>NW_022589791.1:1435424-1496316 GCF_004348235.1 Phoca vitulina
GAAAGAAAGAAAGAAAGAAAGAAAGAAAGAAAGAAAGAAAGAAAGAAGGAAGGAGAAAGAGAAAGAAAGAAAGAAAGAAAGAAAAGAAGAAAGAAAGAAAGAAAGAAAGAAAAATGGATGCCTAGGCAACCTTAGTCACTATCTCTTCCCAGTGCTTACCAACGTTCATCCTCCTCTGTCTCTTTTCCTATTATTTCTGTTTTTAATTTTTCTGATATTGTCTGGATCTAATTCCTGTAGCCCCAAAACCATTACCTCTTTGGTTTGATATTTAAAGACTTTGTCTCAATGACTGCCTGGGGTTCTCAGCTCTGATTGCACCCTAGAATCACCTGGATGTCTTAATGAACTTAAAAAATGCCTAGGTCTTTTCTCTTCTTTCTCCCTTTCTTTCTTTTGCCTAGGCATTCCTTTCTAGAAGCTTTGAAATGTGGAATGGTCTGTGGTTTTTATGATGAAGCTTATTTCTCCTATTTTTCTGGAAAAAGGATTTAAAAATGACAAGACCTAGCTTACAGGGATATTAATAAAGTGGACCCATAAAAGACAAAGAGGAGAGATTATAAATCATCCTGGGTAGAGGGGGATTAAAAAAGATAGGTTCAACGCCTAATCCAGAGAGAACTGAGTTCTTGCTGCCTCGGGCTGTGTCGATGATGGTGCAGGGCTTTACTGAGAGCCCAGGGTGGATGGCAAATGCAGAGGTGGAGGCAGATAGAGGCATGCAGGGGGTAATTACACCAAACAGACTCAAAGGCATGTTTGCTAACCTCAGAGCTTTCCAACAAGGAAAGGAAGAAGTCAGGGAAGTTTGTAGAAGAAGATTTCACTCCAGACTCTAGGACCTGCATTTGAAAAGATTCGTTGTCCCAATGATGGTTGATGGTATTAGCAGGGCTCAGGACAAAACTATGGCAGAAGCCATTTGTCTTTTCAACTACCTCCCTACTCTACTCTATCTTTTCTCTATCTACTCTCACCCTTCTCCCTTCAAACTTCTAGTGCCCATGAACTCTCTCAGGTCAAAGATGATCCTATCAGTTCCACAGTTTCATTACAAGATTTGATTTGAACTCTCTAGTTTTCCCATCTGCTTCCCCTCTGATTCATTATCAGCCATTTTAATTTTAAATGTAAGAGAAAGAGCTCCCTTACCCAGGGGTATTTGCACTTCCAATCCACAGTTAGAGATAGTGGGTAAAAGTTTTGTCTCTTGGACTGTCCCAGAGTCCGTTAAATGATGCAAGCCAGATGATGACCCATTCCACATGGAGTAAGAAGGACTCTGTTACATAGCTCAGTTGCTTAAAGGCACTGGACATGCCTCCTCCAACAGAGCCAGCTGCCGTGGCACACGCTCATTATTTGAAGACGAAGTCCCAACCACTCACCCACTCAGCCTCACCCTTTGCTATGTCCCCACCCGGACTCTTCCCAATTTTCCCAACAGTGACTTAGCTACTTGTATTTCACTCTGTCCTCGCTCTGCCTGTCCAACCTCACCTTGTGGGCTTCCTGGCCAGGACTTTGACTTCCGCTAAGCTTTGGACTCCAGGGGCTTCTTACCATCTGGACTCCACCCTGCGGGCAGGGCTCCAGCAGCCACCCTGACGCCAGGGGCAATGCTCAGACTGTGGAGGAACAGGTATGTCCCAACCTGTTTCACGGGAGCAATTTCATCAACCTCAATTAATTTATGGACTAGAGCAGTGGTTTTTGGAAAATTTTTGAAGCCAAAAGATCCTTCAAATGAAGTCTAATGTGGAAGGCTTCATTTGTAAACCAGAAAGTGCTGATCTGCCATATTTAAAATGGGGATCTGGAGTCTCCTCTGCTTACCCCTCTCACTGTCACTCCCTCCCCCATGGCTATGAGAAGCATGGCTTTGAAACCCTTGAACCAGAGGACTCTCAGCTCTTTTATCACATTCACACTGTCCTTGCCCAACCCCACCCACACCTGTGAATCAGCTGCCCGCATGCACTGGTGAGTCTAAATCACCAACTCCTGATCTTTACCCTGACTTTCAGTAATGTATTTCCTTTTCCTTCTAGAATTTACCCCACAGAGGGCCATAGGTTCCCCAACATGTCTGGAATGGCACCTCGTTTTCCTCCCTGCCACCCCCCGCCCCCCATTTACCTCTTCTATTTCTTGCTTCCTGTGTAAATTGATGGGAATTTAAGGAAGTTAACAATTATCCTAGAGTGCTTCTGTGATCTCAACTCCTGCATAGCTAACTAGCTACCAATTGCTACGGTTCTACCTCCAAAATCTCACTTGGATTTATAACTTATTCTCTATCCTCACTGCCACTGCCTGGGTTGGGCTTTTGTCATCTTGGGTAGGGATCGGGGCATTGACATCCTGACTTAGTCCTCCCCTGAGCCATTCCTGACTCTGCAATAAAGAGGAAGCCTTCACAGAAGTGAGACTTGGATTTCCCACTGAAGAATGGGTAGGATTTTTATAGGCCTTCCTTTGGCCAATAATCATGATCTTGTTATATTCTAAGAGTATGAAGCTCATTTGAGAAGGTTTCTCATGTAAATGTCCATTGAGGGAAATACAAATATAGACCATTCATTGATTTGCTTTCTGTGTCTTCTCTTCTGTCAGAATGACTTTTTCCTTATGCACGGGTGTTGTGTTGTTGAACAGCTGTTCTAATGAGCAGGGAATCCCAGGGGCAACCTACCGCCAATGCCTGTCATTCACAGAAGACAATCTTGCTGTGTTTCTCATTGTGCTTCATGATTAACCCACTGCAAGAGAAAACTAACACACAGAAGTGATTGTTCTGTCTCCCGTAAGAAGGGTCCTTATTATGACAGAAAAGTTATTTTCTTTTCTGTGGTTTCTTAAGGGTTCTCTAATTGGGTAACCCCCTGCTGACCCCTGGCTATGGTAGTTTCTATGTTGACATCTTTGTTCCACTCCTTGCGCACCGAAGCCAGAGATGAGTAATTCAACCCAATGCAGAGCATGAGATAATGGGGCTCTATAACCCACCAGTATTTAAAAGGCAATGACCCCTTAAGTTCACTGGAGTTACCTTCCATTAAGAATTTTTCTCACCTGCATATAACAGATGGGGTATGTGTTACAGCCCCATGTGTGCTCTGGGTGTAGACTGAATTGATCTGTCAGATTTTGGGGGCTTGAACCCTGATTGCTTTGGGATTCATTCACACTCTACATACACTTGGATGATAATTCAAAATAAGCACAAAAGTCTTCTTCTTTTGCAGGGGTGGCATTTAAAATACCGGAAAACATAAAGGATAACAAAAACCTACATTTCTACCATCTAGAAATACTACTTTTCAAATTTTGTCTTATTTTCTTGCAGTGTTTTTTTTCTTAAAGATCTTATTTATTTATTTATTTATTTGAGTGAGAGAGTGAGCGGGGGGGGGGCAGAGGGAGAGGAGAGAGAGAATCCCAAGCCGACTCTGCGCTGAGCTCGGAGCCTGTAGTGGGGCTCGATCTCACGACCCTGAGATCATGACCTGAGCCAAAATCAAAGAGTCTGACATTTAACCACCTAAGCCACCCAGGTGTCCCTAGTGTTTTTTGTTTTTTTAAAGGAAATAGAACATTAGAGATGAGATTGAAATCCTCTTTAGCCTCCAACCCTAGGCTCGCACCCATTCCTGGTCCCCTCCCCAGAGGCCACCATCACCAGGAGGTGGTGGGTGTCCATGCAACTCATTCATTTATTTTATTTTCTCCTGCCAGTATGGGAGTTTATTTGTTGTATTTTTATTATTTGAGCGGCAATACGATTTTAATATACATACTTCTATTTTTCTCTCAAAGCCCAAGATCAGTCAATATCTCTATCCTCCGTAACAAGGCAGTGGAAGCAGCACACTCTGTGTGACCTTCACATGCTGTCCTCTCAACACCATGTTCTCTCCCACATCTTACCTACTTCACACTATTTTCTTTTCAAAGATTTTATTTATTTGACAGAGAGACACAGCGAGAGAGGGAACACAAGCTGGGGGAGTGGGAGAGGGAGATGTAGGCTTCCCGCGGAGCAGGGAGCCCGATGTGGGGCTCGATTCCAGGACCCTGGGATCATGACCTGAGCCGAGGCAGACGCTTAACCGACTGAGCCACCCAGGCGCCCCACACTATTTTCAACTCACCAACTTTTCTTTCTTTTCTTTCCTTCATTTTTCCCTTTCTTTCTCTTTCTGTTACTTCTCTTGTGTTGCTTTATTAAAAGATATTTCATTAGGTGCTCTCCCATGTTCTTAATATTTTGTTCTCACGATTGCTCCTTACAATGTATTCCTTCAATATGGGATTCCTTTCCTTCTTGTGGAGGTATGCTCTTTCATGGTTCTTCCAGCAAATGTCCAAAAATATACTCCTATTTTCTATGTCATGCATGTCTGACAATGCTTTTCTTCTGTCCTCATCCTTACAGGAAGATCAGGGTGGGCAGAGAATTCTAAGTTCATAGTAATTTTGCCTCAGTCCTTTTAAGATATTACTCAGTTTTCTTCTGGCATTTTTTTTTTTAATTGTTCATGAGAAGTCTGTTACTGATTGTTCTTTTGTGGGCAATCTAATCTTTTCTCTCATAGCTTCTATTGCTTTTTCTTTCTCCTTAAACTTTCTGCAGTCTTTTTTTTTTTTTAATTTTTATTTATTTGACAGAGAGAGAGATAGTGAGAGCAGGAACACAAGCAGGGGGAGTGGGAGAGGGAGAAGCAGGCTTCCTGCTGAGCAGGGAGCCCGATGCGGGGCTCGATCACAGGACCCTGGGATCATGACCCGAGCTGAAGGCAGATGCTTAATGACTGAGCAACCCAGGCGCCCCACTTTCTGCAGTCTTAATATGAAATATACAGATATTTAAAGTTTATTAATCCCTACTGGGTATTTTTATTTTGACTCATATCTTTCTCTTTTTTCCCAGAAATTTCCTCAGTTTTAACAATTTACATATTTTCTCTCCTTCATTCTTTGTGCATTCTCCTTTCTTTTTGGAAATCTGTTAATCACATTCTCATTCTACTCTTTGTGTTTTAAATGATTTGTTTATTATTTCCACATCTTTATCTCTCTGTGCTGAGTGCTGGGACATTTTTTTCAGTTCTGATTTTGAATTCACTAATTTTTACTTTAGCTGTGTTTAGGTCATAAATTAACATGCCTGTATTTTTCTTATATAACAATGGTTATTTCTGGCTTTTCTTGCTTTTGAGTACAACTTTTTTTTTCCTTTGGAATCATTTAGTATTTTTCTAAAATGGCTATACATTTGGCACAGGAGGCAGTCCTGCACATTGGGAACAGAAGGCAGGGGGTTTAGTATATACTCAATCCATATCTTGATTAGTTTTTTGGATTATAGTAAACTTTATCCTTTCCTGAATGATCGTGTCTAGTATTGTTGCAGTGCCCGTATTTTCCAAACTAAATACCAAGTTTCATGGTCTGACAAAAGGATTGTTTTGTAAGCTGTCAATTTATTTAAATGAAAAGTCTTACAGAAGTATACAAACAGACCACATTTAACAATTTGTTGAAAATAATAAAATTACACGAACCATAATAATCCCACCAAAATCCTGACTGGAAAAGTCACTATGAGTAGAGTAAACATATCTGAATTTGTGTTTATGACTCAAGTAGCTACAAGACCTAGAAGATTCTTTCTTGTTCTGTTAAGTTTCTAGATGTAGGAAGTCGAGATGAAATGAATAGGCACTAAGTAGGCATATTTTGTAGGGTTTTTAAAAAAATCTCAAAGTAAACTGTTTTCTTATGATTTACTTCTTTCTGATCAAAGTAAGGCTAGCCAGACATTCCAGTTATTTGAAATTCCTCTGTGGGCTGATGGCAATTATAATGGTGGATTTTGTTTGTATTTGAGAACTGGTCACATTTATAAACATACAAACTGTATCCATTGTGAAATTCATGTCCTTCATTAAAAGAAACTTTTTTACAAAACATTTCTTCACGTTGCCTCAAAATCATTTTTATATTGTTGCCAAGGCCAGAAGTCAGTAGTAGTAGAGTTAGACAAAGGGAAAGATAAGCCTTTCTTTCTTTCTTTTTTTGTAAATGGAGAAAGGGATTGGATTTTCTTTGTTACTTTCAATACTCATGTTTGAAAAGTTTTAGTTATGAAATCAGGGAATTGTGTTACACTTAAGAGCAAATATCATATATAAATCTTCCTATGTCTTCTTGGTTATTAATTAATGTGCTAATGATGCCAAGAAGTTTCTTAGCTGGAACTTGTGGTTTAAAGTAGTTGTTCTGGAAAAAAAAAAAAAAAGAACCTTGGCCAGATTCCCTTTATAGACCCAAAGACCTCAGTACTTACCATACAATGAATAACTTGTCCCCGTTTTTGGAAAACTAAAGAAATTAGTAATTTGTGATCATGTCAGTTACACTGAAAGAAATCACAATAAAACCTATGTGCACCTTTGCAAAAGACAAATTGTGAAAATTGCAAGCAAACAAAACCGTACATGCAGTGCTTTCAAGACACTGCTAATCACGTATGTCCTGGGAGAGGTCAGGGGAAGGCTCATAACACTGCCCGACCCCCTGAGGTAATGAGCTGGTTGCAGGTACAACTTCTAGGTCTCCTTGAAAAAGATGTGTGTGGGCAGAGATCTGCTTAGACATTTGAGAAAAGAAGGAAACTCCCAAGCTGAGGGGTAATGTCGATGTAAGTAATATCTAAATCTTTATTCTTTCTATACCTCAAGGTAGAGAATAAATGGGCAATAGTCCTTTCTTTTTTTTTTTTTTAAGAATTCAAGTTGGGCCTGGACCAGAAGGGAGTCTCTACAGATACTGACAATTGCCTAGATCATTAGTCAAGGGGATTGAACACTAAGGCACATTAGTCACTAAGATTGAGCAGGTTTGGATATCAACTGTTGTCTTTCCAGTTCTCTTGAGTTTCTACATCTGTGAAGTTCTACATGGGTGCTGTTTGCCTTTCCAGATTCTTGCCTGGGAATATTTAGGATAAACATCCAGAAATACACCATGTCTTATGGGATGTTGCCATTTTCCTTTTTTTGTCTTAGTTGAAGATAAAAGTTAAATAAAAGGAAGCTACATACTCATAAACCTTGAGAGAGAGAGAAAAAAAATACCTTGAAATACCTTGAGTAACAATCTTTTCAGACTACTTAGTGTTTTCTGTGCGTAACTTTATACATCCTTGCAAGCTTTTTTTTGACCTCAGGAGCAAGAAGTTTCAATTCCTTTGCGCTTATATAAGAAAGCTGAAGTATTCAGAAAAGAAATGACTTCTAAGAGGGATACCAGAAGTCGGAGAAGGCGCTAGAGATGGAAATCAGGTTTCAAAGACCCCACAACCAGAAGGAGAAGTGGCAGAACAACTCAGAGGCCAAGAGAGGGGGACGGTGGCAATATCTGGAAGCAGATTTGCAGGATTTGAAAGCTGACGACATTGCAAGGTGTTTGGTGTGAAGTGTGGTCACAGAAAATTCACATGTATTGCAGAGGAAAGTTACAAAAGGTTACTGGAGTTACCCTCACGCAGCCTGGACAATGATGTGCATACCGAAAGCTCCTCGCGTGAATTTTATGGCTTTTTTTTTCATCGAAATGGCATCTCCCTCTCTTTATTGTAGCAACAGATTTGAACTTCCTAAAAAAAATGTGTATTTTTAATATTTTTGAAACACCAGGGTGGGGGGCCTGGTGCAGCTGAATAACTAGGGATACCGAATCCACTTCCCAGTGGCTAAGCCCCCCACCCCCCACCCCAGGGAGCCCGACAGGAGGCAAGCCTTGAAGAACGGTGGCCTGAGAGTTTTACCCAACACCCTCCCACTCCAGTGCCTCGGGGTCCCCACCTCCCCCGGCATAATACCTTCATTTATTAAGTGTGTGCCTGGAGTTTTCCCCAGAGCCACATTCACTTCTGTCCACATTTGATCCATGTTTTATAGTGGTAGGTTGTAGCCATGGAGTGGGCCAGTGACCCACCTTCACGAGGATTTTGAGAAACATTCCCATTCTTACATCTCATTTTTAAATGTATACTTCGGGAATAAGGGCACGGAACTAGGAAATCAATGGGATTAACTAAATTCACTGCCCTCTTAGTCCTTATTTTTATAACACTTAAGGGTTTTTGTCTCATTAAGAACCCGGCTGAGCACTGTGGTGAGGCAGTCCCATGGTCCAGATAGGAGGACTGCATTCTATTTCAATCTGTGGCTCATTGGCTTTAAATGTTTCTTCAGCATCCCAAGGGTGAGTGCCAAGTCACCTCCCTCGTGGAATGAAGAAGGAACCGACTTCAGGAGAAATGGTGTAAGACCACCTTCGTTTTAAGTGTGTAAAAATCCTTGCATCATACTGTATTTTAATCTTTGCAACCAATGGTGCGGGCCCTGCCAAATTTTCATCAATATTGCCTTATTTCCTGTCTCCTTCTGCTTCATCAGCCTGCAGCAACAAGCTGACAAAGACAACAACTGACAAAGAAGCTCAACACAGAACTGGAGATCTCCTTCTCAGGCAGCCCCTTCCTTTGGTCCTGGGAAGGGGATTTCTGCTCCTTTTTCCGACTGGGTTCACATCTCTAAATATAGTGAAATAATTCAGAAGCTCTGTTTCAAAGACCTCAGGAAATATGGGGAAGAAAGGAAGGAAGCAAAGCGTGGGCCACAGCCCACAGCCTCATGCAGAGCTGTGAGCTGAGCGCCTCGCAGCGGCTGGAGGCCAGATCTCCAGTGTACGAAGGAGCTCCCTTCTCCTTGGAGGGGAGGGTGTGAGGGGAAGCTGTTGGGGAGCGCTAGGCCTCTGGCCTGAGCTCAGGGCGCTGCCATCGTGCCTTCTGTATTCATGCGCTAGGCCTGCTGTAACAGGCTGCTATACGTGGTGGGTCAAAACAACACAACTGTATTCTCTCCTAGTTCTGGAGACCAGGAGCCCCAAATCAGCTTAGATTGGCCTAAATCAAGGTGTGGGCAGAGCTGTGCTCCCTCCAGAAGGCCTAGGGGACAACCTATACCCTGTCACCTCCAGCTTCTTGGGGGTCCCGGCGTTCCTTGACTTGTGGTCACATCACTCCCATCTCTGCCTCCTCCGCATCACCTTCTCCTCTTCTGTCTGAAATCTCCCTCTGCCTCCCTCTTTTAACACCTGTGCTCACAGTTAGGGCCCACCAGCTCACCCAGAATAACCTCTCTGTTTTAAGAACCTTCTCTTGATTGAATTGGCAAAGGCTTTGCCACGTAAGCCAACACTCACGCATCCCAGGGATTGGGATGCGGACTTTCTGGGCGGTCATTAGCCAGCTGACCATGACACCTGTTGTTGCCTGGCACTCAGATTTCGGGAAAGTGGCCTCGCTCATCTTCTCCCTGAGGAGCAGTTCATTCCAAATCCTGGGGAACCCCATTTTAGGAGTTGTGGTTCTCACGCCAGATAGGGAGATTCCCTTAAGTGATGATCTGTAGTAGGATTCTAAGACTAGGATTTGGTCTGGAGAAGGTGTGTTCATTATACTCACTTAAAGTCTCCCTTTCATCTCCTGGATAGGCAGCAGGACCCTGTGTGCTTTGAAGGATTTGGAGTTATAGGGTGTTTCCTATCGTCTGGAACAGTCTGTCTGTGGTGCTAAGACACTTGCATGCGACAGGATACCAGCCTGGCACTGGGAGGGGGGCAGGGAGCGCATGGGAAGTGGAAAATGGGAAACGACCACAAGGGATGGATGGCATTTGTACCAAGGCTGATTCAGAAGATCCCTCTTGGGGCGCCTGGGTGACTCAGTCACTTGAGCATCTGGCTCCTGATTTCGGCTCAGGTCATGATCTCAGGGTCATGTGATCGAGTCCCACGTTGGGCTCTGAGCTAGGTGTGGACCCTGCTAAGATTCTTTCTCTCTCTAAAAAAAAAAAAGACCCCTTTCATATTCTTCTTCATTATCTGGCTTTGCTTTTCTCCATCTTAGCCCTTCTCACATCGTCTCTAATTGTCTGTCTACCTGGCTGTCTCCCTAATCAGGCTGAGGACAAGGCTCTGTCTTGTTTGTCCCCTCGGAGATCCCCAGCCTGTGGCATGGTGCCTGGCATAGAGTAGGCGCTCCAGAAGCACAGGGGACATTGAATGAATGAGTGGAGAAGAGAGAGTAGGAAATTCTGGGCAGAGGGCTGGCATGAGAAAGTGCTTGGAGGCAGGGCAATTTTGTGCAAGTAACGTGGTGACGGTCCCCAGGAGGAAAGTGGAGCAGTGTGACTGACTGTGGCCCGTGGGATGGCTTAGCAGAAGGACAGCAGGGAAGAAACAGCTGCACTGTCCTCACCGTGGCCGGCGGGACTCCCGGGGCTGCTCTTGGCAGCTGTGCGGGAGGTGATGGGTGCTCCCAGCCGAGCACACCCGTTGAGGCCACGGGCAGCATGGCAGGGCCGTGTGAGCGTGGGCCCTGCAGCTCAAGGCCTGCATGACTTTGGACGTGTCACTTACACTCCCCAAGCTGTGGTTTTCTTAGCTTTAAAACAAGGGGAGCTGCAACAGCTCTGACCTGTGGGTAAAGGAGCTCACGTAAAGACGGCTGCCTGGTGTCCGGGATGTAGGTAGAGCTATTATTATTGTGATTATGGTGATGTGTCAGGCTCCTCGCTGGGGGGCTCCGGTCATGCTGTGTGGCTGGGTGCACCTGGCCCAGCAGTTCTGGACCTGTTGCCGACATCTGAGCCTTCTCGTCCTCCCTAGTTGCCATGGATGACCACTGGCTTGTGTGTCTGTGTTAGGGCCCAGCTCAACCTTGATGAGAAACCTAGGGGTTCTTTATGTCTGTAAGTAATACCAGCAATCGGGCTGTTTCTAAGGACCAAGTTTTGGCCCTGGATCCATAGTTTGTCTCCAGCTTGCAAAGCGCTTGTCTCGTAGCCTTGAGAAGCTGAGCAAAGGGGCACAGGGAGCTTTGAAGCAACCTTGCTCTGCTGGAAAACAAGGGTCAAATGAGGGCAAACTTTGCTGCCAGATCTGATTTTAGAGCCAGACTATGTCTTTGGACCTACTTCTCAAAGAGATTAGACCAGAGATCAGAGCCAATGGGACCTTTTCCAGTGTTAATTGGGATTAATTATAAAGAACAACACAGAAGCTCGTCACCACTGTCTCTCCTGGTGTCTGTCTTACACGCTCAAGTACAGAACTTGAACACAAATTTTGGAGAAATGCTAGCTGGTTTCAAAGTCTCCACCCTCATGGTGAAGATTGCATGGCGAGTTTCCTCCTTACCAAAAGGGTTAAAGGTCAGAAGGAGAAGTGCATTTCAATTTATCCAACGGCATGGGTAAGACCCATTTACCAGTTGGAATATATATTTTTTTAATAGATGAGGCCCTCACCAGAGTTCTAATTAAAAATCAATGTGATATATAATTAAATTCTAGTGATCACATATGCACCAGTTCGTCTCGTTAGCTTTTAGCCAGAGGCAGAGAAGGAATGCTCTTATTGATCAACTCAGGAGCCCTCGAGGTTGTCAATATGAGATGTCTCGTCCGAGGGCCGGTGGCTGCTCAGCTGGCCTGAAGGACACACCACTGGCTCCAGCAAACGGTCCCATGTGCCCTGACCATTTCAGTGCTCCGTCCGGAGGGTCGGGACCCCATCTGCAGTCTCCACCCTGCTGCCTTCCATCTCTCTGAGCAGCGAGCTCCAAAGAGGAGGCTTTACAAAGAGAGAGGAAACAGATCCATGGTGTGCAGGCTCAGGCTGAGTCAATTCGGCTTCTCTTTCCCCATTCCACCATGGGCAAGTCTCCCTCATTATTTTCAGTGCAGACTGGCGGGTACCAAAACGGCAGCTGAGTCAGAATGACTAAGGATCACACTGGCTACAGACTTCCGTGAAGACAGCGAACGCCTTTAGATAGTTCAGGCCCGTCCTAGGATACATCTTATCCTACCCCTTTTATGTGGAAGAGTATTATTGATACTCTCCTTAAGGAAAAAAAAAAAGTGACATTGCTTTGCACGCACTGGTAGTAACCTCCCCGAGCAATTTACCAGCGAAGGTTCACACGTGGCAAGTATATAGTCCTTCTCCAGAGACTTCCACATTTTTGATTTTTGTCCCCTCGTCTGATCCCCGTCACTACATGGCAATGGGAGGTGGGAAGTATTACTTTTATTCACACTTTACACATGAGCGCTTCCTCCTCTGAAGCACAGAGGGCTACAGGATTTCTCCAGGTTCATGCAGCCTGAGAGATTTGTGGACGAGAAGGCAGGTCTTTGTGCTCTACGTCCTGAACCGTGTGGCTCAGTGACCGTGTGGCTCAGTGACCGCTGTTGATCCACTTGTCCCTGATAGAGCCTCTTACTCTCCAGAGAGCTTTCTGTCTTTCTCTTTAAGCTGAATTTAATCAATATATTTTTTAATTTATGGCTTTCCCCCCTTTTTTCTTTAGATTGTATTATTAAAATATTAACATATTTTTACGGTAAAAGGTTTAAATTATGTGTGAGAATATAGAGGATGACATGAAAGGGCCCACCCAGGGCTTGGAACACACACACTCGCACGGTCCTCCCGGGCCACCTCCCCCTCCTCCACTCCTCCTTCCCTCCCCCCTTCCCCTCTTCCTCTTTCTTTTTCTCCCTCTTTCTTCCCCCCTTCCCCCACCCTCTCTATATATTTAAATAAAACAGGGATACTATTTTGCACAAAGAAAATTATGGTTTTAGAAGTCTGGCTTAGGGGTAAGCAAGAATTTTGTCAAATTCTCTCCTTTATATGAAAGAGAAGGACTGAAAACCTTAGCTCTTCAAATCCTCCCAGCATGTAGAGCTGGGACTGAAGTTGGAAAGGAGGAGGCTATGGAATAGATGAAGGACGGGAGAAGTTTGATGGTTCACTACCCTCGGCTTTCTGAGGAGGCAGGAAGCAAGATAAATAAAACCCAACGAGTCACCTTTGGTTTCTCCCTTTCCCTCCCATCCCATATGCTGTCTTCTCACAGATTTTCTCAGCTCTGCCTTCATATTATTTCCCAAATCCAACCCCTGTGGACCACCCCCCAATGGACATCCCCCTCCAAACTGTGAATATTCCCCTTGGATTATTTCGTTGGCCTCAGTGGTGAGCCAGAGCCAACTTCTGAAATCATCAGAGCCGATTCTTAAATTCCCAGGAACTTTGCAAGGCGGTTGTCGAGTATAGCCATTGGTTAAAAATTAAATAATGTCTATATATATATATATATTCAGCCATGAAAAAAGGGAAATCCTGCCATTTGCAACATCATGGATGGACCTTGAGGGTGTTATGCTAAGTCACACAGAGAAAGACAAATACTGCATGATCTTACTTATATGTGGAATTTAAAAACATTGAACTCATAGAAACAGAGAAGAATGGCGGTTGCAGAGGCTGGGGCATGGGGGAAGATGGGATGTTAGTCAAAGGTGACAGACTTCCAGTTATAAGAGGAATAAGTGCTGAAGATCGAGTGGATAGCATGTTGACTGCAATAAACAATACTGTATTGTATACTGAAAGTTGCTGAGAGAACAAACCTTAAATGTTCTCACCAAAACAACAACAACAGAACAGTAAGTTTGTTCTGGGGGATGGTGGTGGAGGTGTTCACTAACCTTACTGTGGTAAACATTCTGCAATATATATGTGTATCAAATCATCACATGGAACATCTTAAACTGACACAATGTTCTATGTGAATAAAGCTGGAAAAAAATTAATAATATGTTTATCACTAAATTACAAGAACCAAGGTAACGAACATTTAAAAGTCATCACTTCCTAATTTGCTCCATTTTCCTGTTAAATATACTTTTGAAGTTGTTGGCACTGACTGAATTTGTGTGGTGGAAACACTGTGTAATGGCCGTCACTTAGCATCTCTTCCCAATTCTGCTTTCAGTCTTAGCAGGGGCTTGAAACAGCTATGGGGGGATTATCAACACCATGGAAATCAGCAAACACTGCAAATCAGTAGTAGTCAACACTTTATGAAAACCTGCTGTGGATGTTTCAGTCTGAATTAGAAGGCCCCATCTCAAGAAAGAGCTCCTCAGACCTGTCATCTCCCTGTTCCCAACATTGCCCTTCTTCTCTAAGCTGGCTCAGTTTATCCTGTAGGTACTACTCTAGAAGCCTAGCTAAAGTTTCGCCTCACTGATGAAACTTTCTATTTTATTTATCTGGTCTCCTCCTTTTCAAACCCTTTTCACTCCATAGCCTGGTTGTACCCCCTAACCTCTCCCTATACGTCCTCGGTGGCGTTGTAAATTCTTGGGACAGAGTCAGTACCCATTAGGTGCTAAATAGGACATACTGACTGATTCAGACCTATGGACCTAGCCCGGGAAAGGATAATGTTGTCCACAGTAGCAAAAACAGATATTAAAGAACTTTATTATTATACTTGTCATTATTCTCATCGATGGAGCTGATATTTTTACTTTGTCCTTTGTTTCTCATTCACATAATAATCTGTGAGGTAAGCAATAATACCTCCACTTTACAGATGAAGAAGTTACTCGCTCAGCTCAGACAGCTAGTAACTAGACAAGTAACTAGACAGCTAGTTGGCAGAGCTGGAACTTAAATCTGTATTCTTTCTAAGAGGAGGAATTTTGAGCAGACTTTATTCGAGGAAAATGTCTGAGGTCTCCATGAAAAGTTGAATTTTTTGGGGAACTCCAAATGATATTGGAGAATGCTCATTGTGGTACCACAGAAGCCCTGCTTTCCAGAGAAAGAGACCAAGAAAGGAGGTATAATGACTTTCTCAGAGTTGCCAGGTCTATAGAAGGCTTTCTGTGTTCCAGACACTTGTAAATAGGGGAATAAGTTCTATCCTGTTGGGCTGGCCTATTGGAAGTGATTTGCCTTGGCTTCTCAGTGGGGGTCTCAAGTCAGGGGCAAAAATGTCACCAAGCCCTTCTTGCCGCGGGTGCTATGACAAAAGATGGCACGTATCATTCTCCACAGCTTCAACAGGATTCATGGGGACTTCAGAAGTGTTGAGGAAAACGTGGTCTTTGAAGGTCCTCTTCTTCTGGCCCTGTTTGAATTAAATGCCAAGACTGTCATGGTGTTCTCAAAATCGAGTGATACAAGTTGACCCAGAAGCATGGTGGGCCCATCTGACCTTAAATTTTGCATCCCTTCTCGTAACTTTAGATCATGTCTTAGGACAACCTCAAAAAAAGTACATGGCTGTTGGGATAGGTGGATTTAAGCTTGAATTTGGACTTTGGCTCTTCCTGATTATTGCCTGGAGGCAGGTTATTTTGCCTCTCTTGGCCTCAGTTTCTTCATTTGCACAATGGGGATAATGTTGGAATTAAATGAGATAAAGTATGCAAAGAGTCTGCTAACGTGCCTGGCACATCAAATCTGGGTTTCCTTCCAGAAATGCAGGTCAGGGCCCCTCAGCAGGGATTTGTCTGGCCCCACCTGACGTCGTTCTTCCCACCAGTTTCAAGCTGGGCTGCTCGCCTGTGGCCAGGGAGTGTATTCCAAAGCATTCCTGCTGTTACCAGCTCAGGCCTCAGGGCTGCTGTGAAGTTGCAATTCCTTCCATGGAGCTCATGCGTGTGACAGGGTGTGCCCAGCTCTTAAAGTGCTTTGATGAAAATGCCTTTGTGCTAAAAGCTCTATAAATATAAGGAGCAGACCTGGGCGTGGTGTTTCCAGAATACTCCCACTGTTAGCTGTCATCAAAGGCTCAGGTCATAGAAAAGTTGGAAATGGAGGTGGTTTGCCAATTCGCTGGTTCTCCAAAGCAGAGATGGCTTTTCTTTTTCAACTTCTATTTCCTGACTCACTTTGCTTGATTGTACAAGGCCCATCTTGCCTTTCTTGTATCTTCTGAGCTACAAAAAAACCTGATTTCAAGTATCTTTCAAAAAAACTGCCAATTACATACTGTGTCCCTACCCACCTCTCCCCCACCCAACCTACCTACCACCCAACAGCACCCCCTGGTGGTCAGCAAGGGGCTTCTCTGGCTCCACACCTTTACCAATCTCCTTATCCTTCAGTAAGAATGTACTTTCATTCATTCATTCACTCATTCATTCACTTGTTCGTTCAACCACTTTTAATTGGTTAATTATGATGCTCCAGGTATTGTAGACCCTGGAGATCCCAATATGAACAGATATGGTTCCTGTGGGAGTCACAACTCAGTGAGGAAGCAGATGGACAAGTAACTGATTATAATTATAAAAGGATTGCACCACAACAGTGTTCACACAGTGCCAGGGAAGGAACCAGAAGCGTACTTATCTTGAAGCTAAAGGAGCTGAAGCTTCAAAGCATGAGCATTTACATGGGCCCCTTCAGAGCCTCTAACAGCATGTTCATATGGTCATATATTTTTATAAAATTTACCAAAGTAATCTATTTTAAAGATTTTATTTATTTATTTATTTGAGAGAGCGAGAGAAAGAGAAAGAGAGAGAGCACGCACATGAGTGGGGGGAGGAGCAGAGGGAGAGAGACAAGCAGACTCCGCTGAGCGCAGAGCCCGACTCGGGGCTTGATCTCATGACCCTGAGATCATGACCTGAGCTGAAATCAAGACTTGGATTCTCAACCGACTGAGCCACCCAGGCGCCCCCCAAAGTAATCTATTTTAAAGGAACCAGCTAAAATTACTCTTCTCTTCTACACTGATATTCTCCCTGTCATATTTCTCTCTCTATTAGGTGGCATGGAAGCAGCCAAGGGAGTTTTTATAACTGGCTAAGGGAATGTTGAGTTTGGGATACCTTTTGTTTGGATTTAGTGAGATATTTTTATGTGGTTTATAGTTAAGCTACTGTTAGGCCTCCTCATGGGGGAATGACCTCCAGAAATACTTTTGTCACCCCCTGCTGTGACTCACCAGGCTGTGACGTACAGCTTCACAGATCAGAGGTTATATCACAATTTAAACATGTCTCTTCACTCCTGGCACCAGGACTATGTGCAGAATGAAGGAGAAATGTGACTTAAATGTATGGAGCCAGCAGCCAGTCTGTGGAATGTTCTTTAGGTTATCAGACATGTCTGTCACATTATAAGCAGGGGATTTGATAATGAAAATGTTTGAGAGAGGTTTCCCTAGATTTGACAGCAATCTTAAAATTTTACATAATATTTCTAATAGTGAGTTGTGAAGCTGAGAGAAATGTGTTTAAACAATCCATACGATGCACCAAATGACCGTCAACTGTGTTGGAGGAAAGAGAAGATCCTTCTATTCTCTGTATCAAAAACAGAAGGTCTAAAATTGCCTTATGAAGAAGTGACCAAAGAGTACACAGATAAAAAGTAGAGGGAGGAAAAGTATTGTAGAGATATGCAGGGAAGACTATTACAAAATTTATAATATTTGTAAAAATTGTAATATTTTTGGTATTTGTCAGATGTTGCAGATCTATACTTTATTATGCTTGTTTTTCTCATTCTAGATGAACTTTCGGTCACCTAACTCTCTCTTTCAATTTGTATTCTTTCCTCCCATACTGTGTCAACTTGAGACCCTACAAAACTTGAGTCGGGCCTCAGAAAGAGAGCCTAAGGTTGTCCAGGGGCCTGGTGAGCATTCATGGAGCATCAGTGTATGAGTGGAGAGATGGAGGAGATACACAAGCTTGCCAAGTGGCAAGGGGCAAGGGGGCTTTCCAGCCAGAAGGACAAAGGAAAGAGGCCTTCGAGAGCATTTCCACCCAGCAGAGGGGCCTTGTGACTGTAGGCCCAGGAGGCCGGAGAGCCCGGGCCAGGTAATGAAGAGGGGCTTCTGCTCTACGAAGCAGTGAAGCAATGGAGAACCACTGGAGAGTTCAGGCAGGGGATAGGCAGGTGCAGGTTTGGGAGGTCTCTAACCTTCCTGGGTTTGTCACCTGCGGCTTTTGGTTCATTCTATCTTTTTCATTCTTTCTCATCTCTGTGTACACATCCCCTTCAACTTTCCTTCTTTCTTACACTTGCGGTTAATTCAGGAAAATATTTCCCGTCTGCCTTCCTCTTTATCCTGTGCATGCAAATCCTTCCTCTTTCCCCAATTCCTTTGTGAGATGGGAATGAGTACAGTCATCGAACGGAATAAAACAGTATTGATGAGCACTCACTCTGTCATCTGTTTGGGCTGCTATAATAAAATACCACAGACTGAGTAGCTTATAAACAATGGAAATTGATTTCTCACAGTTCTGGAAGCTGGAAGTCCAAGATCAGGGTGCCAGTTCAGAGCCAATGCCTCCTCGCTGCAACCTCAGGGGGAAGGGGCTGGGGAGCCCTCTGGAGCCTCTTTTATAAGGCACTAACCCCATTCGTGATGGTTTTACCCTCATGCCTTAAGCACCTCCCAAAGACCCCACCTCCCAGTGCCGTTGTCTCTGCGGGTTAGGGTTTCCACATATGAATTTGGGCGGGGCACAAACATTCAAACCACGTGTTACGCGCGGAGTGATCTGTTGATAATGAGGACGGCAAAGACTCTGTCTTCAGGAATTAGCCTGGCAACTCTTAGAGAAGCAGGTATCTTTGAGATTAAATGAGAAGAAAATGCAAAGAACATTATAGTTGAATGAAATGATACAGTTTCACCAAACAGATAGAATAATGCCTTTCAGGAGTTTTATAATTGCTTCAAGACCTTTGACTCTTTCTCTTTAGGAACCTGAAAGAGTATCTGGTAAGAGCTCAGGGGCGCCGCAGTGGAGGAGTTCCCTGCAGCTGCTGAAGTTCACGGTTGTGCGACGTCCTTTACCAAACACTCCGCATGAAATATGTACGACTGACAAGTTCAAAGGGAAGTGAAGTCAATGTACTTTTAAGAAGCAGAAATATGTTTATCAGCAACTTTATATTTCAACAAATCTCTTAGACTTACACTCAGAAGAACAGTCGGTCGGAGTGCTGCTGCTTGTATCTCATGTCATGACAAAACCCGGACAATGTTTAGAATCTCAGGCTTTTCAAGTTGAACTAAACTACCTTGACTTCATCCCCCCATCCCATGTAATAATTTCTTTGTTTTTTTAAAGATTTTATTTATTTATTTGAGAGAAAGAGAATGAGAGAGAGAGAGCACATGAGAGCGGGGAGGGTCAGAGGGAGAAGCAGACTCCCCGCCCAGCAGGGAGCCCGATGCGGGACTCGATCCTGGGACTCTAGGATCATCACCTGAGCCGAAGGCAGTCGCTTAACCAAATGAGCCACCCAGGCTCTCCCCCATGTTATAATTTCTTTTAGTTTTCTTTCTTTGGACGAGATGTTCATATCCGTGGTTTTTAGGGAGCATGCTCGAGCCCTGGGATGCTTCTTTCATGCAAGGAAGCCATGAATATTTGTCCGCATAGGCTTGTCCGTGCTGCTGATCTTCCCTGAAGTGGGTCTGCTGTGTTTTGTTTCAATCCATCCCCGCCATCTGCTGAGCTAGTCTTCCTGCAGGTTGCAATTCCTTCTTCCCAAACACGTGTCTCCTGTTCATACCTACTCAGAGACACTGTCCTTCATTGATTCTTTCTGGCAGTGAATCCATTACCTCGCTATGTTCTGACTCTAAAAGGGGTTTGCTTACATCATGTCTCCAGGATAAATGGCATGAAGGTCTTTCTCACTTAAGCATTTGCTGCCTGTGTGCACCTCCAGGCATTCACAATGGCTACCCTGTGAAGTTCCTGCTCCCCCAGGGTTGATGATTTCTGGATTTTCAGGACTCCTTTTCTCTACCAATGAAGCCATGGGTATTTTCTTTTCAAATATATGTTTGCTTTGATATTTCATTACATGAGAACATGGATTGAGCAACTTGAGTATATCAGTGTTAGAGTTGCAGTGGTTTTTCTACAGAAAGATGGGAAAATTTGCATTTCCTTCTCATTTAATCTCAGTGTGTCTTTGTGTGTGTGTGTGTGTTTTATGAAGGCAAAACAATTTATAATCTATGGGAATAGGATCCTCAAGAGTTGTGCACCTTGGCAGAACTATAGCCCTGTATGTGTTTCTTCACCCAGGAAGAATTTGTAAATGCATATTTCATTTGACAGTACAGTTGACCCTGTGTTGTTATACGGGGGGCTAGGGGTCCTAACCCCCTGCACAGTTGAAAATCCACATGTAACATACACAGTCGATTGACACATATTCCGTATGTTATGTGTATTATATCCTGTATTCTTATAATCAAGTGAGCTAGAGAAAAGAAAATGTTATTAAGAAAATCATAAGGAAGAGCAAATACATTTATGTATCATGCTGTATTTATTGAAAAAAACCCGCATACAAATGGACCCATGCAGTTCAATCCTATGTTGTTCAAGGGTCAATTGTATTTGCAGTTTGTACCCCCAAAGAGTGTGCATTGTGTGAATTCTCCCTTTCTCAAGAATGTGTTCACTGGACAAATATTTATTGATGGTCTACTCTGTGGGAAGCACTGTGCTTTCCCTGGGCACGTAGACGTCTTACAGCTGGACCTTGTGTGTGTCCTTAAAGAGCTTGCAAAGTTGCCAAAGGGAAGAAAGAAAAGAAAAATGTAATAGAGGGACTATTTGCATACAAACACTAAGGCCAAGTTGGCAAATTTAATAATGGCATCCCCAAGTTAATAGTAAACAACTTTCCAGCCCCAAAGGCTTTTGTGCCCCTGCTGAGGCTGGATAAATGATTTTACCACAAAATATTGGATTAGAAGAAATTCATTTATGGTTTACATGGGTTATAACAAAAACGCGAGTGCCAGTAGAATGTCTTTAACTAGTTTAAACTCAGAAGAACCTCTGAGCCTTTTCCTTTGAGTAAAGAAGTGAATTTTCTTTTAGCTGCTTTTGGATCTGGAAGACCCAGACTAAGGGAAACCAGGGTTTACCCTTGTTTGCCTCCTTCTTTTCCTGTCTTCACCCCTTTCAGGGAGCTGAGCAGTAAGCCCTAGAAATAAAGAGATACAGTTCACTGCCAGAGGTTACTTGGCCCTTAAGTAGTTTTGTTTTGAAGACTAGTCAGAAGTACAGAAACAATCTTGTTGACCTTTAGATCAAAAGCCCACAAGAGGAAGCTCACAGAGGAAGAAAGAACCATCTTGCTCTCACCGGATGATGGTTGGCTCCTCTTGGGGCAGGAACGCAGCTTTCTGCATGGCTTGTGTCTTCCTCGGCACCTGTGAGCAGTGTAATGTGGATAGGTAATCTGTGTATCCACATTTATTTTTAGAAATTAAGTGGGGGCAGTCCCTGTGAGGCAGTGACATGCATACCTCCCTCTAATAGCTCATTAATCATGCTAACATTTAAAAGCCATAATGTTTCTACTGTTTGAGAGGAAAAATCTGAGAAGGGTCTTTATACAAATCCATTTTTTATGGGCCTTCACATCTGGAGGAATGGTGCAGAGAATAGCTACGCGACCTGCTTAGGGCATGGTTGAGGTTTGAAATCCTACAGTCAATGCCCGGTTCCCATGGCCTCATTTTCTCTCAGGCGTGAGAGCATTTGTCTCCAAAGAGTCCATGAGTCTGCTGAGGATTTCCAGTGGCTCTTCCTTCCTTTGCTTGATCACTTCTAAAAGCGTTCCCTTAGTTTTTCCTGTCTCTAAAACTATATCGTTACAATTCACAGTGTAGATGGAAAGTAGATTTTCTACCTTTTGGTCTCCCAGGAAGGCAGACCTTGAAGTAGAGGGCGAGGCTTGGAGAGGCAGATTTCATTCAATGGAAGGACGCCCTCTGGAGCCATCAGAGCTGCCCTGCGGACTGGCCACCTTGAAAGGGAGTGAGCCCCATGTCGGTGCAGCCACGTGTGACAGGTTGCATTGTGGCACTAGGGAGATCGGAAAGGGGATGCTAACTTTAGGAGGGAAGTGGTAAAAATCATCCTTCAGGTCCCTTCGGACCCTGAGCCCTTTATATTTCCATGTGCCTGAGCAGGACCAAGGAAGGCATTTTTTTACTTCAGATTCCTGGCCACTTCGAGAAGCATGGCACATCATGGAAGAGGATGAAGCTATATTTTTATGTTTGGCATTTGCTCCTAGGGATTTTTTTCAGCTTATTTTCAGCTCCCGAGCTGTGGTAGGCAGTGTCTGCTATGGTCTGAATGTTTGTTTGGCCTCAAAACCCATACGTTGAAATCCCAATCCCCAAAGTGATGGTATTTAGCCGTGCGGCCTTTGGGAGGTGATTAAGTCACTAGGGTGGAGCCCTCATGAATGCAATTAGTGCCCTTATGAAAGATACCCCAGAGAGCCCCCTTCCCCCTTCCACTATGCCCTCTCAGAGACTGGCAGTCACCTTGATCTTGGACTTCCAGACTCCTGATATGTGAGAAATCAGTGTTGTTTGCAAGCCACCCAGTCTACTTTTGCCAGAGTAGCCTACATAGACTGAGACACCACCTAGCTGGACTTTGAGGACTGATGTGTACATGTCCGGTTTCCACACACACTCTCCAGTTTAGCCATTCAGATGAACTGAGCCATCAGTTAGGTTAGGTAGGTGGTTAATCAGGCAAAATGTCAGAGCAGATTCTTATATGGAGACTGAGTCTGTCGACTCTGAAGAAATGTCCTAAGTGCTAGAGTGTAGGTTGAATTTACCATATGGTGGGATAAGGGAACTTCAGGTGGGGAGAAAAGCAAGAGATCTCTCATTTAAGGGAGGGGATAGATAACCTGTCAATGCTATCAGGAATGCAGTTAAATGCAGTCTCACTGGCAGGCTCTGGTAAGAATCTAAACGAACATGGAAAGTACCTTCTCCACTCTTGGGCATCCTGGGACAGCTTCCCCGAGGAAGCCCAGACCACATGGACTCAGCACATTCTGGATCCTGTGGCTGAAACACTAGTGCTATCTGAGCTCTCGATTCAGCAGCACAGAAACACCTCTTGGGAGTTATAGCCTGGCTGCCTGAGGATGCGTCCTTCTAATGTGGCTGCTGTAGAACAAGACAGAATCTGCTAGAAGACTGCCCTGGGACCAGAGGTCACTGATCTTCTTGAGATCTTCAAAGCTTGTCCTCCTCTTGTAGGGAGTGGAGAGATTGAGCTCTGCCCTCTCTACCACTGCCGCAGCAGCCAGCCCTTTCCAGCCCTGCCATGCACCTCTGCCCATCTCCATCCGAGGACCCTTACTCAACACCCAGCAGGGTGTTTCTATAACTAAATCCAAGCCTAAACCTTCGGTCTCTTTTGGGTACTTTTTATTACTGCCACGTAGCCGTAACTGAGAACTTGACCCCCGGGTTCAACGCATGTTATGATTTGTTAGGTGATATATTTTATCTCCCTGTTAACACAAATTGCCTGAAGAGATCTTTGCTTGTTGCATGAAGAGTTATTCCCAATGAATACAAGAACACTGGTGGTGGTGGTGGGGGGGGTCCATTATTTTCTGTTTCCAAAAGAAAGAATTCACTGAAAATCCACAAATGCAATCAACTGTTTTCACTGTAAATACTTGCCTTTTTTTAAAAATCACAAAACAATATATATTTCTGTAGATTTTTGTATTTTTTTCAACAATGACACAATTATTGCACTTCATGCCCATTTTCCCATGCCATTAAATGTTTTCCTATAACAAATATTTTCATGGTTTTACTGTTATTTTGTTCCGAGTATGTACTATAATCCACTGAATTTCTTATTGTTGTATACTTGTGCTGTTTCCAATTTCCCTTTCTTAGCAATACACGATATACACTTCTCCCAGAAATGTAGGCTAACACCCATTTCCCCAAAAACTATTTACAGATTGTGTAATCATTTAAGCAATTTTAAAATTAATCTAATAGGTAAAGAAGGCATTCTATTGTTGCTTAAATTTGCATTTTTATAACAGGGCTAATCATATTTTCAAATGTTTATTGGCCATCTGTGTATTTTCGTGAATTTCCCCTTTTATTCTTTGCCTACTTGAGGAAAGGGAGTGATTTTTTTCTAATAAAATATAAGGGGCTTTAAAATTATATTATAGATGGGATATGTTGCCAATAAATTGAGCATTTTGTCATTTGCCCTTAAATTGCATTTACAGTATTGGTTGTTTTCGACATACAGAAAATTTTAACTTTAACATTGTCAGAACTGCTGGAGAATCCTGGAAGACACCACAAATATGCAATCCACAGTCTGTGTCTTTAAAGGACTTAGCATTCAATTGTGGAGCTGGATCTCAATGCATGTAAAATAAACAATACAATAGAGCAGCAGACTTTCAAGAAGGGGCTTAGCCACTAGGAGATGGGGCTGTTGCTGGCTCAAAGTTTGAAAAAACCCCTTAGGTGCTCCTGATCATCACTATCCCCCTCCCTGGTTGATAATCACAGATTTAAGTATCAGGCTGGGTAAGGATCAAGAGTGTCTCCAAGCAGTGTGTGATTAATGGCACACAAATGTGATAATGCACTCAGGCTGACCCGCCTGACAGTGCTGAGTTATTTTCTCTCTTCTGGGCAACCGACTGCATATTTGTGTCAGCACCCTTGATGATATCAGTGATATAAATTGTGTTTATCTCCGGTCTATGAAAACTTAGAAAAGTATCTAGGAAAAAAACTTAGGGGGAATGAGAACGAACACTAGTGTTCATTGTCTTTTTTTTTTTTTTTGGTAACATTCACATTTGATTGTGTTGTCTGTTAAGAGTTGAGGTCTTGCTTGTCTCTGTGTCTCTCCCAGCACATTTGCTAGAATTTGCCATGTGTTTTAAAGACTCCAATCTAATGAGACCTCACTGTGCGTGTGTATGTGTGTGCACGCGCACGTGCGCGCACGTGCGTGTCTATGGAGCGGGAGGGGCACAGAGGGAGGAGATGAAGATTGAAACCCTGGGGAGGCAGCTGCCTGAGCTGACTCAGGACCAGCGTGAGGGGGGAGCTGGCTGAGGGGCGCTGTGGGAACCATCTCTCTGGATGGTACGGCAAAGCAACAGGACATGTCCAGAGAGCAGGAGCTTTTCCAATTCTGGTGGATTTCAGCCAGCGGGGTGCTGGCAATGTTTAACAACCAGGTCTCTGGGGGAACAAAGTCCTGATGGGAAGCATTTGCTGATGTCTCTGGTGTGAATACTTCCCCGTGGTCAGCTGCAAGCTTCTGTGAGGTTGTGGAGTGTGGGGCTAGAGAGAGAGATGGGCACCGTGGGCCCTCGTGAGCCAGTCAGTGTGAGCTGACAGAGTTTTGTTTCTGTGCAAGCCATCCGTTCACTCGTTCATGGCAGGACCGCAACCACGTCTTGAGGCAGGGGCCACAGAGGAGGGGAGAATCCAGTGCCACAAGGGAGGCCACTAGCCCAGCCAGCCAGCGTGTCAGGGAAGCAGCCCTGCAAGCTGGAATGGGCCTGGCTGAGAGGCAGCAGGATGGGGTGCGAAGCTGCAAAGCTGAGGCAGAAGTCCCGGGGGAGGGTAGGGGGGACACCTGCACTCAGGGAGGCTGCAGGGGTGCCAGCACTCATTTCTGGCCAATTTCAAAACTGGCATCGTGACTCAGTGATCGAGGGCCGGTGCCTGATGCTGTGGATGTCCTTCTTCTGGTCAGACCTGGCTCAGACACAGACGTGGGGAAACCAGCTGAAGAAGAACACCAGGGACTCCAAAACCAGGGTCCAGCTGGGCCAAGGACTTCAGGGAACACCCAGTGAGTGAATCTGAAGCCTTCATTTACCCACATATGAGGAAGGACACAATCCTGTTGTTTCGGTATTCAGACCTTATGAGGAGTAACATCATTTATTCCATCAACAAATATTTTTTGGTAAGCAAAAGGGATAAGATTTTGCTGTTATGGAGTCTGCATTCTTGTGGAAGAGACAGATGGTGGACAATTTCATTTTAGATTGAGATGAAGTTACAAGGGGCTAAGCTGTGACCAAATGGGGATGGGCATGCTGCTTTTGATAGGGTAGTCATGTTCCTTCTAAGAAGACAATGTTTGAATTGAGGCCTGAAAAGTGAGAAGAGAACGGTCATCCCAAGAGCTATGGGCAAAGGCAGAAGGTAAGGTAAGTACCAAGGTCCTGAGGCAGGAAGAAGGAATGTGTTTATCTCCAGTCTATGAAAACTTAGAAAAGTGTCTGAAAAAATATTTAGGGAGAATGAGAATGAACGTTAGCTTTCACTATCTTTTTTTTTTTTTTTTTTGGTAGCATTCAAATTCGATTGTGTTGTTTGTAAGAGTTGAGGTCTTCCTTGTCTCTGTGTCTCTCTATGCACCCTGAAGTACCCAGCACATTTGCTAGAATTTGCATTTAGGTCTTTAATCATTTTGAGTTTATTTTTGTGTATGGTGCAAGAAAGTGGTCCAGCTTCATTCTTTTGCATGTAGTTGTCCAGTTTTCCCAGCACCATTTGTTGAAGAGACTCTTTTTTCCCATTGCATTTTCTTGCCTCCTTCATCATAGATTAATTGACCATATAAGTGTGGATTTATTTCCAGACTCTATTCTTTTCCATTGATCCTTGTGTCTATTTTTGTGCCAGTACCATACTGTTTTGATTACTACAGCTTTGTGGTATCTCTTGAAATCTGGAATTATGATACCTCTAGCTTTGTTCTTTTTCTAGATTGCTTTGGCTATTCAGGGTCTTTTGTGATTCCATATAAATTTTAGGATTATTCATTCTAGTTCTGTCAAAAATGCTGTTGGTATTTTGATAGGGATTGCATTAAATCTGTAGCTTGCTTTGGGTAGTATGGACATTTCAACAATGTTTGTTCTCCCAATCCATGAACATAAAATATCTTTCCATTTGTTTGTGTCATTTTTAATTTTTTTCATCAATGTTTTATAAGTTTTCAGAGTATAGGTCTTTCACCTTCTTGGCTAAGTTTATTCCTAGATATTTTATTCTTTTTGGTGCAATTGCAAATGAAATTGTTTTCTTAATTTCTCTTTCTGCTACTTCATTATTAGGGTATAGAAATGCAACAGATTTCTGTATGTTGATTTTGTATACTGTGACTTTATGAAATCATTTATCAGTTCTAATAGTTTTTTTGGTGGAGGTTTTAGGGTGCAGTATCATGTCATCTGCAAATAGAGAAAGTTTTACTTCTTCCTTATCAATTTGGATGACTTTTATTTCTTTTTCTTGTCTTATTGCTGTGGCTAGGACATCCAGTACTATGTTGAGAAAAAAAGGTTAAGAGTGGGCATCCTCATCTTGTTCTTGATCTTAGGGAAAAGCTCTCAGTTTTTCACCATTGAGTATGATGTTAGCTGTGGGTTTTTCACATATGGACTTTATCATGTTGAGGTATGTTCCCTCTAAACCCACTTCTTTGAGGGTTTTTTTTTTTTTTTATCATGAGTGGATGTTGTACTTTGTCATGTCTCTTGAGATGATCATGTGGTTTCTATCCTTTCTCTTATTGATTGATTTGTGAAGATTGATTGATTGGTTGATTGACTTGTGAGTATTGAACCACCCTTGCATCTCAGGAATAAATCCAACTTGATCATGATGAATGGTTTTTTTCATGTATTGTTGGGTTCAGTTTACTAATATTTTGTTGAGGATTTTTGCATTTGTGTTCATCAGAGATATGGCTTAGAGTTCTCTTTTTTTGGTAGTGTCTTTATCTGGTTTTGGTGTCAGGGCAATGCTGGTCTGATAGAATGAATTTGGAAGCTTTCTTTCCTCTTCTATTTTTTGGAATTTTTGACAAGAATAGGCATTAACTCTTATTTAAATGTTTGGTAGAATTCACCTATGGAGCCATCTGGTCCTGGATTTTTGTTTGTTGGGAGTTTTTTGGTTACTGATTCAATTTCATTGCTGGTAACTGGTCTGTTCAAATTTTCCTCTTCTTCCTGGTTCAGTTTTGGGAAGTTATATGTTTCTAGGAATTTATCCATTTCTTCTAGGTTATGCAATTTGTTGGCATATAATTTCTCATAATATTCTTTTATAATCCTTTATATTTCTGTGATGTTGATTGTTATTTCTCTTTCATTTCTGATTTTGTTTATTTGAGTTTGTTTGCTTGTTTGTTTGTTTTTTGATGAGTCTGGCTAAAGATTTATCAATTTTGTTGATCTTTTCAAAGAACCAGCTTCTGGTTTCATTAATCTGTTCTATTGTGGGTTTTTTTTTAGTTTCTATATTATGTATTTCTACTCTAATCTTTATTATTTCCTTCCTTCTACTGGTTTTGGGTTTGTTTGTTCTCCTTTTTGTAGCTCCTTTAGGTGTAAAGTTAAGTTGTTTATTTGAGATTTTTCTTGCTTCTTGAGGTAGGCCTGTATTGCTATAAATTTCTCTCTTAGAACAGTTTTTGCTGGATCCCAGATTTTGGACCATTGTGTTTTCATTTTCATTTGTCTCCATATTTTTTTTTTTTCTACTGAAAAATCAGCTGATAGCCTTATGGGATTTTCCTTGTATGTAACTGTTTTCTTTTCTCTGGCTGCTTTTAAAATTTTCTCTTTATCACTACTTTTTGCCATTTTAATTATTATGTGTCTTGGTGTGCACCTCCTTGGGTTGATTTTGTTGGGGGATCTCTGGGCCTCCTGAGTCTGGATTTCTGTTTTCTTTCCCAGATTAGGGAATTTATCAGCTATTATTTCTTTCTTTTTTTTTTTTTTTTAAAGATTTTATTTATTTATTCATGAGAGACAGAGAGAAACAGAGGGAGAAGCAGGCTCCCAAGGAGCAGGAAGCCCGACGTGGGACTCGATCCCAGGACCCTGGGATCATGACCTGAGCCGAAGGCAGACGCTTAACCATCTGAGCCACCCAGGCGCCCCTCAGCTATTATTTCTTCAAATAGATTTTCTGCCCCCTTTTCTCTTCCTTCTCCTTCTGGGACCCCTATAATATGAATGTTATTATACTTGATTGTATCACTGAGTTCTCTTAATCTATTCTCATTTTTTATTATTCTTTTTTCTTTTTCCCTTCCAGCTCAATTGCTTTCCATTATTCCTTTTTCTAGGTCACTGCCTGGTTCTTCTGTTTCCTCTAGTCTACTATTTATTCCCTCTAGTGTATTTTTAATTTCAGTTATTGAGTTATTCATCTCTGATTGGTTCTTTTTTATATTTTCTATCTCTTTGTTGAGGGTCTCAGTGAGATCCACTCTTTTCTCAAGTCCAGTGAGTATCTTTTGGACCATTACTTTAAATTCTCTCTCAGGAATATTGTTTACCTCCATTTTTTTTTAGCTCTCTTGCTGTGATTTTGTCCTGTTCTTTCATTTAGAACATATTCCTCTGTCTCCTCGTTTTGTCTCTGTATCTGTTTCTATGTGTTAGGAAAGTCAGCAATGTCTTCTGCTCTTGAAAGTAGTGGCCTTATGAAGAAGAGGTCCTATAGCGCCCTACAGTGCAGTGTTCCCTGTTTACCTGAACCTGGCACTTCAGGAGTGTCTACTGTATGTGTTGGGTGTGCCTTACTATTGTGGCTGAGCTGTATTTGCCCTCTGTCCAGTTGTCTGCAGTGGCTCTCTTCACCTGTTGTGGGCAAGGCTTAGTCCCTGTGCTGTTAGTGGGCCAGTCTGGGGCTACCTTGGCCTTGAGTTGGGTCAGACCAGACATTTACCAGAACTGTAGGTGCATCAAATTGCAGGGCACTCTCCCTGTGTTGCCCCCAAGAGGCTTTCATTCGTGGGCAGAGCCTGTAATCAGACCAGATGTCTGCCCCCAGCCCACTGCTGGGGCCACAGTGGAGCTGATGTGTGTGGTTATTTTTTTTCTCCAGGGCAGGAGTCACTTTGGAATGGTGCTGGCCTCTGTCACAGCAGCTTGCACAATGCCAGGCTTGTGGTGACACTTTGGATGGGCCCCTGCCAAGGGCAGGTTGGAGGAGATGGATCTGCAGGAGAGTGCAAGGTGGGGTGCATTGTTAGCAAATGTTTTCCATTTGGCCTCTCCTCTCCGAGTAGCTATGGAGAGTTTATTCTGCCAGGCTTCAGGTCATTTTCTGGGTTATTTACACTGATGTGGGTGTTATTAACATGTATCCATGAGGCGAGGGGAGCTTAGGATCCTCCCACTCTGCCATCTTCTCCGGAAGTCCAAACTTAAAGAATTTTGATGATGATCAGGAGGTGCCATCAATGCCACAGAAAGGTTTTTCTTACATAACAGGTAATTTTTTAAAGTAAACTTTTTATTTTGAGATAATTGTAGATTCACATGCAGTTATAAGCAATAATACAGAGAGATTCCATATGCACTTGATACCCACTTTCCCTCAATGGTAACATCTTATAAAACCATAGTGCAATATCACAACCCGGATATAGTCATTGATGTGGTCAAGATACAGAACATTTCCATCACCATAAGGATCTCTAATGTTCCCTTTTAAAGCCACCCCCACTTACTTCCTGTTCCATTCCCACCGTCATCCCTAGCAACCACTTAAAGAATGCTATTTGGATGGAATAATTCTGTAGATAACCTTTTAAAATTGACTTTTTCACTCAGCATAATTCACTGGAGATTTATCTAGGTTGTTTCATGAATTAATAATTCATTCCTTTTTATTACCAAGTATTATTCCACAGCATGGATGTACCACTGTTTAACCATTCACCCACTGAAGGTCACTTGTTTCTTTGTAGTTTGGGGCCATCATGAATTAAGCTGCTAAAAACATCTGTGCACAGGTTTTTGTGTGCCCCGAAGTCTTCATTTCTCTGGAATAAATGTCTAGGTATACAGTTCTTGGGTTATATGGTAATTGAATGTTTAGATTTTTAAGAAACTACCAAGCTGTTTTTCAGAGTGGCTGTACCAGTTTACACTCCAGCTAGCAATGTATAAGTGATCCAATTTCCCTGCATCTTTGCCAGCATTGGTCATTGTCACTATTTTATATTTTAGCCTTTCTGATGGAGAGATACTGATATCTCACTGCGGTTTTAGTTTGCATTTCCCTAATGGCTGATGATGTTGAACATCTTTTCTTAGGCCTATTTGCCATTTGTGTATCTTCTTTAGTGGAATGTCTATATATATGTTTTGCCATGTTCTAATTGGATTGTTTGCTTTTTCACTGTTGAGGCTTCAGTTCTTTGTATATTCTAGATACTAGTCCTTTGTCTGACATGTGATTTGCAAAATTTTTTCCCCACTCTGTAGCTTCTCTTTTCATCTTCTTAACTGTTTTTTTTTTCCCCCAGAGGGAAAGTTTTTAGTTTTGATGAAGTGCATTTATCAACTTTTTACATTATGAACCATGCATTTGCTGTCAAGTCCCAGGACTCTTTGTCTAGTCCTAGACCCTGAAGACTTTTCCCCAAAAGTTTTATAGTTTTACACTTTACATTTAAGTACATGATAAATGCTGAATTAATTTTTTTATAAAATGTGAGACCCAGGTTTGGGGTTTGTAGGTTTGTTTTTGTTTTTGTTTTGTTTGTTTGTGAGTGTCCTATTGCTCCAGCATTATTTCTTAAAACATTGATTCTTCCTCCATTGATTTGCTTTTGCATTTTTGTCAAAAGCAATTCGTTTATTTGTGTAGGTCTATTTCTGAATTCTCTATTCTGCTTCCTTGATTTATGTGCTATTCCTCTGCCAATACCACACAGGCTTGATTACTGTAGCTATATAGTAAGTCTTGAAATTGAGTAAACTGATCCCTCTTACTTTTTTCTTCTTTTAAAAAAATGTCTTGGCTATTTTAGTTCCTTTGAATTCCCATATAAATTTTAGGATAATTTTGTCCATATATACAAAAAAATCTTGCTGGGATCTTGATAGAAATAATATTAAATGTCTATATCAACTTGGGAAGAATTGACATCTTTACTATGTTAAAACTGCCAAGCCATGGACCCAGAAGATTTGTCCATTTATTTAGATTTTGTCTGATTTCTTTCATCAGCATTGTATAGTGTTCAGAATACAAAGTTCTATACAAGTTTTGTTAGATTTACACCAAAGTATTCATTTTTGAGAATTGTAAATGGTATTGTATTTTTAATTTCCATGTCCATGTGTTCCTTGCTAGTATATAGAAATACAATTTTTTTAAAGATTTATTTATTTTAGAGAGAGATAGCACAGCAAGGAGGGGTAGAGGAAGAGGGAGAGAGAGAGTCTGAAGCAGACTCTGTGTTGAGCATGGAGCCTGACGCAAGGCTTGATCTCACAACCCTGAGATCATGACCAGAGCTGAAACCAAGAATTGGACACTTAACCCACTGCCTCACCAAGGTGCCCCTAGAAATACAATTTTTTAAATGTTTATCTTGTATCCTGTGCACTCCTGATCCCATTTATTAGTTGTAGGGAGTGTTTTGTTTTGCTTTCTTTTTGTTTTTTGTATATTCTTTGGGATTTTCCATGCAATTGTGTCATCTGCAAATAGAGGTAGTTTTATTTTTTCCTTTCCAATCTGTATGCCTTTTATTTCTTTTTCTTGCCTTCTTTTATAGCTAGAGCTTCTAAGCACTATGTGGAGTAAGAGTGGTGAGAGTAGACTTCTTTGCCTTGCTCCTGATCTCAGGAGGAAGCAGTCTTTTTGTGGAGTAGAGGAAGCTCCTCTCTAAGATATTTATTTTTATTAACAAATTTAGCAATTCAACATTTATGGACACTACAGGAGCTTGCTTTCCCTTTAAAATTTTTTCTTTTTCATATGATGAAAATCACATTTTTCAAGACTTTTTTTCAAGTTTACAAAAGGACGTTTGTTATCTTTTCCCACTGAAAGGACTTTGTGTTGTTGTTATATCTTTCCTGGATTTGTTATGGAACACACTCCTTACATGGAGAAAATGTTTGCTACCAGTCTTAAGCTAACTTACTAAGAATGAAAATAAGTCTCAGGCTGTAATTTGGCTAGTGAAGGAAACTCTTCTTTATTGCATTGGGTATAACACACGGAAGTTGTTGGGAAACAGCAGAGAATGGGATTTTGGATTGGACAGCCAGGCTTTGGCCATCTGCTGGCCCCTTCTCTTCCTTGTCTCACGCCTCCCAGGACTGCAGCGAGCTGGTGTTCAGGCCAGAGACCCTTCTGCTCCTAACTCCAATTGCTTGGTGGCTACTCAGCACTGCAGATCTCAGATGAAGCCTCTGTTCTCCTCTGATCCTGCCTGATCTATTTGCTTCTAGGTCATCGCTTTTCACCCAGCCTGCTCAGTGGAAACTGCAGGACAAGAAGATAAGCAGTGTTGTTTTCCTTCTTAGATTGTCCAGGCCCTTGGGTTTCTGAGCACACCTCTACTGTGTACCCAGTCAGCCTTGCCCATTACAAAAGTCTCCTGAGTGTTACATATTTGGTCTAAAAAAAAATGAGCTTCAATCCTAGGGCCTATTATGAACTATTATGAGCCACAAAATGAAATGAAAATCTGGAAAATATATAGTTCAGCCTTACAGATATCATGTAGGGTGGGCTTTTGCTTTAATTTGTTTGCTTTGCTTGTGCAGGTGGGTTATCTGCACTGATCAACCCTCTTTGGTAACTTCCAATCCCTTCTAATGCTCTGGCTGGTGTTAACATAATTTACTATATGTCTCCGAGTCTTATTTTGTTCTCCATTTCTGCATTTTCTCTTTGAGAGATGAGAATGCAAGTAGCATTGCCATCCAGGATCAACATATGAGGAGAGTAGTTCATAGTTGCATAGCATTCTGGAAACACTTTTGTGCTCCCTTTAACTGCACAGTACTCCTGATTGACTTCTGGCATTTTTACTGACTTTCTTCTGAGAAGCTCAAAGCACTCCGTCTTTATTGGCAGATTTTGTAAGATGCAACCCATACCAGGGTGGACAGTCATTCCCATGGGTAGTTCTGCATTTTATGGATAAGGGTGTTTTATATAATTTTGAATGAAAATAATATGCACTTCAGCCCACAGACCCTTTGAATAGCCCAGGCTCTGGGAGGAGCATTCACATTTGTTGCTTTGCTTACTAATATTTCCCCAATTGCTCGAAGTGATTTATGTCTTTAAAATACAGTAAAAAAGACCCTAGCTCTCGGGAACTGAGTAGAATTGTAAGGGGAATGGTCAGTCCTTCTCAATGAACAAGGCTGGAAAAGAGGTGGGTTCACTTTCACTGTGACAGAGCCTTAATACGACTGTGCTGTAAAGTTCAATCTTTTACCAAATTCGTCTCAATCAAGCGGTAGCTATCAAGACGGGCAACTTCAGATATTATGTTGCATGGACTGTATCCTATAAGAAGCTTATAGAAACTTAGTTTGAGTTTTGGAGGATTAGAGGGAAAAAATATAAATTGCTGCCTTAGAGGAGGAGTGAGACTAAAAGTAGTCCAATTTTGTTTTAAAAGAATTTTCACTTATTTATTTGACAGAGAGAGAGAGAGCACAAGCAGGGGGAGAGGGAGAGGAAGAAGCAGGCTCCCTGCTGAAAAAGGAACCCGATATGGGGCTTGATCCCAGGACCCTGGGATCATGACCTGAGCTGAAGGCAGTTGCTTAATCAACTGAGCCACCCAGGCACCCCTAAAAGTAGTCCAACTTTAGAAGAAGGGGCATTCTTATAGCTCAAGGCAAAGTAATGACAGCACAGCATTTTCTGGTCACTGTGGCCACACTGACCATAGGCAGTGACATTAATTGCTGGCGAGATGGGCTGGCATGGTCTTTGTATGGTCAATGACTAATGATTTAAGCAAGCGATGTTAGTTTTTAACTGAATTTGCACCTCTGGGACAGCAAAGGGAGGGGCGAGTCCCCAGACAAATGGCCATGCACGAGGCCTGTCCATTATCCGTATTCCTTTTACCAACAGCGAAAAACTTGTATTTAGAAGAGGTGCACACAAACAAGATTCTTACGGGCACATTTCTGTCTTCCTGTCTGGTGATTTGTGTCTGGAAAAACAGCAGCCAATTGGTATTTCTAGTATTGAAAAGTGGCGCATGCTGGTGTAGCTACAGGTCATGTGGGTGTCCACGGACAAAGATCGGGCTGAGAGGTTTGTGAAGATAAAATTCAAGAGAGACACTTGGGAAAGGTAGGGAATAGAAGGAAGTGTGAAAAGAAAAGAAATGGTAGCTATAACCATCAATACATAGACTAGAGATGTATATTTGCCTTCTGTGAAAGTTAGAAATGATCATGGCACGTTCTGTTACCTTTCTAGGAATATACGGGCACCATTCATGTCTACCCTCTTTTCAACACAAATAGCCTCTCTCCTGTATCACTCTCACCTGATCACTCCAACCTGTAGGAGGCAGATTCTAGACCATGAATCTTACTCTAAAATACACTGCTTTGGGCACATACATGAAAGATTTTTATATTTTTTGCCTTCTTTCTTTATGTTGTACACTTCCTAAGGTCAGGGCCAATGTCTCCCACTTCTACCCTGCATGGCACTTTGCACCAGTAAGTGCTGGTGAATGTTTTGATTGATGACGGTTGGGATAAAAGTGAATGGAGAAAAAGCTGAGGATTTAAGGAAAAAGACAAAAATGCTCAACCCCATCATTTATGAAATGTAATATTAAAGAAATGGAATGTTTTGCAGTTAAAGTGGTGCTTGAACTCTGTGCATGTGGACTGTGTTCTATCTAGAATGTCCCCGTAAAGCAGTATAAAAATACCATCATGACTCTGTTTCATTGGGGTGAACACTGTTGTACGTTTGCAAGCTGGTCTACGTGCCAAGTTATAGGATCAACTTAAGTGTAGTGATCGTATCTTGAGTAGTCAAAAGAGTAATTGGGGAAGGCAAGATTGGTTTTATAGCAAACGATTACAGGAAATCTTAACTGAATCTTTTCAGTTTATCATTTTCCTATGCAATGTTTCATTAGCTAATTGTTATTGAGACAATGAAGGACTGGGTTCCCAAACAGTCAATTACTTAGTCCAATTTGGGTAATAAAAACGTTCTACTAATTGAAATATAGTTTACTTTGAAAGGAAATCCTGTCTCCCTGGAGGCTGTTAAATGGTTTGGGGAAAATGGTTCTACTACTCGCCTCTTTGTTGCAACATTATATGTTGGAAAAATACGCTTAATTATATTTGGTTGGCTCTAAAGACTTTCTGGTGCAAAATGGTCTGATATTAACAAAGAAAATTTGCATGTGAGAGTTGTATAGGGGAACCTGGGGCCCAGGGAGGTGGTGAGATGAACCTAATGTGCACACAGCGTATGGCAGAGCATGACTTTGAATCCACTTGTCCCCGCATTATTGTTTCAGGCAGTAGAAACTGCAAATAACTCAAAAGGTCCCCCATAGGGTTTAGGTGATGCATCTTATGTGAGGATGCCAAAGTGCTGAGGCCTTTGGGAATTTCTAAATTGTAAACTATTATTATTAATTTGAATTTTTAGTAGTAAAAATGCATATTCTACTCAACAGTTATACTCAACAACCATAACATTTATGCTTCTTTTTAAAAAGCTTTTTGATTGCTTCTAGGAAGACCTACAAATGAATCATTGTCATAAAACAATGTGTTTGGGAGGCCTTATTGATCTTGAATGGTTTCCTTGGCCAGTTTTGTCTTTTCTGCCATGCATTTAAGACAAATCCCTCTTCAAACACTGTCGCTCACCCGGTAGCTTGAAAGGAGTGTTTTCTTGGGGCATAAAGATGGCAGATGTGGTGGCCCCATTCCTTTTGCTTTTTAGAATAGTTTAAACATTTCTCTTTTTTAAAAAAAATTGATGTTTTCTCTAATCCCTATGGCAGGAGGGTGCATGCGTGTGCCTGCGTGCACGTGCCCCTGTGTACACACACACACACACACACACACACACACACACACGTGCTCCTGAGCCCCATTTGATGCTACAGCTGAGCTTCAGTCTGCTTTTTTTAGGACCTGACTGGATGCATAGGAAAGATCTGGAGCTGCCCATGCCTTTATCTGCATGCCTCATCTGAAGGGGCCCGGGGCCGTATTTGCTCATGAGGAGCTATGTCTACAAGTGACCTGTTTGTTTGAGGAGTCAGAGAGCTTGTCAAAGCATGGAGGACATTATCCAAGCCTCTGCTCTTGTCTCTGTAACGGGGCCCAGCAGCAATCCTCCCCATCTGGAATTCTCTGCTCAGTGAGTGCCCCTGAGACACATTCTGTTTTGAGGCCTTAATAAGCACCAAACTGTCAAGCCTGCCTTTGTGAGCTATCATATCCCTGTCTGACTTTAGAGCCTGTCTCTGAATGAATAGAAACAGTTTCAAATAAACTTTATTTTTGTTACTATGTTGTTACTATGATGAAACTGGAAGAGATGTAATATTCTAGGGTCTTCAACTATTATTTCTCTGCATGACACGTTTGCAGAGAGTACCTGTAGTCCCTTTAATACTGTGAGCACATAGTAGATACTAAATTTAATATTGTTGGAACTGAGCTATTTACAAAGTAGAAAAGTCATGTTGTGTATACAGAGGGCATGGCTGCCTGCCACTTTTCAAAATTACATAATATAAAGTTATAGATTTCAAAATACTATCCTCTGTGTTAGATGGATTGAATCAAAGGTCCCAATTCATCCTGAATCCATCATACCCTTTGCAATGTGTTTGCAATTTTTCCCATCAAGAGATGGAACCTATTTCTAACTTGCTTTGGCTAAAGGGATATTAGCTGACGTGAACTAAGCAGGTTTTTTAAAAGGTGCTTGCATATTTCAGCATCCTCTCTGCCTTCACAATGAAAAGATGCCCAGACAAGTCAGCTCACCCCAGTTGTCCCAACCGAGGCCATCCTAGACCAGCTGACAGCGAGCTCACCCTCAGACATATGAGACCGCCCAGTCAAGACCAGCAGAGCTGCCTTGCCTGCTTTGGGTGCCTAGTCACTTTGGGTGACTGTCTGCGTAAGAGCGAGCCTGGCCAAGTCCGGAAAGAGAGCCTGGCTTATCACAGAATTGTAAGCAAAATAAATTCTTATTATTTTACACCACTGAGTCTCAGGGTGTTTGTTACTCTCAATTATTGTGGCACTAAATGATCAATAAAATATTAAATACAATGTCATTTTTCTTTGATTCCTAAGTCACTTCAGAATTTTAATCAGAGTAATTGTTATGAAAATTAAATATCTTTGTTCAGTTACGGAGAGAAGGACAGGATAGGGGATTAAGGTGAATCTGCACAGACCCTGTTATAATGACTGTATATTCACTTCCGGACAAAGATTTGGGGCACGTGGTATGATGGGCAAAGGGGGTGCTACAACAAATATATTTGAATTGTCAGATGCAAACATGTACAATTGTTCTACATCCCAACTCACTTAAAAATAAATAGACAACAAAAGCTAAACCAAAAACACTCTTTGGTTTCCTGTCCTTTGTCTTTTTCTAATAAAAAGTAGGGGTTTTGCATTATTTAATTTTATACTTAAATGGATTCCAGATAAGTATAAATTAATGGCTCACATTTACACATTTAGTATATAGAGGATCATCGTTCTTTGTTTGCAGGCAACAGACACTGACTCTGGCTTAACCAGAAAAGGGATTAATTGGAAGCATATTGAGGAACTCGCAGAATCACAGGGAAAGTTGGAGAACTAGCACGACATGGACAAGAACGAAAGTGTCTCTTAGGATCACAAAGGGAAAGGAATGTAAAAGCAACCAATTTTTAAAAATGTAAAGGTCACTGTATACAGCTGCAGTTTTTGTTTTCTACTATAATTCTTTCCTTGGTTCCCTTATATTGGGGGGAGCAAGGTTGCTCTGAGGGCTGTTTACTGATGGGAAAGCTGACTGGGTTGTTGTCTAAAGATAACTGGGTAAGTGAATCTGCCCCAGTGGTCCCTATGATTAGAGGTGAAGTGAAGCCCCAGGTCAGAATTCCCTGGTCTGTGATGGGAACACTCACACTGCCTGGGAAGCCCACACTGTTGTTCCCTGACAGGCACAGCGGGACAAGCATGGTTTTAGGATGAACAGGTAGGGACCCACCACCTAGGAGCATTTCTCAACCAACCTGAGCCTCAGTTTCCTTATCCGTAAAATGAGGGAAAAAAAGGTATCTGCCTCATAGGATTGTTGTCGAAAAACTCATACACAACCACTCACCTAAAGTTAGCTTAGTTCTACTCAAGCGGAACTGGGTGGGAGGATGAGTTGTTTACATTCACAAAGAGTGAAGACTGAGGCAGGCAGGTGGTGAATGGGAAGACCGTGGGCTTTAGGCCAGACCAACTTGGCTTCCACTCTTGATTCCACACCAGTGAAATGTATGACCCTGGGCGATGTTCTTACTCTTTCTGCACCTGGGTTTCCCTGGGTAAACCGCCCTTGGAGGCTTGTCAGGAGGATTGAATGTCTATAAAGTGCTCAGCCGCGTCTGAAATTTGGTGGGTGTCCAAGAGTGAGAATCCCTTCCTTCCCTTGCCTTAAGGTGGCTCTAGGTGTTCTACTCTCTTGGAGCCCTTAATGGAAAAGTGGACAGGGTATGGAATTCAAGGTGTTCATTTTACTCCATCCTCACTTCCAGGAAGGCACATCAGTGGGTAATGAGATCGGTCCAGTGTCATCTTTTGGAGAAGCCCATGTGCTCTCAGCGAGTCCTGCTTCCAAAATCCCATCCTACTCAGTAGGTGTCCATTCAGAACACTTAAGGAGGGGCACCTGGGTGGCTCAGTTGGTTGAGCGTCTGACTCTTGATCTCAGCTCATGTCTTTATCTCAGGGTTGTGAGTTCAAGAACCGCGTTGGGCTCCACGTTGGGCATGGAGCTTACTTAAAACAAAAACAAAACAAAACAAAACACCCCAAAAGACACTTAAGGACAGCAAAAGCTAAGAAAGCTGAGCTGCTCCCCGCCCTGACATCCCAGCGGGCATCTTCCCTTCCTCCTCCTCTGCTTTCTCCTAACACTACCATTAACACAACTTCAGGTGTCATGGGGAGAAACGCAATCTCATATCTGTGTTTCCCAGTTTCGCTTCCATTTCAGAGGCAAATTTCTTCATCCAAGAGGTACTTTAGTGCAAGAGGGAGAAATGTCCATGTGGGTCCCAGCACTTTGTACACGCACAAGTGAACACACTCAGGTGAGAATTATTTCTGACTTTTTGCGATAATGCTCTTGGCCAAATCCTTTCAACTTCTGGCTGTATTCTTACTCTGTTCTTACAGTTGAGAGGATCTGGGGATAGTGATTGCTTTTATTAAGAAAGAAGAAAGAAAAAGAGAAGGAAAGGAGGAAGGAAGGAAGGCAGGGAGGGAGAGACAGAGGGAGGGACGGAGGGAAGGAAGGAAGAGAGAGAGAGAAAGAGAAATAAATAAATAAATAAATAAATAAATAAATAAATAAATAAATTCATGGAACTTACCAGGGTTCAAGTTTCCCAAATCAACATTCATGTTCAGAAGACATGATGTCGGATTACGTCCAGCCTCAGCAACTGCAGGGGCGTCCCTGTATCTACACAGGCTGCACTTTGCGGGTGATCTTCATCTCCCCACCTGCTTTCTCAGTCTCTCCCAGGCACGCTTTTTCTCTCTGGGCTAGGATGGAGATGCTGTATCTTCTCGAACGGGATTTCTTAGCGAGAAAAGTTTAAACACTTGGCAGACACTCCTCTGAAAGCCGAGAGCTCTACTTGGGGCAAAGCTATTGAGTGAAAAGATAATGGGACTTGGGAAATCTGGTTCAGCTTAAAATCTGTGACTCATTCACAGAATGAAGTGAGAGCACAGGTTCTTTCTTTAAATAAAAACAAAACAGTAATTTGTTAAAATGACGTTGTTTCTCCCTGTGCCCTTCAGATGGCAAAGCATCCCGCGGGGCTCTGCTGGGTCGGGGCTGACATTTCTGTTTCTATTTCCCCACCAAGTGGTTCACTTGTGAGGTTTTGCTTGTCCTGTTTTGTCGGGAAGCAGGGAAGTGTCTTGGCAAAAGACGCAATGGTTTGGTTGATTCCCTACATTGGTGACTTGGGCAACAAACTGACAATTTAATCATTTAGAAAATGTGTTAGGAATGCTCTCCATTGTTCAGGCCCAATCTCCTTTTAGTCTTAATAAGAGCTAAGATATACGAAATGTTTTGAGGGTTTATTTTGCTCCAGGTGCTGTTCTCAGTGCTTTTGGTGGGTTGAGTCATGCTAATACTTGTGAATGCCACAGGACTTTGGTTTGTTTTTTGGTAGATGTATCCCACAGGCCTCGAACAAATGCCAGGCAGAGAGTTGGTGCTCAATAAATATTTGTTAATGATTAGAAATTCCTCATTACTGCCCTGTGAGGAAGACAGTTGGTGGGTGAGGAACTTGGGAGCCAGAGAAGCTAAGTGACTCTTCCAGGGTCATGTGGCTAGGAAGTGCAGGAGCCGGTGGAGGGCAGAACCTGGCTGTTGGCTACAGAGTGGGAGGTCTTGGCCACTGTGAGATGCAGTCTTGTTTCCCCTCTACCTGCTCCAAGAACCTAATGATCCAGAAAGTCTGATCCCTGCATAAGGATATCACAGTGCTGACATATTCCTGCTTTGAGCCTCACTTATTCCTCAATCAATTACTACCATTCTCCCCTTGCTTTCTCTACCGTCTCTCCTGCTGGCACCTGTTAAATCTCATTCATCTGTTATGGCCAGGGAAGCCCCACTCTTCCCCAAGCCCACACTGCCTCTGCCCTCAGGGAGCTCTCCTTGCCTCATGTGCCAAGTTCCTGAACCATGCCTTCAATGCTGATCAAATTGAGTCTTGGTTACCCTTTACATTGATGAAGATTTTGTCCCTCCAATTAGATTTCAAGCTCCTAAGGAATGGTGACAATCTTGGACACCAAGAATTGGGCCTCAATCAAGCAATCGTCACCCTGTATCACATTATAAAGCCATTGCAAGAATTAAATGAGTTAATACAGGTAAGGTGCTTAGATCACTATTCAGATATTAACTATCATTATTAATAAGTGCAAACTAATCTCAGAGTAGCAGATGAGCCTCACCCGAGGAGCCTGGGCCCCCCTATGACCTTTCTTCCTACCTCTTCCTCAGCTCTGAGCACGTATGGGTAAGGTAGCAGTGGGGTGAATGCTGTTCCAGCATAAAAGTATTTTCCAAAGAGGATCTTTCCATGTAAGAACAGGCCTTTGTAAAGTTGCAGATTTACTTTCCTTTTTTTTTGCTCAATTTTCCTGCTGGTCAGTGTGTTGATCACAGAAGATTGGTCTCAGAGACAAGGCATCTTGGGCCTACTTAACTCATCAGCAAGATGAAGTGGTATAGGATGGACTTCCTGGAAAAATGGGTGAATGTCACTTGTTCTGATTGGTGTCACTGACTGAGCATCCATATTAAAGAGAGAGAGAGAGATGGTCAAAATGGAAAGATAGTCCACGACTCTGTAGAGAGTACAAAGGACCTTCACTCATTGATGAAATCATTTTGGAACATCTACCATTTCCCAAATACTATGTCAAATGTGGAATTATAATGGATTTCCCAAAACAAAACAAACAAAGGTTTCTGACTTCATGGAGCTTACAGCTATTCCAGTGGAATAAGTTTCAACCAAAGAATCATACAAACATATACAGTTACAATCCCTAAAAGGAGAAGTATACAGCAGTGGAAGTCCTCTGTGATGGGTGAACATATGATTTGGTTTGCCAGGGATAGTCTCAATTTATACCCATATCTCAGCATAATTAATCAGTGTCTAATTTCACTTTTAAAAGGGTCCTGGTTTGGAATAGAAGCTATAAGTGGGATATGATTAAAAATTCCTCATTACAATCAATCCCACCTAATAGTGAGAAACTTGACCCAGTCAAGAAGGTGAGGAAGTCTTCCTTGAAGAAGTGATCAATGTGTTGAGATTTGCAAGAATAGGAATTAACCAGCCAAAGCAAATGGGGAGAGAGGATAGTCCAAGCAGAGGGCATAGCACTTATACAAAGGCCCTATGAGGAGAATAGGCACAGAAAGTTCCAGAAGCTGGAACTGTAGTGAGGTTGGAGCATGGGGAATGAGGAAGTGCTGTCCTAAAATGAGGTGGTCCAGGTTGTTGGGCCAGATCATGCAGAGTCTTCAAAGCAGGTGAAAGGTTTGGGGTTTTATTTAAGACCAACAAGAAGTGAAAGAAGAGTTAAATTAAGGCAGTTTCATGAATGATCAGATTGAGTTTCCAAAAAAGTCACCCTGGTTGCACATGGACAAGAGAATAAATGGGCCTAAGTGGTAAATGAACAGGGCAGAGAGAGACAATGGCAAAATTCCAGAGATATTTGGGAGGAAAAGTTGACCTACTAAGAGGTGGTCTGGATTTGGGAAACAAGGCGAGGGGGTTTCAAAATAACCACTGAAGTTTCTGGCTTACATACTGGGTTCATCTATAGAGGTAGGAAGCACTGAAAGAGCACAAGGTTTAGGGAAGAAATGTAAGTTTGATTTGACACATAGTGAGTTGAAAGTATTTTTGAGATACTCAAGTGGATTTATCAAGTAGGCAGTTAGATATGTGGGTCTGGAGTTCAGAGTAGAGGCCAAGGCTTCTGATGAGTTTGTGAGTCATTTGTGTATTTTCTGTTGGTATATGCCTGGGAGATTGTCTGGAGGGAGAAGTCACCGTAACCTGGAACTTTGGGGAAATTCCAACACTAAAAACATGGCAGAGGAAGCTGACACAGCAAAGCGGCCGCAGCAGAGGGGCAGGAAGCAACCAGAAAAGTGAGGCACCTTTAAGCTGTGGAAAAAAGCGACACAGGAGGGCTGTCAACAACGCTGAATGTGATCAGAGGGATTTTTAGTGTGACATGCCTCGAACAAAGCCTGGTGAGCAATAGCTTTTGCGAGCCCTCCTAGAGAAGGAATTCTGGGTCTCCACAGTTAGCCATGATGCTATGGAAATCAGGAAGGGAAAACGTGTTAGGAGAATGGGAGAGCCAACTGAAAGTCAATTCTTTAAAACTTTCTCTGGGATCTAGGTTGTTCTTAACCATAAAGATGTTGAGCACAACCAAAAGAAAGCTTCTTCAGCCTGACCTGCCCACAGGGCAAGGGTGGGGTGGGAGTGGGGTGAACTAGAAGTTTCAGTGCTCTGGTCAAGAGAGTTCTGTGAGTCTGACTGGTGCCTGGGGTTCCTTGCACGTTGATTGCTGGGCAGGGATTGACACAGCCCAATGTTCGTGTCACCTCTGAGCTTGTCACCACTACATCTCATGCCGGTCACATGCCCTGGGACTGAAATATGGCCTCTGTGCCCTTGCAGAGTTCATGTCCCTGGGAGAGCTGCTCAGAATATAATGATTTCTCGATCACCCAGGAAACACATCCAAATCTCACTGCTCCTTTGCAGAAACCCAAATGTAAGTGGACAGACATGCACACTCACCATCAGCGGCGGACTTGCTTTTGCAATAGATGTGTTCCCGAAATGTTGTGTGTTCATCAGATCTTTGTAAATCAACCAATACAAATGACTTTACATTCCCATCTTAGAGATGATTTATGCTCAAATGACAGTGTTTCTTAACATTTTTGGCTAAAAGTTACCTTCTGTGTTCCTTCTTTCTCCTCTAATTCCCCCACCCCAATTTTTTTTTTTTTTGTCAAGAATTTAATGATCTAAAAACACTTAAAGCCATTAGGAAGTTACCATAGGAGAAGAATCCTTTTACAGTATTATTAATTCATAGCTCTGCTGGGGCCCTGAGGTCCAGCACATGTTTAGAGCACAACGTTCTGGAGACAGGCGTCTGAACCAGAGGACCTCTGACTTCAGGCCCAGTGAAGTTGATGATGCAGGGTAGAAACGTGACTTCTCATCAGCTTTGATTTCTTTATCTGAAAATTTTCTTTCTGGGCCTGGACCTGCAGTGGAATTTTAAAAAGGAATTTCTCAAAGACATGCAACCCCCCCCCGCCCATATTCTAGTCACAAACATTGGAAGAATGTCAAAGGGGAAGAGGGGAGTCAGGAAGTAGTAAAGTTTAGTTGAAACTTGACCCTTAATTCACCATTTTATGCCTTGGCCACCACAACAATAATATATTGGGGAGCCTTCCAACCAGGGGTGGGAGAGCTACAAATTATGGGTCTGTTCCTTTTCCTTTGTACCCAGAATGGAAAACTGTTCCCAGCTTAGAGTGAACTAAAGACCGTTTCAGCTTGGACAGTGCATACAGAAATAGAATTTTTTTTTCCAGTGAATTTTCTGAGCACTTTAAACATAATTGAGGAAGCAATATTCAAAGATAAGAGAACTATCTATGTAAGTTCTTTTGTTTTTCAAATGGAAAAGAATATGAGGGTATCAGAGATGAGGCTCCTAGCACAGGTTACATTTTGGGGCTCAGTTGCTGGGCCACATCTCCGGCCAGATGAAAGAGCTATTCTAAGTAATCACGTTGTAAGCAGAAGCAGAATAGAAAATTATGTACATGGGGGATTTTACTGCTATAAGGCTCTTTGGATATTGTTCATTGCTTGCCTGAAGAGATCCTCAAACTCTAATTATGGGTCTTTCCCCTTCAATCCCCTTGAGCAGGTTAAGGATGGCCGAACATTCCTGGACATTTGTAATGAGAGGTGGAGTCTCGGTCTCCTCTCGGTGAACCTGGGCAGTCTCTGTGACGATGTTAATGAATCGAGTACAGTGGAGGTGACACCGTGCCAATTTTCAGGCCCATATCTTGGAGGCCTGGCGCTTCCACTCTTTCTTACGGCCCTGAGCTGCCATATCAGAAGTCCAAGTACCACGGGAGAGACTATGTAGAGATGCTTGGACACCATGTGGAGAAGGAGAGTGGCTCAGCTAAGCCCACGCTTCCTGGTTCTCCTGCCAAAGTGCCAGCAATCTATGTAATGTGTGTGAAGCCATCTTGGACCCTCCAGCCCCGTCTCCTCCATGGAGACTCACCTCATGTTCCTTGTCCGTGCCACAAAGAACAGGAGAAATGCTTAACTGAGCCCTGCCGAAGTTTTCACCCACAGATCATGAGGATAAATACAATAAATTTTGTCAAGAAGCAGGTCTCTGACAAGAACCTGTGAACCATCCAAAAAATAATCTTTTTCCCCCCTGTTTGGGGAACTTCTTTCCAAGACACATGCCTCATTTATAGCCACCTGCAGATTATAATCTACAGTCCAAATTCCAGACAGCATTGGGGCATCTAAATTTGATTAGGCGGACAAAAAATTCCTATATTAAATTCTTATCTGGTTTTGCAAACTTTCTCAGAGATGCCTTGGGAACAGATGCCATTCATTCTTATTGACCTTTGCTCTACTGATTATAATCACATTCCCTGCCAGAAAGTGCAGTGGATTAGAACAAGTCATCATTTTTAATAGGCTATTTCAGGAGCAATATATTAGATTTGTAGAAACCTCATTCCAGAACATCAAGGGCGATTTTATTGAGGAAATGCAAGAACTAAGCCCCTCTACCTCTGCAAGAACATAAAGGTAGTGGATGGCTAAAGTTACAAATTGATTTGATATACATCATACTTGGAGATATTACTCTTCTGCCTAAAATAAATCAATAGTTTCACTCAGGTTTTTGTTCTGTGCATCGTGTGCTCTCTACAGATGGATGAAGGTCTGCTTCTCTAAAATGGTCCGGTAATGGAATGTTCTGGTTATTCAAATATTCAAATATTTTATTAATTGAGAATTCCTATCCATACCATGCAGCACTTGCCAATTTCAAAGACTTTCAAGGAAATGCAATACTTTGTAACTTGCACTGAAAACGACTTTTCCCTCACCTAATGATTCAGAAGGCCCTTGCATGCCCACGGTGCTCCAGGGCGCCCTTAGGAACCTCACGCTGCAGATAAAGTAAGCATGGGAAACTGGGAAATCTGCTGTTGTACAGAATCCACCCTTCGTAGCAATCTGTTCAGTTATCATTCCTCTTTTGGTTTTATAAAAGTAGAGCTCAGAGGGGAAAAAAAATCCACCTGTTCATTTGAAATTTCTCAGTACTCTAGTTTGGGGTAATTAGGCATTCCCTGTACATAAATACGTGTCTTTTCCCCGGAAATAATGTTTTTTGCCAAGCTCCTGGAAGTAGTGGAAAGCGTTCCAGCGGGAGCCAGCGAACAGTTAGAAACTCCACGGCAGGAGCAGATGTGCTGCGGGGAAAGTGAGCGCAGAGCCCAGGGCGGCGCGGCGCGCAGACAGGAGGCGCATGCGCGGCTGGGGGAGCAGCGACCCCGCCCCTCTGCCGCTGTGCCTCTCCTGGGGTGCAGTGCCCGCACCGGTTCTTGCCGTCTCCTCGGCGACTCCACGCACTGGCTCTCAAGGGTCTCCAGCCTCAGCGTGCCTCTTTGGCCCAAACTGAGGAGCTGCCGTGGGGATTGCGTAGTCGTCACTCTGCCCGCATTTTCACAGATGGAAACGGAGGCAAAGGCATGGGGGCAGAGCCGGCCGTGCTCCTTCTTCGGCAGGACGCAGCCCCTCCGGCCAGGTGAGCCCAGGAAGCAAAGCCACAGAGGCCAAGTCTGATTGGAGCATTTGTTGTCATCACCCAGATTATAAACCAGCATGGGATGCCATAGGGGTGGGTCGTGGGGTTCAATGCGGGAATGACTCTGGTTCCCTCCAGCCCTGCCCGGAAACGCAGCGGAGCTGTTTCCCTCATGGCCTGGACCACCGCATGGGAGGACTCTCGTAGCGCCTGAAGGGGCTTTGGAGGTCAGCCCGGGGCAGGCCATCGCCCCAGTGTGTCCCTGTATTCGCACATGCAAACACTTCCCAGCCAGTTCCTGGCAGCCAGAATGGTCAGCATTTAGCTTTCTTTACTGAAATTTTGGAGACTTAATCTTCATGGTTGGTATCAGTAACCCCCAATTTTTAATCGGCTTGCTTTCCACCTGCAAACTGGCTTTGAAGCACATGGAATCTTGATATCGGTTCCCTTTCATGGATATTATATATTTTCTGTAGAAAAAAAAAATAATTATCAAGCCAAAATGTCCTTGTGCTTTTCAAGCATCTGCGAACATGAAGTTCAGGGAGGATATGAATGGATGGTGAATGAATGGATGGCGATTCTGTTTGCTGAATCATCTGTGGCATTTCCCTCTGGTGAACCCACAAATAGCTATCAGTAGGGAAGTCAGACAATCTACGTGAATGAATAGGTAGTCTCGTGTTATCCTTTATATATACCACATGATTAAGTTAATTAGTTAATTGAGTGACACTGGATTTTCCCAGCCTGAACTTTCTGAACATGAGAAGGCTTTTGGCTTGCCAGATGCACACATTTATGCATTAATTCATTAATTCATTTTTCATTCAGCAAATATTGATTGAGCGCCTGTTGAGCATATGCTTGGTTCTGTGCTAAGTGCTGAAGCTAAACCTTGAAACTCCACGGATGGTCGTGGTCCCTGCCGGCATGGAGCTTACACCCAGAGAGGAAGCCACATTAGACCTGTTACTATGTAATTTGTTAATTACCACGTGGCAGCTGTGAACATGAAGATGTGCAGGGTCCAATGAGAACATAAAATAGGAGATCCAACCTGAAAAGGTGATAATTCATAGTAAGCTTCCCTGTACAAGAGGCACTGAAGTCCATAGGAATTATTTAGGGCAGAGAGAGAGAAACGTGTTCTGGTGGAAGGAGCAGCAATAGGAAAGGCCTAGAGCCAGATGGAGCTTGGGACATGCCAGGAGCTGAGGGGAAGCTAGTTAGCAGGAGAGGGAGACCAAGATCATTGAGGACCTTACCAAATATTTTAAAGATATGGAATTTTATGCTAATGACAATAGGGAACCACTAAAGGTTTTAAGTGGTGATGTAATGTGATCAGATATGGATTTTTAGAATTATTTGGCCACCCATAGAGAATGTACTGGAAGGAACAAGAATGGGCACACAGAGGGCAGTTAGGAGGCTCTTGCAGAATCCAGGAGAAAGATTCTGGTGGTCTTGCCTGAGGGCTTGAGGTTAGGGACAGGAAAGGAGCTACGATGGTTCCACCCTCTGCCCTGAGCCTTGCTCACTATAGCTCGCTACTCATTTTTGAAATAGAAATCAGTCACAAGAGAATAGGGTGAGGGAGGGAAAATAGTCAAAAGTCTAATCATTCAACAGATGTTTATCGTGCACCGTGTTAGGCACTGTTTATAGCACTTGAGGGTACAGCAGTGAACAAAATACAAAATTAAACCTACTCCAAGGCAAGCCCTTTAATGGCTATATTCCTGATTTCCTTAACCTTGAACACATCTTGGTCCCACATTATGTACTGTGAGGAAGTGCTAAGGCAATCTTTGCAACTTTCCCTACATTTCCTTTATTCAGCATTTCCTTTTCCTTTCCTCTTCTAATGATTTATTTATTTATTTATTTATTTATTTATTTATTTATTTAAGATGGAGGGAGGGGCTGAGGGAGAGGGAGAGAGAATCTTAAGCAGACTCTGTGCTGAGCACAGAGCCTGACGCGGGGCTTGATCTTACGACCCTGAGATCATGATGTGAGCCAAAACCTAGAGTCAGACGCTTAACTGACTGAGTCACCCAGGCACCCCCTCTTCTAATGATTTAGTCTCAATTTTATTCCACTTTTCTGAGAAATACAAAGATTTGAGAAATGCTATGCTGAAAAGTTGAAAACGTATCCAGACAATTCCCCTCTGCACAGAGAGCTACCTCTTCCTCTGGAGTCTAAATTTGAGATATTTATTTCCTTCACGTTCATTCTGTGCCAGGCACTGTCTGAAGAACTTTGTATGCATTACCTCTCTTAATATTTATCTTCGTAGCATTAGGAAGTGCTGTTATCAGCCCCAGAGATGAGAAAGCCGAGGCACACGGCAATTAAGTAACTTGCTCTGGGCTACACAGCTAGTGACCGACAGAGGAGAGACGTGTAGAATGGCTTCTCCCATTCCAGTCCCTACAGGGCCACTGCCCTCAAATCTAAGCTTTAAACAGGCACACCCAGAAACCCAGCTCCACCACAATCAAATCCTCCCGAGATTCTGCAAACCCATTCTGCCGCTTTCCCTCTGGGTTTTCTCAAATCTTTCCCTATGGCTGCTGATCTCCCTATCAAGGGGCCTGGTTTCCTTTGTGCTTCTAGAAGCCACACTTTCCCTTGCTGGACCCTCAGTCTGTCATTGAGAACGAGGACAATGGGATCAAATGGTACAAAGGCCAGACATAGGGGGAACATAGGCAGAGAAGGCCCATTGTTTTCATCAGTGCCCTGGATAATCCTTTGGAGGATGAAGTTAATGAGCCACGAGTGAACCAGAAATTCTGGCTGACCAGATTTTGAGAAAATTCCCATCTGTTTTGTGTTTAAAATGGGCTTTTCATTTGTGAAGTTTCAAATTGGGGAGCGTATTAGTACTAGACATGGAAACATTCTTGGAAGTAAGACCATTCAGAGGGGATTTCTTGGAGGGTGTATTGAAGTTTGGTACCTAAACCATAATGTATTTCCCTGGTGAATGGGCCCACTCTGGGCCCACAGACTGGCTGACAAATAAGGGAAAGGTTGGTGTGGGCAGTGGCAGAGCCATGGAGGTAGGTAAGAAGAGAAAGGTTAAGGAGAAAAGTATTTCAATAGGTCAGGAGGTGTCTCCATGCTTGTGTGGTGTTAAGAGATTATCTACACTGCCCGCTGGTGACAAGCTCAAGTGGATCCATCTTTTATAAAATCACCATGGTCCCACATAGTACCATAGAGGGCTCTGCCATGGAACAGATCGGCTTGATCACTTACTAAGGGTGGTTGAGGACATCTTTTTTTACTTGCTATTTTCCTCCAATCCCTGTGGTTCTCATCCCAATGAAGGTCTTGAGAGATAGAGATCCTCATGTCCAAAGTCAGAGAAACGAAACATTCCTAAAATAACGTGGAGAAGCCACATTCATTACTGTCTTTAGAGTGTCTTTGTAGGCTAGAAATCTTGAAGACAGTCTGTTTGTATTCAACGAAAAGCATCTTTAACAGAGAGGTCTCAATGAAGAATGTGGGTCACCAGCTGGTCTCCATCTCCACCAAAGAAGACATGATAAGAGGAAGTGGCCCCAGATGGCAATGCAAAAGGTATGTGTTAAGCATAATATAAATAGACAGTAAAAAGGCAAAGTTGGTGTACAGGGGCAAGAATCTGACAGTTCACGCAGCCACCTAGGATCTTTTGGAATGGACCCTAGGATTTTTTTTTTTAAGTTTACCCTGAAAATGCCTCCGTGTCTCTTGAAATGACAATATTATCATTTTGGTGCACGCAATAGTGATTGTTCTGCTCACCTCTGACAACTTAGACCCCTGGGTCATTATTCCTCTCAGTCCTTAGAGCCCAGGTCATGTCTGCCTCTGGTGGGGGGGCAAGAAGAGACAAGAGCAGGTGCAGGTGGTAAGGGGTAGTACTGATGGAGATGGTGGAGGTCAGGGGCAGAGAGGGGGATGCTGATGGAGGAGAAGGTCTCTGTCCCTGTGAAGCTTGTTAGGGACACAGTCACTTATGACATTTGAATAATTTTATCTTCTTTTTCCCAGTCTCACTTCAAAAGATTGTAATTTGGGGTAGGAGAATGATAAAACCAAAATACATTCAGGTACCCTTCCAACCCTCAGATACAAAGAGAGTCAAAGGAGGAGCTTCATTCTGACAAAGGATATGAAGAGAACTTCAGGGTTGGCTCAGATTGACATCACTTCCTCTCATTCATGACTCAGAGGGGTGTGTGTGTGTGTGTGTGTGTTTATAAAGGGAGAGTATGTGCAAAGCTGGTTGCGCATTTCACAGAAGTCATCTTAGTTAATTTAATGATATAAATAAGAGTTATCCAGCACATGTCTGACCATTTAATCTCCTCTTCTGTCTTGATGAGGATTAAAGACAGAGGCTGACTGCCAGTAAGACCTGCCCTAAATATGTTTTCTGAGAAGCTAAGTGATTAGGGATGAAGTCTTGGTAACATGGTAACACCACTTCTTCCTTCTTGAATTCTGAGAGGCTTTTCCCTCCAACAATGAAGAAATGGAATCTCAGACATTAGGATATTCAGCCTTTTATTTCATTTCCTCACCTGAAAGGGAACTTGGAACACCTTGTTGGACTCAGTTCTCTGACTATGACATTAGGGACTGAGAAAATAAAAAGAAGAAGTTCGATTTTTCACAGGATAATTGTCATTGCTGACAGAAATCAAATTTATAACACCAGGAAAGTCTGGTTTTAATTCCCACTGTCTTCCTGGGATAGTGGGTGGCTTGGTTAATAAAGCTGATCTCTCACTTCTGGAATTGGATTGCATTCCCAAGCTGAAACATGTCTGCATTTAATTTGTATATGCTCGCGTATCCTGGGTCTGTGCTATTCGATGAGAAATGGGGCTTAACTTAGGCACTGCAATACCGGCTGAGGAACATTTTAACTTGTTACAGGTCTCCTAAGACACAGGGATTTTAAGCCATTGTTTTTCAAAAGTTGAGTGCGATTGTGTATGTGCCAAAGGGAGAGTGAGGGCAGCAGTGGGGGATATGATGTTTTATAAGGAGTCATTAAAATAGAGTTACACTTAACCAGGCAATTCTCTTTTTGCTTACATATCTAGGAAATAAGCCAAAAACTTAGCAAAAATTCAGCATGATTGCTGATACTGAACAGCTCAAAAATTTCTCCTCTCTCTTAGTTTCTCTTTCTGCCAGTTGAAGACAAGAAGATTTATATTCAGAAGTGGCTATTTCTAGAGGACTCAAATTTCTTAGTGTGAATTAATACAATTCATTATATGAACAGAGCTAAGAATAAAAATCATGTGACCATCGCCCATAATGGTCAAAAAACACATTTGACAAATTTTATCAACAATCTGTATTAAAACATAAGAATTGAGAACACTTTCATATGATGACATGATACACACCTCAGCCCAAAGCCTGCATCTTAATCACTGGGAAAACACTAGAGGATTTCCACTAAGTAAGGAACAAGGCAAGAATGGAAGGGTGTGATTAGCAACATGAAAACATATGAATGTATACAACCCATTGGGGAAGGTAAGTATATAGTCAAATACAGAATAATCTAATGCTTTCAACTCTAGCATAAAAGTTAAAAGACAAAAGTATTAAAAGTAACTATAACTAAAATAATTTGTTAATGGATACACAAGATGAAAAGATGTAAATTATGACATCAATAACATTAAGTATGGAGGGAGGTGAAATGAAAGTGTCATTTTTAGGGGAGGGGGTGGGAGGATGGGTTAGCCTGGTGATGGGTATTAAAGAGGGCACATTCTGCATGGAGCACTGGGTGTTATACGCAAATAATGAATCATGGAACACTGCATCAAAAACTAATGATGTAATGTATGGTGATTAACATAACATAATAAAAAAAATAAAAAAGAAAGTGTCATTTTTGTGTGTGATTGAAGTTATTACCAGCTTAAAATGAAATGTTATAATGATAACATATGTCATGTGAGCCTCATGGCCAACATAAATTAAAAAAAAACTAAATAAAACCTTAAAAAATTAAAAAAAAATACATAAAATATGAAGAGAAAGGAAGCAAAGCATACCACTCCAAAAAGTCATCACATCACAAAGGAAGACATCAAGAGAGGAAGAAAGGAATAAAGGGACTATGAAACAGTCAGAAAATAATTGACAAAATGGCAATAATAAGTCCTTACCTAACAATAATTACTTTAATGTAAGTGGATTGGGGCGCCTGGGTGCCTCAGTTGTTAAGCGTCTGCTTCGGCTCAGGTCATGATCCCAGGGTCCTGGGATTGAGCCCCACATCGGGCTCCCTGCTCGGCAGGAAGCCTGTTTCTCCCTCTCCCACTCCCCCTGATTGTGTTCCCTCTCTCACTGTGTCTCTCTCTGTCAAATAAATAAAATCTTAAAAAGAAAAATGTAAGTGGATTAAATTCCCCAATCAAAAAACAGAGAGTAGCTCAATGGATTAAAAAAAAAATCCAGCTATATAGTGCCTACAAAAGACTCACTTTAGCGTTAAGGGCATAGATAGGCTGAAAGCAAAGGGTTGGAAAAAGATATCCCGTGCAAACATAACCAAGAGAGAGCAGGAGTACCTATCTTTATATCAGACAAATAGACCTTAAGTCAAAAACTTTAACAAGAGACAAAGAAAGTCATGTATAATGGTAAAGGGGTCAATTCATCAAGAGGATGTAACAATTATGAATACATATGCACCCAACATTGGAACTCTTAAAATATAGATAGATAATAGATACAGATATAAAGCAAACAGATTTGACAGGAGAAACAGACAGCAATACACTCATAGTAGGGGACTTCAATCCCTATGTAAGGTGATAGATATGTTAATTAACTTGATTGTAGCCATCAGTGTGCCCTGTAACAATGTGTATGTATATCCAAACATCATGTTGTAACCTTAAATACATACAGTTTTTGTATGTAATTTTTGTCAATTATATCTCAATACATGTGGAAAAATAAAAAAAACTCCAGCAAGTTGGTAATATAGCCACATTTCAAGAAATTTTAAAATACAATATTTGAGAGGTGCCTGGGTGGCTCAATCTGTTAAGTAACCTCCTTCGGCTCAGGTCATGTTCTCAGAGTCCTGGGATCAAGCCCCCACATTGGGTTCTCTGCTCAGTGAGGAGTCTGCTTCTCCTCCTTCTCCCTCTGCCCCTCCCTCCAGCTTGTGCTCTGTCTCTCTCTCTCTCTCAAATAAATTAATACAATCTTTAAAAAATACAATATAATATTTGATCATACATTCCTAGTTAGATATATCCAAAGAATAAAAACAAACCACAAAGAAATCTTAAAGTACATTTAGTAATCTTATTTTTGCATTACCACTGGTAATACATAAATTGTAGGATAAAGCAGATGAGTCATTTTGTTAGTGTTATTAGAAACCATGATTTTCAACTAAATAAAAAGGATTGCAAATGAAAGAACAGCTCTGTAACAATGAGCATCCCTTGAACTCAGACTATGAACTCTAAAAACCATTTCTTCCCTGGAGAAGAAAAGGTTGATTCTGGGTTTGGGGCAGGAAACATACAACCTGAGTTGGTGCATCTTAAGTTATTTGTCAAAATCTACTGGGATCTTGTCAGAAGGAAAATTGGAAAAAGGACATAGGGGCCAACGTAAAGGGTCTCTTACTGGCCAAAAATTGTGTAATCTGAGCATCAAAAAGATAACTACAAAAGACTGAAACACATGAAATATACTAAGGTCGATGTGTTACAATGAGCCTTTAAGAAGAGGTCATTGGTCACCTTTGGAGGTTGTTAGGACACCAACTCATTTTGAAAATTCATATAAGAAAAAAAGTTAAATGTCTACCTTGCCTTTCCTGTAAGGACTATCTTTCAAAGTAACCAAATATTTGACAAAAGAATTTTCTTCTTTAGAGAAGAATTACCACGAGTAAATGCAGAAGGACTTACAGAATTAGAAAAAAATCACTAATAGATCACTGATAGAATTAGAAAAATTGTAACTATAATGAAAGAATGGATCAAACCAACAATCAGCAATGGCAGCTAAAACCATTAAATGATATATAGGTGGACAAATTTTATAATAGATAGAGTGGCTGACACCTGAACCCACTTATGTATCTTAGCACCACCACAATTAGGAGAGACAAATATTATGTGCATTCTGATGTAATGCATTAAGAGGTACCCAGAACCCAGGTGAAAGGCCCGTACACCAAGAACTATAAAACACTGATGAAAGAAATTGAAGATGACACAAACAAATAAAAAGATATTACATGTTCCCGGATTGGAAGAACCAATATTGTTAAAATATCCATACTACCCAAAGCAGTCTACAGGTTTAATGCAATCCCTACCAAAATACCAACAACATTTTCCACAGAACTAGAACAAATAATGTTAAATTTTGGATGAAATCACAAAAGACCCTGAATAACCAAAGCCATCTTGAGAAAGGAGAACAAAGCTGGAGGTACCACAATCTCAGATTTCAAAATCTACTACAAAGCTATAGTCATCAAAACAGTATGGTCCTGGCACAAAAATAGACACATAGATCAAAAGAACAGAAAAGAGTGTCTAGAAATAATCCCATGCTTATATGGTCAATTAATCTATGACAAATCTATGAGGCAAGAAAATGCAGTGGGGAAAAGACAGTTTCTTCAACAAATAGTGTTGGGAAAACTGGACAGCTACATGCAAAAGAATGAACCTGGACCATTTTCTTATACCATACACGAAAATAAACTCAAGAGGGTTAAAGACTTAAAACTCCTAGAAGAAAACATAGGCCATAAGTTCTCTTACATCACCATAGAAACATTTTTCTAGCTATGTCTCCTCAGGTAAGGGAAACAAAAGCAAAATTAAACTATTGAGACTACACCAAAATAAAATGTTTTTGCACAGTGAAGGAAACATCAACAAAACAAAAAGGCAACCTACTGAATGGGAGAAGATATTTGCAAATGATATATGCAATAAGGGTTTAGTATCCAAAATATATAAAGAATTTAAACAACTCAACACCAAAAAAAAAAAAAAAAAAAACTGTTTAAAATGTGGGCAGAGGACCTGAATAGATAATTTTCCAAAGAAGACATACAGATGGTCAACAGATATATGAAAAGATGTTCAATGTCACTCGTCATCAGAGAAATGCAAATCAAAATCACAATGAGATACCATCTCACACATATCAGAATGGCTAAAATCAGAAACAACAAGTGTTGGCAAGGATGTGGAGAAAAAGGAACCCTCATGCACTGTTGATGGGAACACAAACTGGTGCAGCCACTGTGGAAAACAGTATAGAGGTTTCTCAAAAAGTTAAAAATAGAATTACCATATGATCCAGTAATTCCACTACTGGGCATTTACCCAAAGAAAATGAAAAAACTAATTCAAAAAGATATATGCACCCCTATGTTTATTGCAGCATTACTTACTATAGCCAAGATATGGAAGCTAACCAAGTGTCTATAGATACATAAATGGATAAAGAAAAGGTTATATATGTTTATGTTTATATATAATATGGAATATTACTGAGCCATTAAAAAGAATGAGACCTTGCCATATATATATATATATATAATATATATAATATGGAATATTACTGAGCCATTAAAAAGAATGAGACCTTGCCATTTGCAACAACATGGATGGACCTAGAGGGTATAATACTAAGTGAAATAAGTCATTCAGAAAAAGATAAATACCATATGATTTCACTCAAATGTGAAGTTTAAGAGACAAAACAAACAAACAAAGAAAATAAGAGACAGAAAACTAGACTCTGTGGTGGTTATCAGAGGAAAGGTGGATAAAATAGATAAAGGGGATTAAGAGTACACTTATCTTGATGAGTACTGAGCAATGTATAAAATCATTGAGTTATTATATTGTACACCTGAAACTAATATAATACTGTATGTTAATTACACTTCAATTAAAAAAAAAAGAAAAAAAGTACCTAGAACCACCTATGGACTATTCTTGTCTAAAACACTGATCCCCGAGGCGCCTGGGTGGCTCAGTCGTTAAGCGTCTGCCTTCGGCTCAGGTCATGATCTCAGGGTCCTGGGATCGAGCCCCGCATCGGGCTCCCTGCTCAGCGGGAAGCCTGCTTCTCCCTCTCCCACTCCCCCTGCTCGTGTTCCCTCTCTCACTGTGTCTCTCTCTGTCAAATAAATAAATAAAATCTTAAAAAAAAAAAAAAATAAATAGAACACTGACCCCCAAATATAACCAAGCATTTAAATCTAACCATGGATTTGCAAAATTATGGGAGGTAGAAGAATATGGTAAATAATACAGTACGAACGAGGAAACTTCCTTTTGGACAATTTGGATCCAATTTCTTCAACAGATAAATAAAAGGAGGAGAGACTCTTACAGATTTTAAAAGACTTAAGAGATATAACAATCAAGTGTAATGTGTATTCTTACTTGGATTCTGATTTAAACCAACGAACTGTAAAAAGACATTTTTAGACAACCAGGAAATTTGAACATTGGCTGATTATGAAGGAACTATTGTCAATTTTGTGGAGTATGACAATGGTGTTCTAATTATATTTTTAAAGCCCTTAGGTGTTAGAGGTATATATAGAAATATTTCTGGGAATGGCATTGTATTTGTGATTTAATTTAGAATACTCCAACAAAAAGTTGGGAAAGGGATTCAAATGAACCAAGTAGGACAGAATGTAGGTACCTGTTGAAACCAGGTGATAGGTATACAGGGATTCATCATACCACTTGCTCTATTTTTCTCTTTTCACATATAAAACATGTTTTAAAACATCTTGGTATTACAAAGGGCCGTTATGGAAATACCATGTAACATTTGAAGTGAAACCTACATAGTAAGAATAAAGAGCTCCTATTCTCCAAATTCAATAAAGGAAAAGACGGTGTGTTCTTCAGTCATAGTCCAAAGCTATGAATTAGTGACCTCTGAAATTGATCTTAAACTCTTTCCAATCAGTGACAGCTTCATGTCAGTACTCTTACTTTGCAAGCCCCTAATCCGAACAGCCTTTGTCCATCATCAAATCCTTCATGGCCAAAGATCAACCAATCCCCAAACATTTCAATTTCTGAGTCTCCCAAACCCTCCACTCCATGCTTCCCCAAACCTTAGAGAAGATCACCAGTTTGCTTTGTTCAGTAGGACTGTAACTTGTACGTACAGCTCTTCTTACAGCAAGCGATAAATTCAGGTCTTTGTTTCAGAAAAGGAGTAGCTTCTTTTGATAAAAGAATAAACCCATTCAAAACAATTTTTGAAAGTTGCTAAAATCAGCAAGATCAAGTGTTGGGACCTTGAACCTGTATTTGTAATCAGCTCAAGTTGCACTAGCCTTTTGCAGGCAAATTCTAGATGAGGCCCAACCATTAAATATGATCTTCCATCTCCCTCTTCCCTGAGTAGGGGGAATAAACCCAATTAATAAGACTTGATGATACTAAACAAGTGCTGGGAAAAGGAGGGACACAGCAAAGTGATGTTTCATAAGATACCCATAAATATGATTTGTTCACCTTCTGTCCTGAAACACCCTGATAATCAATAAATGTTTTCAAAAGGGCATTTGCTTTTATGTACTTCTAAGTAGATTTCAATGTGTCTCTCATAAAAAAGAGAAAAAGGCTCAGGCCACTGTCTTAAAATGTGCATTCCACCTGTAATATTTATACCAAGTGAATTAAAAAAATTCATGTTCCAAAAGACGTTATTTGATGTGTGACTATTCCTGGGTGATCTAAAGTTTACAGATGTATATGTATAAATGTTGTATAAACTCCTCTAAAGGAATTACTCTCTGATCTATGAGTTCCAACACTTTTCATTTGAGACCTCAAAAGGAGAAGATAATACATATTAAAACATATGATGTGTATGGTGCTTGGATTCATTTATTCAAGATATGTTATAAAAGTGTTTTTTTAAACTTCATTTATCAAAGTTATCATTAGTATACTTGCTCAGGAGTCAATATCATCTGTATCTTATCAGACTGTGAAGCATTTCAGTATGGTAAATTCGGGAGTTATCCAGGAATGTCATATGGACTTTGCTGGTACTTTTTATGTACTAAGAAATGACTTCATAGATTTCTCTGGTGACTTCGATTAAGTCTCTGGTGACTGCCAAACTGATATAAAAACTTACCACCATCTTGAAATGATCAAATGTTAAATACTCAACTGTATGTAATTTGAGTACACCATTGAAAAATCAAATGCTTTGTGAATGAATTCAGTTTAGGAGAAATAATATTTGGGTAGTTGTTCCCGAATATCTTTGAAAATTGAGGCATACTTGTGGATAAAATATTCAACACTTTCTTCTGTGGTCTAATTTTTGGAAGTTTCCATATGGATAACATTTCAAGTACTTCTCTATCTTTCCCAATGTGCAGTACTACCATTCCTTTTTATTTCTACATTGTATGTTCCTTGTAATTTGTTGAGTGTTAGGTAGAGAATTGTATCACTTAGAATAAGTAATAAGTATGGGTATAGTACAGTTACTGAGACAACTAAACCAAACATATGTCCCAAAAGACAATTTTAGTGTCAGTAATAAAGAAAACCCATTTTAAAAAGGAGTTCTCTCTCTAGATTTAGGAGTCAGAAATCTCCAGAAATAGGGACATTTTTGGAAAGAGAATCTTTAGCCTATGAGATTTTTAAAGTGGTCCCTGATTGTACAATTGGATTAAGGCCAAGTATGAAAATGTCAACTTTTGGATGGGATCTAAACATTTCAGCCAACTATCTGGATATTTTGTCTGTAGAAACCAAACCAGCCCCTATTTGATAACTGACCAAATTTTCTCCTTTTATTTGGATATGCCAAACACTTTCATTATTTTTTTCATTCAGGTATAACTGACATATAACATTATATTAGTTTTGGGTGTAAAACATAATGATTTCATATTAGTATACATTGTGAAATCATCACAATAAGTCTAGTTAACATCTGTCACCATACACAATTAAAAAATTTTTTTCTTGTGATGAGAACTTCTAAGATTTACTTTCTTAGAAACTTTCAAATATGCAATACCATATTATTAACTATAGTTACCAGGATGTACATTACATTCCTTTGATTTATTTCATAACTGGATGTTTTGACCCCCTTCTCTCATTTTGCTCACCTCCCACCTCTGCCTCTGGCAATCATCAATCTGTTCTCTGTATCTGTGAACTTGTTTTGCTGTTGTTTGTTTTAGATTCCATATGTGAGATCAATGGTATTTCAAGCACTTTTATTATTATCCTCACTCTCTAAATGAGGAAACTGAGGCACAGAATGCTTAAGTAATTTATTTTTAAAATTATTTTATTTTACTTTTTGTTAAGTAATTTCTGCAAGATTGAGCTGGGATCTGGGCTCAAAGAGCCCTATTCTGGAGCCCACTCTTTCTTTCTTTCTTTCTTTCTTTCTTTCTTTCTTTCTTTCTTTCTTTCTTTCTTTCTTTCTTTCTTTC
>NW_022589791.1:1496326-1546187 GCF_004348235.1 Phoca vitulina
TTCTTTCTTTCTTTCTTTCTTTCTTTCTTTCTTTCTTTCTTTCTTTCATTTAAATTCAATTAGCCAATATATAGTACAACATTAGTTTCAGATGTAGTGATCAATGACTCATTAGTTGTGTATAACACTCAGTACTTATCACATCATGTACCTTCCTTAATGCCCATCACCCAGTTACCCCATAACCCCACCCACCTCCCTTCCACAACCCTCAGTTTGTTTCCTATAGTCAAGAGTCTTTCATAGTTTGTCTCCCTCTGTGATTTCTTCCCATTCAGTTTTCCCTCCCTTCCCCTAGGATCCTCTGTACTATTTCTTATATTCCACATATAAGTGAAACCATATGATAATTGTCTTTCTCTGATCGACTTATTTCACTTAGCATAATACCCTCCAGTTCCATCCATGTCAATGTAAATGGTAGTACTGGCACAAAAACAGACACATAGATCATTGGAACAGAGTAGAGAGCCCAGAAATGGGCCCTCAACTCTATGGTCAACTAATCTTCGACAAAGCAAGAAAGAATGTCCAATGGAAAAAAGACAGTCTCTTCAATAAATGGTGCTGGGAAAATTGGACAGCCACATGCAGAAAAATGAGACTGGACCATTCTCTTATACCATACACAAAGATAAACTCAAAATGGGTGAAAGGCCTAAATGTGGGATAGGAATCCATCAAAATCCTAGAGGAGAACACAGGCAGTAACCTCTTTGACCTCAGCCACAGCAACTTCTCTCAAGACATGTCTCTAAAGGCAAGGGAAACAAAAGCAAAAATGAACTATTGGGACGTCATCAAACCCACTTTGTTAACCACTGTGCGATTCTGTATGCCTGGAGAATAGCTTAACTTCGGGTTAATATTTCAAGATTTAACTCATGAAATTTCTTACACTTAGAGAAAAAAAGGTGGTAATTTCAACTGAGACAAATTTCTTGTTTGATATATCTCTCTTCCTTATACATCGTTCCATTGTACCTATTCATTCAACTTTTAATAATGTGGTTTATTGGTCTGTTTCCCTTTCTAGACTTTCTGGACTAGTCTGTTTCCCTTTCTGTGTCCCTTTAGCACAGGGGTTGTGTCTTATACTTTAACCTTACCACTTAGCACAAAGCTTTGTGCACAGTAAGTTCTAAATTAATATTTGCTGAATAAATTAATGCATTTTATTTCCCTTTCTAGGTGTGCATGAAGGAGAATAATCTTGGAAGCTACCACCTTATCTATACTTGGGGTTGGTTGGTTTTGGACTGTATTTGAATATCAGCCAGTGAGAATCTGTCCAGATCAAGTAAAACAGGGTGTTCCAGAAATTCAGATGCCTACATATATAATACCCTGAATCATTTTCCTATCAACGTAATCTGAAAATAGAAGGCAAGACATTATGTAAATTGATTCTCAGATTTTTATTTTAATTATATAGTTAGTCAATACATGGCTCTAGACATTATCTTGCACTGAATTAAGGGGAGGGGAGGAAAACAAAACAAAACAAAACAAAACAAAACAAAACAAAGCAACAAAGAACCCACAGCCTTTGCCTTTCTTAGGTGCTCCGAGCAAGGATTTATTTGTAACTTGAGGTTGATGAACACCCTACCATGGTATGCAAGATTTGGCTGTCTGTATAAGTGAGTACATCTTTGAATACTCAGATTAAAAAAATACTGCTTTAAAAGGGATCTGTGTAATCTGGCGATAAAAATCACACCTTTCCCTGTGCTGTGGTATCAAAGTGTCCGTATCAGAGTCTCAGCCAGCCAATTCAGTAGTTGTGGGTATATTTGCCTCCATTGCTGCTCCACGAGATCCTTGAGAACGAAGAATGTGTTTTCTTTCATTTTTGTGCCCCTAGCACCTAGCATGAAGCTTTATAAATTGAAAGTTTTCAATTAAAAAAGGAAAAATGCATGGCCTAGAAATTGTAGAAGCTACAGTCTTCTGGAATCTTGCAGAATCTTCTGGAAATGTTTAATCCTTTATTATCATGTATATAAGTTTCTTAATATGTAAAACAGGGCTAATGTTACATATTCTGGGGGGCAGAATAAAAATGCAAATATTTAGCTCCTTCAGAGACTAATTGTAGGAAAAAAATGTAAAATTATTTTTTTTCTGTCTGGAGTCATTAGCTTTTCATTTCAGTTATGAAAAATAAAAGACTAAGTATTTTTCTGACCAACTAGTTTGGTCCCTGGTAGGAGAAATGTGTGTCTTTAGAACACTATTTGTAGCTCAAGTCTTGAGGTCCTTTGAGAATTTCTCCTTTAAAATTCCTCAGACTTTGCATTTTGCTGGGTGTGCTTATTCATGCTTCCAGATGAAACCGATTACCAGAAACCCAGGGGCCAGAAAGCACTTGAGCCACATGGACAGGGCAACACCAGCATTGGATAGAGAAACAAGAACTTGGGTCTTAGACTCAGTTCAGTTATTGACTCGAAGGTGATCTTAAGCATGTCATTTAATCTCTGAGGAACTCCATTTCATCAATCTGTAAAGTGAGAGGACTGGTTTAGATGACCCTGCAGCACCTTTTCAGCTCTCACAATCTATAAATCTTTAACCTAGTTCATTTCCTCTTCTGAGCAGGGACAGCGCAGTTCAGCTTGGCAGTCTAGTGAGAAGCAATCAGTTCAGATTAAGGTACGCGTACTGAATTTCTCTGTATGCACTTCAGACCCATTCCCACCTTTTCCACCCTAATCTTGTTCCCCACAGGCTGACCTTTGAAGACTGCATCACCAGGCTCCATTGTCCTCTGCCCTTTGGTTAGGGTCAACACCGGGGTGGGGGTGGGGGGCACCGGCAGGAGATTAGTAGTTAGGAGGAAGGAGAGGTCAAGGTCTCTATTTCTGGCCCTGGGGAGTGGGGCAGAGGTTGCACTTTACTGTGCAAGTGCTGAAGGCCATAGATCCTCTCAGGGCCTCTTCTCTAGCTGCAGCTTAAGGAACTGCTTCTGTGTTTGTCTCTTTTGGTCTAGGGGTAATAGCGCTTTCTGCAGTTACTAGCACTGTGCACTTCTTGATTTTTGTTGTTGTTGATTTCTCTCAGTTTGGCCCTCCTCTTTGTAAAGAGGTCACTCATTAAAGTCTCTTTTACCTTTTCCCATTTTGAGAAGGACGTCAGCTATATTTACACACTTACTGAAAGAATGGTTCTGAAAATCTTCTAGCCATAATATTTTAGTAATCTGATTCAGACATTTGACACAAATAGGAACTTATTAAACACTTTGACAGAAATGGGTCTGCACAGGGACCTGACAGAAGTTACCTATACTTTTGAAATCCCCACAATTACATCATGAGGTAAACACTTTTGACTAGTGTTTCATCTTTCTTAAATATTACAATGGATTTACCCGCAGAAAATGAAAATAGTAATTTGAAAGTTATAGGCACCCTATGTTTATTGCAGCATTACTTATAGTATTTAAGATACGGGGGCGCCTGGGAGGCTCAGTCGTTAAGCGTCTGCCTTTGGCTCAGGTCATGATCCCAGGGTCCTGGGATCAAGCCCCGCATCGGGCTCCCTGCTCGGCGGGAAGCCTACTTCTCCCTCTCCCACTCCCCCTGCTTGTGTTCCCTCTCTCGCTATATCTCGCTCTATCAAATAAAGAAATGAAATCTTTAAAAAAATCTATATAAAAAAAATCTAAGATACGGAAACAGCCCAAGTGTCCATTGATAGATAAATGGATAAAGAAAATGTGGTATATATATATATATATATATATATATATATATATATACACACACACACACACAGTGGAATATTACTTGGCCATCAAAAGAATGAACTATTGTCATTTGCAACAATACAGATGGACCTAGAGGGTTTAATATGAAGTGAAGTAAGTCAGTCAGAGAAAGACAAATACCATATGATTTCACTTATATGTGGAATTTAAGAAACAAAACAAGCAAACAAACAAAAAAAGAAAAAAAGAGAGACAAACAAAAAAACCAGACTCTTAAGTATAGAGAATAAACTGGTGGTTGCCAGAGGGAAGGTGGGTAAAATAGATAAAAAGGATTAAGAGTACACTTATCATGGTGAGCACTGAGTAATGTATAGAATTGTTGAATCATGGGGCACCTGGGTGGCTCAGTCAGTTAAATGTCTGCCTTCAGCTCAGGTAATGATCCTGGGGGCTTGGGATGGAGCCCCACATCTCCCTCTCCCTCTGCTTGCTGCTCCCCCTGCTTGTGCTCTCTCTCTCTCTGTCAAATAAATAAATAAAATCTTCAAAAAAAAAAAAAAAAGAATTGTTGAACCACTATATTGTATGCCTGAGACTAATAAAACACTATATATTAATTATGCTTCAATTAAAAAAAGAAAACAAGTATTGCAATGGAAATGGTTCTCAATTCATTGGCAGATCCTGGGGAGGTTAGGGTTGAAGACATCTCTGTTTATAAAATTGTGCTTTGGTTGATTTACACTGAGTTTAATTTCTTTAGATTACTCTCTTAGAAGGTCTTAAAAAAAAAAAAAATACCCCCAGTATATACTAGAGGACTGAGAACTCTGATTGTGGTTGCCAGTTGACCAAAAGCATAAGTGAAAATAGACTCTTGGCATATAAATGACAAATTTTCTCCAAAACAAATCTAGCGAAACTCACTTAGTCCAGCTGTATGCCCTGGGAAGAATACAAGTACAGGTGACAATGAGAGAAGATTCTGAGGACCCACTAGAATTTTAGCACATTGAGATCTCTTCTAGAACAAGATTAAAAGCAGAATTAGCAACTAATTCTCTAAAAGAACAGGAGAAATCTAATTGTTTGCTGATATATTAAAATTTGAATAAATCTTAAAGGTGGGATAAAAATTCACAAGTAGACGGGGTAAGGAAGAAAAGGTTTTCAAAGCAAAAAACCAGCACGAGGAAAGGCACTGAAGTATAGAATGACTGTCCATTTGGGGTCAACAAGAATGGTCTGTTACAGAATTCAGGAGGAAGATGTAGCAGAGGACCAGATGAGAAAGGTCTGTATATGCCATGCTAAGGACTTTGTACTTCATTCCATAAATGAGTTACTTACTCTAATGAGTTAAATTGTGTCTCCCAAAAAGATTTGTTGGAGCTCTAACCCCTAGTCTCTGCAAATATGACCCTATTTAGAAACAGAGTCTTTGTAGATGTAATCAAGTCAAGATGAGGTCATTAGGGTGTGCCTTAATTTAATACGACCAGTCTCCATATCAAAAGAGGAAATGCCATGAAAAGACAGAGGCAAAAACTGGAGTGGTGCAGCTGCAAGCCAAGGAATGCTGAGGATCGACAGTCACCACCAAAAGCTACAAAGAAGCAAAGAAGGACTGTACTGAGAGTCTCACAGGGAGATGGCCTTGCTGACACCTTTATTTTGCACATCTAGCTTCCAGAGCTGTGAAGGAATAAATTTCCATCATTTTAAGCCACCTACTTTGTGATACTTTGTTATGGCTGTTCTAGGACACTAATGCACTTATGTAAATACCTGTAGGGACAAGGATTATTATGTAAATAGATGAAGTAGCCAAGTGTTATATGATAGGGAGTAGAGGCAATAGTGACAAACTAGAGAACTTGTACTTATCTTTATGTTAAAATATTTTTAAAATACAGCCTGCAGCAAACAGGAAGAATCTGCGGACTAAATTAGACCCGTAAGTTCTCAGGAGTGTGAGTCCTGCTGTGTAATGGAAATAATCCCAAGGGTTTTAATCTACAGGCTGATATGAGTTGTGCATTGCAGAAAAATTGCTCTGATGGAAATGAAGAGCATGTGTTAAAGGAATATAGTAAGGAGAATTTTGTAAGAACCAGGTGAGAGATGATACAAATGGAAACCAAGACAAGAACAGTGAACATGGGGAGGCGGGACTGTGGGATAAATTGCACTTGGTTTTTTAAGTAAGGATGTGGGGAATTGGGTTGGGGGAGTGCTGAATGGATGACAGTATGAATGAATTAGCTGTCTAGCCATGACTATGCTGTATAACAAATCATCCCAAAACTCAATGTCTGAAAGTAACAATTATTTATTCTCTTGGATCAGAAGGTTGGTTGTGGCTTGGCTAATCTAGGCTGGGCTTAGGTAAGTGACTCTGCTTCAGATTGTGGCAGCTGGAAGAGTTCTGCTTTTCACTGTATGTCTGTGGTCTGGATGAAATAGCACTGCTATTCTCTTCAAACTAGTAAGCTAGATGGCATGTCCTTCTGATGGCATTGGCAGAGGTGCAAGACGGCAAGAAGAAACACACAAAGCCTCTTATGACAAGGCTTAGGAAGGGCACATTGTCTGCTCTACCCATTTCCATTGACCAAAGCAAGTCCCATATGTCCGAAGTCAATAGGCAGGGAAGTATACTCTTCCCATAGTTAGGCTATGGCAATGGTATGGATGTGGGAGGGGTGAAGAATTGGGGCCAATAACTCAATTTATAATCATCTGCCATCTGGCCAGAATCATTCATATCCCTTTTCTATGTAAAATTGACTCACTAGCATCCCAGTACCCCCCAAATCTCATCAAACCATGGCATCAGGCTCAAAGTCTAAGACTTTGTCATCTATATCAACCTCAGATGTGGCCCTTAATTCAGAGACCTATGAACTAATAGGCAAATTATTTGCCCCATACATGCCCAACAAACATGGTGAAAACAGGGACATGGTGACCCAACAAACGCTCCCATTAGAAAAGGGAAAGAAAGGGAGACACACAGCACTGGGCCCCTACAGCAGTTTTGAAATCTCACTTGGCAGATGTCAGGTTCTCCTGCCCTAGGTAGAGAATGTGCCTTGAATAGATCAGGGTTCTGTTCCTTGAGAGTGGCTTCTTAGTCCTTTTCTCTTCATGGATTTTGGTTTCCCATTCTAGGATTTTTGGGGCCATTTCTAAAGAGGACATTAGAAATGTGCGCATTTTGGTGGCTGAGCAGCTTTCCAAGACTGCTACCTCTCCTGTAGAAGGTTAGGGGCCCAGAAGTCTCTACAAATTTTGGTAAGTCTTGGTTTCTTTTAATCCAGGCTGGCAATTCTTTCTTGTAGATCTTTATTTACATGCAGCTAAAAGTACTCATCTCATGATTTTAACATTCTAAAAAACTTGCCCAAGTTTTTTTTAGTTCATTAAGTACCTGTTTATCTTCCAAGTTATTGTAGGTAATAATTTTACGAAATGCTTTACCACTACATACAATAGATCACCATTGTTTCTGCCTCCTATAACAATTTCTTCACCTCCTGAACCAATTTCTACATTGGTTAGCTTTTTTGTTTTTAAAGATTTATTTATTTATTTATTTATTTGAGAGAGAGAGAGCATGAGCGAGCGCACACACATACAAGTGGGGGAGGAGCAGAGGGAGAGAATCCTTCAAGCAGACTCCCTGATGAGCAGGGAACCCAACATCGGGCTCAATCTCATAACCCTGAGATCATGACCTGAGCCGAAACCAAGAGTCGGACGCTCAACTGACTGAGCCACCCACAAGACTCTGGTTAGCTTTTGCTACAAAAACATCACCCCAAACTCAGTAGCTTACTATGACAATCATTTATCCCCATAGATACGAGATTTGGCTGGCATATGACTGATCAAGCTGCACTGGACTGCACAGGGAGGCCATGGCTAAAATGTGGATGCAGAACACGTACTGTTCACCATGATTTGTGAAGAAGGAGAGACCAGACTCAGGGGAAAGGTGAAGAGTATTAATCTTGTGATGCCTGTGGGACGCTCAGGAGGAAAAGACATGTGACTGAAGCCTAGGAGAATCATCTTAGCTAGAGGGAGAGACAAAGAAAGTTACAGGGTCATCAGGTTGTGACTAAGAACATGGGAACAGATCACAGAAAGTGACAACGGCTCTCTTATGAAACCTTAGGGTGCACCAATATTTAAGGGGTGTGGAAGAGAGGAGAAACTCACAAGGGAAGCTTTGATGGGACAGTGTTGCAGGAGAGAATAGTATAGTGGAAGCCGAAGGAGAAGATTTCATTATTGTGGGAATGACTTACACTGCTAAAAACTGCAGAGTGGCCATGTCATAGGAAGACAGAAGAGTCTTGGATTTGGCAATTAGGAGATTATTGATAGAGCAACCAAATAATTTGTCTTCAAACTAGGACACACTTGAGAGTGAACAGAGGTGCTGTTAATAATTACAGCAGAACAACACATGTTCTTGGGCAAACAAGGGCAGATGGTCACACTAGTCTCTGGGGATCCCTGCCAGACTGTTGCTGTAGGCTTAAGTGGAGCGCCAGCTTGATTGGCCGTGAGCAGAAGAGTGATATGGGGACATGGAAAAGCTGAGGCAGCTAGAGTAGATTTCTTTCTAGGAGCTTGGATAAGGAGGTGGAAAGAGAGGACAATGACAAAACTATGGGCTTTGTCCAGATGTTTGAATATTCTTCTAACAGAGGTGTCCTCACACCGTTTCTAGGTTGTATATACAAATATATCCGACTGTGAGATTTTCTAAGAGGATTTAGAAAGTAGAACCAGCTCATGAGATCAGCCCCACTTTTTTTTTTCTTTTAAGCAACACGGGGAAGATCTGTTGCTATCAGAGTAAGTAAGAAGATAATGAACCATGAAAAGGAACAATTACTTGGGCTCAGGTTGGGCTATTTTTTTTCCAGCAAGAACAAACCCATCTTCATATACATAGCCTTGAAATAGCCTATTGTCAGAGGACCTCAGCGTTATAGCAATATGCACAGTGGAAACCCAAGATAAGTACCATCATGAGGATACAAGTAAGTCTCAAACTGTGTAATGAAAGTTAAAACAATTCTGAGGATGATATATAGCTGTGAGTAGCATAGTGCTTCTTCATTCTCTGCTAACTTTTCCTCCGAGTCACTCCCCCTACCACCACCAACACTCCCAATCTGCTGTTAAACATTATTCTAAAACCAGACTGATGGCACGGGTCCCAGTGTAACAAATGCTCTTTGTTCGCCGCATCAGTTGGCCCCAGAGCTCATGTGAGCAGGCATCAGGAATAATTTCATGATAATCTAGGTTGAGTTTTCTCTTTCCCACCAGCGCCAGGGAGTGAGAGCGCCAGTTTCATCGACTTAGGAGCCAGCATGGGGCACAGAAGTGGGCTTTATCGGGGTAGTCATGTTTCTTTGACTGAGCTCTGTGGGGGGAAAACAAAATCCCTGCTCTCAGGCAACACAGTGAATGATTCTGAGAGCCTTCCTTGATCTCAAACCCTATCAGCCCATTTACCCACATTTGGGTTCTTTTTTTAGAACTCTTTCAGTTTGCTAGCAACTCATAGAATAACATTACATTTTGGCTAAGCAGAAAGTGAGAAGCCCAGTTACATTTGAAAAAGAACCTTTTCTTTTAGGGCATAAAAGGCAACTGACTTAACAACGGACTATGTGAAACCCTTTCATCTATAACAGAGTCCCGAAGATTCATCTACAAAGAGTCGCAAAGATGGGGGCCAACTTACTTTAAACATTTCTTGTGACACCTGGGTGGCTCAGTCAGTTAAGCGTCTGCCCTCGGCTCAGGTCTTGATCCCACGGTCCTGGGATCGAGTCCTGCATTGGGCTCCCTGCTCCGTGGGGAGCCTGCTTCTCCCTCTGCCTGCCGCTCCCCCTGCTTGTGCCCTCTCTCTCTCTCTCTCTGACAAATAAATAAATAAAATCTTAAAAAAAATAAAAAATTTTTAATTTCATTGAAATTTCAAGACCTTTTAAAAAAAATAGAAAGACAGCACTTTAAAGGCAAGTATTTAAGACTTAAATTGCTTCCTCGTATTATGGCAGATTGTGGACCATTGTTCCTATTCTTCTTTTTGAATGAGGAGTGGAACATGATCATCAGCTCTGGGTTCTCTGCATGTTATTCCCTGAATAACACAAAGGGTAAGTTAGAGCTGCCTTCAAAATCCTAGCTCCATCTTTTATTAGCTGTGTTACTTTGGGTAAGTTAATTAAGCTGTCTGTGTTTTATTTTTCCTCATCTATAAATAGGGAGAAGTCATAATGGCCACCTCATAGGACTCTGTTGTAAATTTTAAATGAGGCTGTGTTTGTAAAGCTCCTGGTACAGGATTCATTCTATCACAATACAAAACTCTCAGTAAATATTAACTATATTATTGTTTCTCTTGTCATGGGCCCTCACTGAGAAGCTCCAGAAAATAACTTCAAGAACGCCCCTGAAAGTCCTAGTATTCAGGGTAAACTATTGCAACCTTCAAACCTCAGATCTGAACAATGGGGCATGTATGACTCTCTGCACAAAATGTTCAAGTTCAGGGAGCCCCCAGCATTAGGGATATAGGAAGCCTAACTCAGAATAGAACTTTGGCCTCAGCCCAGGTCAGGCCTGCCCTTGAGTAGAATTGGGATTTGGGTCCTGCATGCTCCTTAGGTTAGAAGTCTTCAAAATATTGGCCTGCTTCTCCCACTGTAGCCCTTGAACCTTTTGCTTTCTTGAGTCTTGGCTCTACTAGAAATGTGGTCACTGAGCCCTAGGCTTTTGACCTGGTCCCCTAGCTCTGGCCTGTAGGTTGTCTCATAATGATGCTTATCCTTGACCTGCTACTCCTGCCCCAGAGAGATCCCCTCTGCTAGGTGAGGATCTATCTTAGTTCTGCATAAGAACAGGACACCTTATCATTAATGATATGGGATTAAGTAGCATATTATGTCTAAGTAATAAATAAGTGTTATCCTCTGTAAACCAATCTTGCTAGTTGGGTTTATTTGGTTTGTTTAGTCCAATGTATCTGTGTCAAGCTTTCTTTCTTTTTTTTTAAAGATTTTTTATTTATTTATTTGATACAGAGAGAGAGAGAGCACAAGCAGGGTGAGCAGGAGAGGGAGAAGCAGGCTCCCCGCTGAGCAGGGAGCCAGACGTGGGGCTTGATCCCAGGACCCTGGGATCATGACCTGAGTTGAAGGCAGTTGCTTAACCAACTGAGCCACCCAGGCGCCCCGCGTCAAGTTTTCTTAAAACACAGTAGATGTAGAATGATAACAGAAAAGTCAGCCTCAAAATAACTATTATGATTTAGGATATGTTGCAGAACTACTTATTGTAAAGGAAAATGCTAGAGGCTTTCTTCCTTTTTCTTTTTTTTAAACAGTCTTAAGTTATCACAGTTGAAGAGGAGATTGTGTAAAGAGAAAACTTTCTTTGTACGTTCCAATAGAACAAACACATTATACTTTACTGAAACTCCTAAAAGGGGAAGTAATATTGATGACGGCCATTCTACCATCCCTAAGTATGTTTCTCAGTGCTCAAAAAGTCACTTTTAAAGTGTAGGGGCACCTGAGTGGCTCAGTCGGTTAAGTGTCCGACTCTTGATTTCGGCTCAGGTCATGATCTCAAGCTTGTGTGATAGAGCCCCTCATTGGGCTCTGTTAGCAGCGGAGGGTCTGCTTGAGATTCTCTCTCTCCTCTCTCTCTGCCCCTCCCCCCACTCATACACGCTCTCTTTCTCTCTATATATATAAATAAAATCTTTAAAACAAAAACAAAAAAAAAAATAAAGTGAATTACCAGTTTCATAAGATATCCTAAAAGTTTTAAAACCTCTTTATACAGATATTCCAATTCTGGGGGGTCATCCTACAGGAAATATTTATTGAGTGCCTATGTGTCAAGAACTTCTCTGGACATTTGAGCTATCAAAGAAGAATGACATTTATCACTGTTCTCTCTGAGTTTATTTTCTAGCAGGTGGACACAGACAATAAACAATGCATGTAATAAATAAGTAAATTATAGAGTATGTTTGAGGGATTAGTACTATGGGGAAAAAAAGAGTAGAGCATGTGGGGAGGTATCACGAATGTGGAGGTGGCAAGGAACAATTACAGTATAAGTAGGGATCTATAACATCATTTTTAATGGCTGCGTAGTACTCCATTATTTGGAACCACCAGAATTTGTTGACCAATTTAGCTGATTCCCAACTCACTATTATAAATAAAGCTTCAACAAACATCTTTATATGTATATATGTGTCTAAATACCTGTCTGATTGTTTTCTTAAAACTAATTTCTGGAAATTAAATTAAGTCAAATGCTATAAGCAGATTTCAGGCTTATAGAAAGTCTGAACCAATGTACACTTCTTCCACCACTAACACTTTGTACTCCTGCCCAGTTTCATCATCAAAAAACAGTATCAACTAAATTTTTACCATATGGTGTATGATGGCAAATGAGAAACAAAACAGAACGTATTTGATGTAATGCTTATTAGATTCCACACACACTTGACTGGACGTTAATCCACTAGTGTTCTGACAGATTACATTTCTTTCATTCAACACTCACGATGGGTGTTTTTTGCTTCTTTCTTCATACTTTTCTGTATTTTCTAGGTTTTCTACACTCAATGACAATTTCTTTTGCCTAATAGCTTTTGTTTTTACTACCAATAAAGAGAAATCAATTTTAAGTAAATGAATAACATTGGGAAGTTTTGTTATGGTTTATTCCAGTTTTCCAGATCAGCAAGTTCTGTTTCCTCATTTCCTGTCAGCCTTCCAAAATGGTGAAGGGATCTTAAAGTGCAAACTAACGACACTTTCTGTCCTTCTGGCCCAAGCTTCGCTGCTTGTTTAGGAGACATCAGAACACGGCCCGTTCCTCTTCTGCTCTGTGACTTGCACCCTCAGATTTAGAAATCAGTTTTCCTAAAAGACCAGGCTTAATTCAATTTAAAATGTGCTGCTTGAGATGGGGGATTGTGCAGGGTGGTCCTTCTCCCTGGTCTGCCTAAAGAAGTGGCTCATCTTTTTACACAAAAACATTTTCCAGGGGATCAATTCTGTTAGAAATGACCAAGTCAACTATTTATTTATTCATGTAACAAATATTTCTTGATAGACTCTTCTAAGGGCTGGGGATACCAAAGTGAATAAAACAGACATACATACACACACAAATCCCTTCCCTTATGAAGCTTCTATCCTAGTGGGGGAGACCAAACAATAAACAAGGTTAATAAGTATATCATTGGCAGATTAGACAGCAGTATGTGTTTAGGAGGAAGAATAAAGTGGGAAAGGGGGATCTAGAATAGAGGAGGTTGAGGGGATGCTGAAATTTGAGATGGGGTGCCCCGGAGAGACAGCCTCATGGAGAATCTGCCATGTTTTCAGTTTCCTGCTGTGACCTTGAGACATTTTGACATTAGGGGAATGACTGGGTTGCTGGACTCCAGCTAATACAACCAGAGAAGTCCACTTGGGATCTGGCCCTCTTCTTTGAGGACACGTGGGAGCTGAAGTGATGGGTGGGTAATCAACAAACAGGAAAAAACAGCTGTGAGTGTGGCTGAGGAGCTGGGGAGAAGTCAGGAGAGATAATCAAAGAATTTCCCTGAAGCGGGGAGGGAGGTCAGGGACATCTCTTGTTTTAAGTTGATTTGCCTCCCCTTTGCTTCCCCTCCTTTGTAGTTCTTTGGGTTTGCTCCAGCTGCATTCAAGACACCCTCCAAAACAAATAACCAAGACTCCTACATGTTTAGAAAAGGTACAAGGTAAGAATTTTTTATTGAAAGGCGATTTTGTGCCCTTGTAGCCGCCACTTATTGGCAAGTACTGTGATTTTTTTTTTTTAACACCGAAAACAAATAATACTTTCAAGTGGCAGCCCGTTTTATGTATAGAGAATAAAGGTCAATGTAAAAGAACTCTTAGCATTAAGAGCGCTTTTTTTCTTATGGGTAATTTGCAAATCCCAAGCAATACACAAGCCCTGGTCTTAGTGAATGTGTTCATTCCTTCCCATTCTCACCGAAATATGCGGTTTCTATAGTGCTCACAGCTTGTCCTCTGAGCACCTCTAAAGCAAGTATATCAGTTCCTCGTGAAGGAATTATATCTGTTATGCCAACAATTATATCTGAATGATGTCATGCGGGGAAAGGAGGAAGATGATTTAACAGCAAATATGAAATCCATGCTTTTTGGATAATATAAAGGTATTTTTTTTACCCAAAAGTCCAGAGGCTTTTAAACTTTGAATTATGGTCAAATCTCTGTTTTCTAATGTAAGGGCAACAAGACAGGCAGTGTCCAAAATGCCAGATAATCCCCAACTCATGTTTACTTGCTCTTGGATATATTTTGGTATGACCATTTGAATGCCATTATGTCTGACGTTCAGCATTAATAAGTCCAATAAAATGGAGCCAATTCATGACTTAGGATGCTGGCAGGGTCTGCAGCCTGTTTCTCCATGTAGATTCTATCTGAGTCTCTACCTGGAAAGAACATCCTGTTACCAAGACTTTGTGTTTTTGAAGCTGTTTCAGCTGTCTTTCCCTGGAGAGTAACCGTGCCCACAGTATTAGAAGTACCCAATGTTGACCCAAAGAGTTAAATAAATCTGAAGGCTGAATGATAGTAAAGGTAGTATGGAGATAAAGGAAGGAGGAACTAATTAGAAGTAGTACTAACTCTTGATGGAAAGAGGTGTGTATCACTCTTTTCAGGAAAACAAGCTATCAGGCTCTTCTACACCATCCCTACCTTATTACCAGTTTAACTGAAGCTGGTATGTAACACCTGCTGAGGAGACAGGGAAGAGAGACTCAGGAAATAACTCTGGGCTGTCTTTATACTCTAAACTGAAATATTTAATGTTTTTTTTTTTAAGATTTTATTTATTTATTTATTTATTTATTTATTTATTTATTTATTTAGAGCAAATGAGTGAGTGGGGGTAGGGGAAAGGGAGAGGGAGGGAGAGAATCCCAAGCAGACTGCGTGCTGAGCGTGGAACCTACACGGGGCTCCATTTCCCGAACTTAGATCATGACCTAAGCCGAAATCAAGAGTCAGATGCTTAACAGACTGAGTCACACAGGCGCCCCTCTCAACTGAAATATTTAAAGAGAATGTCTATAGTTACTGGAGATTGGGTTGGAAAGCTGGTCATTCAGACCGTTTTGATCCTTCCTTTGTTGGCAAGGGTAGATGGCTCGTGTGGAGCACTTGGGCGGTGCCTCTGTCAGTGTTTGTGGATAGAACCCTGCCATAGTTTCATGGACAGAACGAAAATGTAACCTGATTCAGATCAGATGCACAGTGGTGTGGGCTCTGGCACCAGCCAGCAGCCAGAATTACTCAAAGTCCGGTACACGGAGTGACCTACTTAAAACTTTCTGAAAAAGTTTTTGCTTTTGAAACTCCTTGCCCTCGCTGATTCCAACGGGCACAGGAAACCCCAAGGCTTCAGTACAGACCACTTTAGAAACTGCCTTTGAAGGACTCTAAGCTATCCTGAGGTTCCTGAACAAAGCTTGTTTCTCTCTGCTGTCATCCACGTTTGGGGCTGCAATAGGTACTGAGCATCAGGGGATTTCTTGGCTCTCTGAACTTTTTTCTTTTCCTTGAGGGCACCTGCTCTAGATCACACCTTCTCTCAAGGGGCACCTGACAAAGCGAATCTTTTGCGTTCAGCCCAAACCTTGGTAGCTTAAGGGAATACATTGAGTTTTATGTAGATTCTGGTCTTCTCTCCAGAAATCACCAGGAAGAACAGGTTTGTCCAGTGTAGCTTGTAAGTGCCGGGTCACGGCTGGCCGTTCTGCTGGTGATAAAGGTAGAGGGTTGACAACTCAATTGCTTTCAAGTTTCACTGGGAGAAGAGGAAGCCAGGCTCAGAAAGTAAAGCTTAAAAGCACAGCATTTCCAATTGTCCTGGAGAGACAAGAAAATACTCTTATCTATAGTCCTCTTCTACATCTTAAGCTTCTTTAATACGGATGTGAATATGTATGTATATATGTATTTATGTGCATGTGTACATATAGGTATCAGCATCTATATCTTTATTGATGTAAAGAAAGCCTCACATGGGTTTGAAGCTGAAAAATACTTGGCTCTTCTTAGCTTATTGTTTTTATATTTAGTCAAAGTGCTGAGAAAATTTTTCCCCATCCCCACCTGCCCAGATCCCATACATCTTTTAATTTATGATTACACAAGATTCTCCATGAAATTCTTTGCTCCCCGTAGAAAAAAGTGTCTGTGTTTGTGTGTGTGTGTGTACATGTGTGTGTATGTATGTGTGCAAATTTGAACTTGCACAGAACCCTGTTGGCCCCTATCAATTTCTCTCTGATATACTAGTTCTGTGTGCATGACTGCTCCTTGATGAATTGCAAGTTTTGAATGTTATGCATCTGCGTGCCCTCCAGTACCTGTGTCTGTCTTCTACAGAATACGTGCATGATACATGGGAGAGGAGTTCATTGAGTGTGAAGGTGTAGGTAACAGCTGGAGTAACCAAGCTGTTCAAACTGGTGGACCCCCTGTTGTGGGAACACAGTTGGAGCTCTCTTCTCTCTTATTCAGCTATCCCTAATGAGTGGTTGTCCAACCGAGGCAGCACATTAGTGTAACTTAACAACAACAACAACAACAACAAATCTGTGTCCAGTTGCTACCCCTGACTTGGGCATTGTATCACAATCAAACCAGCAAACAAACAGCCAGACAAACAAACAAGTGATCTTAACATGCAGCCAGGGGGGTGAACCTCAGCATTAGAGAACTGGTCAGCAGTAGCACTTCTCAAACATGTACACCCACAAGAATCACCTGGGATTCAGGAGTAGACTCTGATACGGTAATTCTGAGATCGGGCCTGAGAGTTTGAGTTACTAACAAATTCCCAGGCGCTGCTGGTTCTGGTCTGCAGAGCAGATGGCCTGTACCTTGAAAATTCTACTTTAGGAGTTTGAGGGTAGAGTGTGTGAATTTATGTTTTTAACAAGCACCCTGAGTGATTCCTATGATCAGACACATTATGGAAATGCTGATTTTAGTAGTGTTTTGTGACATTACGCGTTCACTAAAAATCACCTGTTTGCTCTGGCCTTCTCCTTTCTGTAGGGCTCTTTCTAGATTTCAGGGATAGGGCCAAGAAGACTACATGCAGAGGTCATTTACATGTACAGGTTGAAGATCCCTGAAGGTGACAACAGTGCTTCCTGCACCGTGGGGACAGGCATGTCCTAGGGTGACACAAAGGATTAATGGGCTCTGCAGATAGAGAAAAGGTCATTGGCACCTGGGGAATGATTAGCCTTGCTATAGCAAATTGTCACATTCTGTAATATGGAAGGTTTGTTTCAGTATCTGTTCCTCATTAGTATAATTTCATGGGCAACCATTCCACTGAAACTTCAATAGACGAAGTTTATTGTACATTTGTCAGTTCATTTGTCTGTGTATTTTCCAATTCTTTCCCCTCTTGGCTATATAAATAAAGCCCCACAATGATTGAAAAGGGTTGGCCTGTCTCAACACCTTCTGCTATGGAAAACAAGTTTGCAAGAACTTCCTCCCCCAATGTGATGGCCAAGTTAGATGACACTCACCTGCTGGTGCTGAGGACCTTCCTCCACGATGGCTTCAGAAGGGATGAGAAATGCCCCCACCTGAGCACTTCTTTCTGATGAAGCCGATGGGGCTTTGGTTCTGGAAACAGGAGTCACTCCATTTTGTCATGAAAACACTGACCCATCAGAAACCTTGAGCCTTAAGGCAGGAAGGGAAGGAGGAGCAAAAATGAGTCTCAAAAACATTTCCTCCCTTCACATTTCTAATCATTGTGAGCTTTACCGAAGGATACAAATAATATCATGAGGAACTCATTGTCCTTTGACCAGTTATAATATTAAAATTTCCCAAATTGAAAAAAAGATAATTTTTCACCAAGAGAGGGGGTTTATTGACATTTGTTGAGATTCTCCAAGGTACCACCAAGATCACTGGAATGTCCAGCTCTTGAATCTTATATTTACTTGAATTGTGTTTATAATCCGATAGCCCAACTTTGGTTTTGGTTCAGACAAACTTCCCACAATGACAGGTCCTCAACAACAGAGTGGACATGGCCTTTCAAAACAGGAGGTTTTCTCACATAGGTGATGCTTTATTGGAAGCTAGCTAACCATCCTCTTGAGACGAAGATAGAGTGTCTCTGTGCTCTCTAAACCTGACAATTCATCAAAACCACATGGAGTACTAGGAAAACAGATTCTTTTTTTTTTTTTTTTAAAGATTTTATTTATTTATTTGACAGAGAGAGGCACAGCGAGAGAGGGAACACAAGCAGGGGGAGTGAGAGAGGGAGAAGCAGGCTTCCCGCCGAGCAGGGAGCCCGATGTGGGGCTCGATCCCAGGACCCTGGGATCATGACCTGAGCCGAAGGCAGACACTTAACGACTGAGCCACCCAGGCGCCCCAGGAAAACAGATTCTTAAAATGTATAGAGCTCCTGGACTCAGATTTTCTGAATAGAATCAATAAATGGAAATTTTTCCAAATGATCTCAAACCCACCACTGGTCTGCACTCCAGCCAGCATTAGGGAATAGATCTTGGAATAACCTGACTCTAGACCTCTAGGATGCTCTGAATGCTTTTGTAGAGATGTGATAAGTGCTTCATAAACTGGAGAGTGTAATGTAAACATAAGGCACTGTTAGTAATCCCCAAACACCCCCAGATTCTCACAGTGTGTCTACAGCCCTCCTTACAAGGAGGAGAAATCAAGATGAATTCTAAAGAAATGCACTCCTGTGAGTGGCAAAGCTGTGTTTCTCTGGAGTTTAGGTAGCTGTGGACATAGGGACAGGAAATCCAAAGCAAACCTTGAAGGGTTCAGTAGGTATGGGGGTGGGGGGACTTAGAGGAAGATGCTAAGTCAGAATGGGGGGCAAAGACAAAGGACATGAATCAGGAAAAGAAGTTGGAAAACAGCCTGTGGACACATGTCAAACAACATAATGAGCTGGGAGACCCAAACCTGATAAACAGGAATCAGGAGACCCATAGGAGATCCACAGAAGCTTGAGATGCAGGACAAACAAACAAGAGAACTGCTCAAGGGGCACCTGGGTGGCTCAGTCAGTTAAGCATCTGCCTTCGGCTCAGGTCATGATCTTGGGGTCCTGGGATCGAGCCCCACATCACGTGGGGCTCCCTGCTCAACAGGGAGTCTGCTTCTCCCTTTCCCTCTGCCCCTCCCCCTGCTCTTACTCTCTCTCTCTCTCAAATAAATAAATAAAATTTAAAAAGAGAGAGAGAGAACTGCTCAAAATATCATAATGAGGCACTTTGATTATTGAGGCAACATTTCCTCAGGGTGAGTTCTCCTCCCTAAAGGCAGTTGGCTGGGGCCCAGGGGGAGTCTGCCGAGAGAGCGCCCTGGGCAGAAGAAAGTAGCCACAGGTGGGCTGGTTCTGAAACAGGCAGAGCCCCCTAACCAGAAGGGTCACCGAGTCTGCTGTCTCTTTAGGTCTGCAGTGTGTAAAACCCACACCCTGAATGACCTGTCAAGTCTCCGAGTTCCTCAGCAAAATGTGCCATTGGCTGGAGCTGCTACCCTTGGGCAACCAAGCTATGCAACCTTGAGCCTACTGTATGCCCTTGAGCAAATTGCTTCATCTCTTCCTTAGGGCGACCTCTAAGGTCTCTATAATTCTAGGCGTTGCGGCAGACAGTATTTCACACCCAGATGTTGGCTCTGCCAGTGTTATCTCCACACTCAGGTCGGGGGTAGGACACCTGTCAGGCAGCCGAGCGGGGCAAAGGGAGCGAGGCTGGCACTTCCCTGGAAGTCAAGCAGACTGTTCAGAGAGCTGACATACTGCTCGCTAGCATAGACGCTACAAATAGGACACAGATGATCAACCATACTGCTATCATAGCAACAACTGGACTCTTCTTTCTTGATAAATAAGCCACATGGAAAGAACATGTTTAGCGGAACTAATTTCCGCTTTGCCAACTTACAACCTTAAACCTTTTGGGCCTCCATTTCTGGTGAGGTTCAACTGTATCGAATTGCTAATGTTTGGGTTCTCAATCTACAAAAACAACACTTTCCCACGGTTCAAGTCAATACGAGGAAAGTGAGTAGCTTTGACCTGCAGACCCATAGAGAAGCTTCATTTCTATTTTGATTTTTAATAAATATTTAGTGAATAGCTACACTGGGTCAGGCCCTGTGTTAGGTTCTGTGTGCACAATGGTGAGCAAGAGAGTCTCTGTAACTAACCTCACAGGGCTTCCATCTACTGGAGTATAGCTCCAAATTGAAGTCTGATGATTTAAATGATCCTGAAGCAGCATAGAACTTGCATCTTCAAAGGTGAGGGAGAAACCTGCCACCTGGGGAAGAATTACTAAACTTTGTTTAGTCTCTAATGAAAAGATAACCAAAGCCCTTATCTGAATAAGTTCAGAGAAGAATCTGAGAACAAGCAAGCAACAGGATGAACTTATTCAAAGGCTGAGATAATGAGACATCTTTATAATTCATTTGTTTGAGGGAAGGAAGGGTGCAGATATTATATTTTACTCACCCTATGACATAATCAGGCAAATATGAGACGTTATTATATTGTAAACCATGTGGCATGTGCACCGGGAAGTGTTTTGAGGCTTGTCAAAGTTCATATTGCTTTTAAAACATAATCATAAGCTAAAAAATGTAGCTTTCATATTGACAGATCCAATAGGATGTCAAAAAAAAAAAACCAAAAAAAAAAAAAACCACACAGGAATATTGGCTTTAAGAAAAACTTAATGAAATGAGCTTAACTAGTCATTTGTCGATAGCATCTTTTAAAAACTGTTGATTAATGGCCTAGAAATAATTAGTTTTATTGAGGCATGGTCTTTATACTTCAGAATTTTCAAAGTGATTTGTAATGATGTGGACAGTGGATAAGTTTTAGATTTCATAGGTTGAATCTCTTGAAATTGAAGGTTTTCAACGATTTTTAACCTATAAAATTAATAATTTCATACGGATCAACTTAACACCTAGTGCAAAACTTCACCGGTTGTTCTTAGAAAGGAAATAGTATAAATTCCAAATAGAGAATCCCTTTGGCCAATAAGGAAATCTCATTGATGCAATGGCTCTTAAATTTATGGTAAGGATATCAGCTGTTGCCAATGTATAAATTTCACTCTTCTGAAACTGAGTCAGTGTCTAATAGAAATAGGCACAGAACTATGTATTCTATTTTTGTTCATTATATCACCGAGAAATCTCATTGCATCGAGAGATACATTTGAAGGATTCTTTTTCTGCTGCAAATGAACATATAAAACAGATGAAGGGTCTATACACTGACAGTGTCTAAGCTATACACTGCTCATAGCAGAATAATACTTGCTGTTGAAAGTGATAGCCCAATGAAAAGCATCTTAAATTATAGGACCATTTCTCTCTTTCATGTAAGTGAAAGTCTGAATGTCTTCACACTGCCATCATGCACCCAGGTGCCTTCGCTAATTCTGTATCCTTCATGTGTTGTCCAGGTCCTTGGGCTGGGCAGCCCATGGTTCCAGGGGCCCCCTAGTGCAGGTGTCACAAACACCTCCAGCTGGCTCTTGCTGAAGTCTGTTCTCAGATACCCTTCAGGAGACTTTCCCTCAGGTCTCACTGTTTGGAAGCATTTTAGTGTCACTTTATTTATTGAGCCTAGTCCATGTCACCTTTGAGGGTGAGGAAGATTCCAGCCTCTGTTGGAGGCCCTGACCACTTTACTAGAGGGTGAGCAAAACAGAAGTTCTGTTTGCAAGGAAGATACGGAAGAATGCATGGAAGGGAAGGAGCCAAGAGTGTAGGTCTCAATGCCAAAGTCAGTAATAAATCACAGTGGATCATAAAAAAAAAAGCTGCAAGTGGATTAAAATCTGCCCTGCCTTGGATTTTCCATAACCCGGCATCTCTGGATTAAAATCTAATTTCAGATGGAATCCAGGTCACTATATGCTCTTACTTGATGGAACAAATATGTCCCGCCACATTTACTCGTAACTGCAAGCTGAATTCTAGCAAAGTTAATCTAATTTTTTCATTGATTTATTTTATAAAAAGGCTCCCACTCTTTCCTATAGTCTTAACTTGAAACAGTCGACGAGCACATAATTAAGAAACTGATCAGGTCCATAAAATATTGTGCAATATAGCAATCCATCCTTCTGGAAATGCTTTCTAACTGTGAGCACTATTCCTGACCACCATCTGTCCACCTTCAGTTCATCACTTCCGTCCAAATGCCACAGATACTTCCTGTGTCTGACTCCACACTTAGCATTTCTGTCCCGAAACTCACATCCTCTCCTGTGGCTGAGTCTGGAGAAAGTCTGATAGACCTTACTGTGATGTCACACTGAGCCTCCATATTGCACCAAGTAATGCAACTAGAAAGTTCAGGCTGCACAGGACCTGGAGTGATCAGACGTTTATTCACATCTACACATTCTTTTGTCTGAATGATTTGGGTCTTATAAAGGAATTTTGTGCTCTCATTTATCACTGTGACAAGTTAGGAATCCATAAACCAGGTAAAACAGAGGTAAATGTAACATAAAGTTGCGCAATAGCCACAACAGAGTGGCGCTTCTCCTGTCAACAGTAAAGGCTGGTGGACAGCAGGCAAACAGCCTCTTGCTCCAACAGCTAGTGGAGCGGGGGTGGGGGGGACTTGCAACAGGAGAGCTTGGGATATAACCAACTAAATAACTTCTGCATTGTTGGGAAGAGGGTTAGACCAAAAGGTGTTGTCTTTTCTCCTCAAATCAGGATGTCAAGATTCCTCCCATTATTTAGTACAAAGAGGGCTGCATTTTTTAGCAGGCAGAGTGCATTTGCCTTGGAATAACGGAAATCTTCAGAATTTCTGCATTTTAGGAGGAAATAGAAAGATGATTAGCCCAATCAATGGATACTGAGTTCAGTAATAACAAGTGTTTAGATTTTAAGGCTGAATTTTCATCAAGGGAACAAAGAACTCTCTGCGATGAATGTATCACCGGAAATTAAAGGAAGGGACAGTAATATGGGACTCATGTCAAGAGAGGGAATAGACTACTGTGGACAGACACCAAGGCAGACCCATGGGTGGGCGAAGAAACACTGGATGTTGACATAGGAAAAGAATGTGGTGCCGGTCTAGGTTGGGCCTTTCTCTACTCATTCTGCAGAGTTAATAGTTAATAAGTAGCATATAGCTACACCTTTGTATTATCTGTGGTTACTTAGTAAATGGTACATAGTTCATCCTGTATATGGGTCAGTTCTAAGCTACTTGTGTGCGTGTGTTTTTGTTGCAAAATCTTAAGTTTAAAAAACGTAATAAAATAAAGCCAAAACAACTCCTTTAGGGTTGCTGAAATGGGTTGATCCAAATGATTTTTGTGGTTTTGCACCTGGACCCTGGAGTTGGCAATAAACTTTCTGACATTAAATGGGGCATGTATGGGGCCTACTCTCATTTGTTTCTGCATATGTGTAAATTTATAAACTGACCAAGCAGTACAGGGGGTCCACAGAGAGAGGAAGTGTCCTTTTAAAGATTCTTAAAGAAACTGCTTCTGTATTGGTCAAATTAAAAAAAAAAAAAGCAGTTAAGAAAACTATCATGTCTAATTTTTTTTCCTTTGGGACCCTATACTTTGAGTCATTGCTTCAGTTTCTTGGCAGGTAGATAAAAAGCTTTTTACAAGGTCTGACATCCTTTTCTCTCTGTTTCCCTCTTTACCCTCAGTTATAAACGTTCTGATGTCTTTTCTGTCTTTCCAACAGATGAACCTCTGACCCTTCAATGTCTCTCCTCTACCCATATCCCCACTCCAGATTCCAGAAAGCCCATACTGCTCTCTCATTGACAAAACATTTCTTCTCAAGCTCAACATTGCTATTTCTACCCAAACCAAATGAGAATAAATTTATCACTTTAAGGAGGGGCACCTGGGTGGCTCAGTTGGTTAAGGGTTTGCCTTCAGCTCAGGTCGTGATCTCAGAGTCCCAGGATGGAGCCCCACGTTGGGCTCCCTGCTCAGCGGGGAGCCTGCTTCTCCCTCTCCCTCTGCCCCTCCCCCTTCTGCTCATGCTCACTCTCTCTCTCTATAAAGTAAGTAAATAAAATCTTTAAAAAAGTTTTTTTAAATCACTTTAAAGAAAAAGGATATGTAAAGCACAGAAATTCTTAGAGTTAAAAGGGACTTCAGAGGTAAGCACCAAACAGGGAAATAACATTTTGTACATATAAGTAAATATCATTATTATATGAAGAGTTAACATAAATTAGGAAGGATAAGATAAACCATCCAAGGAACAAATGGGCAGAGGATATGTACAACAATTCTCAGAAAATAGAGAAGTCCAGTAAACATATATTGAATGTTTTAAATCTTATTGCCCATCAGTGGAATACAAATTAAAGAGTTGACACCATTTTTGACGTATCAGACTGTCGAGGACTGAGAAGGATTATGATCCCTGGTGTTGGCAAGAGCGTGGTGAGACAGGCATGCCAAACCCTGCTGCCAGGAATCTACATGTCTACAAACTTTCCCTAGGGCATGTTGGTGGTACCTATCAAAGCCTTAAATATGCTTAGTCTTTGAAGAAAGAGCACTTCCAGGATTTTATCCTAAGGAAATAATTAGAGAATCATGCATTTCTCTCTGTCAGGATGTTCCATGTAGTATTATTATTTATAACATTTTTTTAAAAGGGGTCACTACAGGGGTGACTGGGTGGCTCAGTCGGTTAAGCGTCTGACTTTGGCTCAGGTCATGATCTCACCGTCGTTGGGACTGAGCCCCTCATTGGGCTCCCTGCTCAGTGGGGAGTCTGCTTCTCCCTCTCTCCCTCTGCCCCTCCCCCAGCTCATGCTCGCTCGCTCTCTCTCTCAAATAAAATAAAAAATATCTTTTAAAAAAAGAACTCACTCCGTAATGCTAGAGGTCTGTTAGAGTTTAATAAATTATGGTGTATCCATTAGATGAAAGAGAATGCTAAGCAATAACCATGTGTTCAGAGACTACTTGAAGGGAGGATGTGCACATTATATTATGTAAAAAAGACCTTTTATGGCAGGACAGAGAGGAGGGGGGCAGAAAGAGTTTTGGGGTCAGATGATTGGGTTTGAATTCCAACCTTTTCACTGATTATTGATGTAACTCAGAAAATTACTTAAGATTTCTGTACCTCAGTTTCCTGGTCTATAAAATGGAAATAATACATACTTCATAGGACCATTGTAAGATTTAATTAGGACGATGTATGTAAAACTGCTTTGCCAAGAATCTGATACATAGAAAACTTTCAAAAAATAATGCTATTTTTTAATATTTATTTTTAAAAATTTATTAATTTTTTTGAGAGAGAGCATGCACAAGTGGGAGTGGGAGGGGCAGGGGAGAGAGAGAGAGAGAATCTTTTTTTTTTTTTTAAGATTTTATTTATTTATTTGACAGAGAGAGAGATAGCAAGAGCAGGAACACAAGCAGGGAGAGTGGGAGAGGGAGAAGCAGGCTTCCCACCCAGCAGGGAGCCCCATGCAGGTCTCCATCCCAGGACCCTGGGATCATGACCTGAGCCGAAGGCAGATGCTTAATGACTGAGCCACCCAGGCGCCCCGAGAGAGAGAATCTTAAGTAAGATCCTTGTCCAACATGGCTAGTCATGTCTCAATCCCAAGAGAGGACACAATTTAGGCTGAAACTGGGATTCCCACTACATTTACTTATTTAGGAGGAGGCTTTCAGATCATTTAACCAACTCTTTCATTTTACAGGAAAGCAACCTGTGGTCCAAAAAGTTTTAATGACTTAGTTAAGGTCACAAGGCTAAGTAAGTGGTAGCATCTCATGACTGGAGCTGTACCCAAGGAAGCCTAACACAAATTTGATATTCCTTAAGGAAACAAGGAAAGTTATCTCACTGCATAAGACAGAGGTAAATTTACTTAGCTGATCCTAACTCTACAAAGGGAATGCCATGAAATGTGACCTTCATGTTTTATCCAGTTCTCCATACAACAATGTAATTTTAAGACAAAATAACTCAGATTTGTCAAAGGTTGAAAATTTCAGTCCATAATAATACCAGTGGAATGGAGGCTTTCTAAGTGTACTAATCCAGGGTATTTTTGGTTCCTCAAATCCAGTCCCCATTGGGCTCTCCCCATCTCCTCATTCTTTCTGATTTTCCATTATTATCCATTTATAGTAACTACTCTTGTTTGCATTTCTCTATTCATTTCTCTTCTTCCAGAGATAGCTCTAATTTTCATTTTGAAATTCACCTCTGCTTATTCACGTAACTCAGCTCCCCTGGCCATGGTGGTCAGTTAAGAGGTGGGCATTTGATTTTAACTATTAGAATCAGAGGATTACTTAGCACTTCCACTAGTGAAAGTAGGGCCAAGAAATTAAGAGAGGGAAATACCATGTGCCGACTTTATTTGAGCTCTGGAGCAAGCTGTACCTGAAGCCAGAATAGTTCTGACTATAAAGTAATATGAAAAAATAAATTTTCTCCCTCCTCCTTTTTTTTGTTAACCCAACTTTCAAATACGGGGGAGAATGGTTTCTGTCACTTTTGTGGAGGAGGAGAAGTAATTTTTCCTCTACCCTTTTAGGTTCTTGGCTAAGACCTCTGTAATAAAAGACAGATTAACAGGAGAAAAACAGAAGTTTAATAACATGCATACATCCTGTATACATGGGACAGACCCAGGAAAACTGAGTAATTCTCCAAAATGGCACAAGCCACCACCTTAAATAACATCTCCAGGTAAAGACAAATGAAGATGTTGGGCTGGGGTGGGGAGGCCAATTATGTAGGTAACCAACCAAGGGTAGGGTTGTTATGCAGATTTAAGTCAGTGTCTTCTCCATTGATAAGAGTTTCTAGAGGGTAGGGTCCTCCTTCTCTTCCTAGTGCAGAGAGGGAGACATCCTTACAAATGGAGATTTCTCTTATGAATGTAAATGTCTCTTATAAAAGGATAACTTCTCTTAAGTTTTCAGAGCTTTTCCTGTGTCTGCTGTTTCTTAAAAATAATCAGCCTAAAGTAATCTTTATGCCAAAGAAACACATTCTGGAGTGGTAAATCCTGCTCCCTTTCACTTGCAAATGAAGGAATCTTAACCATTAAACTATTGGAACAAATGCACTTGCATACACCTATCTCTTAAGAACAAATATTAATTCTAAGTGACAATGTGATCTGTTTGCAAATTAAGACAGAGAATATTTTCCTAAATGCATACTGTTCATGAGTCTTTGCCTGCCATGGAGATAGAGCTTTACATTATGAGACCAAGAATGGCAGCCTTAACTTTGTTCATTTTCCAGCTTCTGAATTTTGCCCAAATGGCTACAAGTGTGTAGGTAACGTGACCTGTCAACACAATTTTCAAACAATGGGACCATCTGCTCCACTGATGGCCACTGCATGACATTTCACAGATATGGTAACTGAGTCCAAGTTTGTTCTGCTCACTGCATGATGGGCCAATAAGTGGAGAGGCAAGATGTTGGGACTTATTCTGAAAGGCAGCAACTCAAGGAGATGGCAGACTATTGTCCCAAAGAACCATCTCCCAGAGCATGATATTTGAGCTTCTTTTATATTAAGAAGAGGGAGAAGCAGGAGGGAGTTGGAGTCAAAAGGTGACTGATGTCTGTAGACATCAAGGAAGGTCGAGTAACTTATTTGTCCTCGGTCAGTTGATCTTTGTGTACAGGAATCTGGTCATGTCATATCTGTAAATCTTAAACATAGCAGAGTCATTTCTGTATGTACTTCCTTATGTCCTCGGTTGAGGTAGATTTGGGATAAAAAGCTGTTTTTGCAGATTTAGCTGTAACATGCCTACGTGCAGGGCTAGACAGGAATTTCTAAGCTATAGGTCACAGCAGCAAGGGAAACAGAAGCAACATGGAGTCAGACATGCTAAGTTTCTCCCAGGTACAATATGACCCAAAGTACTGAAATGACAATCTTTTTATAGAATGTCTGGTCACAGTTCAAAACCTGATTTTCACACTACTTTCTTCAAGTGAAAGGACAGCATTTGCAGAAAATGCGTATTATGCCAGGGCCCCAACAAGCTACCCATCACCCAGTCTTAGGTAGGGAACAGTTATACTTCCCACATATCAGTAGCCAAACATTTTTCCCTTAAATCTAGATTTCTAAATCTTCAAACCTGTCAAGAAGAAACAGGCCCACAATGGAGTCACTTGTGCTAAGCCCACCAAGACTTAATACCTAACCTAATTACAGTTTCAGCATTCCCCAGGAATATAATCTTAACCAGTCAGTCTGGAATTTTCTGGTCAGCACCAATGAGGTAATCTGCCAAATAGGCCCTTTCCTTGCCCCAAAGGAAGATGAAGTAATCCCCCTTAATTGACCCTTTGTCCCTAAAAGGAAGGTGACCTCACCTGAAACAATCTTTTTTTTTTTTTTTTTCCCATTTATGATTTCCTTGTCTTACTTCTAAAAAGCTTTCTTTTCTGCAGCCCTTTGGAGCTCATTTCTATTGCTAGATGGGATGCTGCCCGATTCATGAATCATCATTCAATAAAGCCAATTAAACCTTTGAAATTTACTTGGTTGAGTTTTTGTTATTTAACAAACCCTATTTTACCATTCTCAGGTTGTTTAAAGGACTGATCAGAGTGACAGAAGAAGTTCACACCAGCCTTGGTGAGAAGCTCCGGAGTCCTGACAATCTACAAATAGCCAGAGAAGCCACTTGATCACAACATGAAGATGAGGTCTCTAAAGCCTATGGACCCATTCGCCTAACTGTATACTCAGGAAATACGAAAGACTTATCAAAATCAAGCATAGTGTTGTGTTTTTAACACACTAGCATATGTTAAATAATACACACCTGGAGAAGACCCTCAAGAACTGAATTCCAACATGGGCATCATCTCATTGAGACCTCCTTGAGTTTGGATTAAAGAGATGCAAGTCTTTCACGGTTGTTTTGGCAACTGCGTATGGAACGGAGACAACTCCCACGTGTGTCTCCTGAGCCTCTGCAGTGACAGGGTCACAAACGAGCTCCTTTAGAAGCTTAATTCCTTTCATTTATTCAAACACTTCTTCTTCTTCTTCTTCTTTTTTTTTTTTTTACTTTATTTATTTATTTGACAGAGAGAGACAGAAAGAGAGAGCACAAGCAGGGGGAGCAGCAGAGGGAGAGGGAGAAGCAAGCTCTCCGCTGAGCAGGGAGCCGGATGCTGGATGCCGGGCTCCATCCCAAGATCCTGGGATCATGACCTGAACCAAAGGAAGACACTTAACTTACTGAGCCACCCAGGTGCCCCAGACACTCATTTTCTATCCTCATCTGAACATACTTTGGAACATTATTGTGAATTCTTCTACCACTTTTATAGAAATGTAGTTAACAGAAATTAACTGGGTAAGCCTTTTCTCCCCAAGGTAGAACGAGGCCAAGGACTGGTATTTCTTCACCTCTGTGGGAGTTTAAAGGTCTCGATTTTGGTGCAGAATGAATGCTAAGGCAATGGTTTTCTGAATGTTGTTCCCAGAGCAGTAGCGTCAGCATCCCTGGGGAGATTGTGGGAAATGCAATTTCTGGGTCCTACTCCAGACCTGAGTTTGAGTTTGGGGAGGGGGCAGCAGTCTGTTTGAACAAGCTTCCAGGGGGTTCTAATGCAGCCAGAGTTTGAAGACCACCATCTTAAGAGTCCTCCAGGAAGAAGCAGGCCATTAGCACTTGTGTTTTAAAACACTCCTTCTGAGAGAATGGTCTAGGGCTGTTCAGGTGAGCGCAGGTAGATCAGCGGAAGCCCCACCTCCAGGCAAGTCCCGCGATATTTTTGATTCAGGCAAGAAGTCAGCCTTGTTTCAGATTTCCTGGAATGAACGGGGATGTTGTTCATGATCAGAGCTTCCAGAGGTCAAGTGCATCAACATTCTTCCACAGTGTTCTGGAAAAAAAAGAAAAAATCCAAAAATCTATAAAGTTCAAAAAAGACTGAATCTAGTTATTTTCGTCACTTCGTTACTGGGTATCGGTTGCATGTGAGTGGTTACTTACAGCTCTGAGTGGTTATTGGTGCTGTGGAAATTACTCCGTCAGCTTGATGGCTGCCGCAGGGCAGAGATGGCCCCCGACCTTCAGCAGCACCCCGGAGTGGTGAGTGCTCAGACACTGGGCTGCCTGTCCTAGACCAGGACCATTCCCACAGAGCAATCTGTTGCTTTGGTGCATCCTATTTTGTGTCACGGAAGTAGGATGAAGGGAGACATTAATAAATAGTGTTTTCATTCCTGTTTCTTAAACTGTGAACCTGGGACCACCAAAATCCAACACCCTTGGGGAGGGGATGGGGGAAATGGTGCTTGAGAAAATGCAGATTCCTAGGCCCTACCTTCCAGCTGCTGAGTCAGAATCTCCGGGGAGGTGTTGTGAGGCTCTTTGTTTTAATAAAGCATCCCACCTTTCTCCTAGATTCGGTGACATTTGAGAACCACTGATCTGTGCTGTCTGATGTTGCTCCTTTTTTGGATTTTGATTAGAGTATACAATCGGCTTTTACCGACTGGAATTTGGACCTATAGAAAGAATGTAAACTTGGAAATGAGACTAATCTGGCTTCAGATGGATCCAGCCATGATCAGAGGTTAAGACTTCAGGCAAGTTGATGAACTGGTTTGAACCTCAAGTTTTTCATCTGTAAAATGTGATGATTATAGTGTCCATACTGTGGGAGTACTGGGAAGAGTCAATAAGAAACTGGGAGCAAAGTTATGTATATAATATGTAATATACAATATAGATTTCTACACATATATATTACATGTAACATATAATAATATATAATATATAATTCATGAAATATACATATGTGATACATATAAATATCTGTATATATTTAATACGGGAAGTATGATTTAATAACACTTTCTAGGGTATCCATCTGTTTTCTAACCCTGGATTTTTTTTTTTAATCTCCTTCCAAGATAGTTCCAAATGGAGGAAGGAAGGAAGGAAAGGAAAGGTATTATAATGTCTGATCTAATAATCACAACCTCCCTGTTTGGCAAGGGTTTTATCATCTAGAGTTTACAGATGAGGCTGCTGAGAACCAGAGAAATGAGAGAGATTTCCAAAGCTCCAAACATCAGGCTGTCTCAGTCTCCTCAAGGGCCAACCCCCGATGCCTGAAATCGTGGAGCTTTACCCGCGCACCACAGGGAATTCGCCTGTGAGGTTTAAGCAGATGTGACCTCAGAGTGAAAGGCCACCAAGTGTCAGGTTCCCTGTGCCCAGCCTTCCCAAACCTCAGGGTTTTTATGTTGCAAGGAATGAGTCAGTACTGTTCCAGCTCTAGCCAAATAAACCATGTTCCAATTACCATGCTAGTAGCGTGTTGTCTGGGAAAAAAAAAAAGACCTAAAAACCTGTCTGCCCTTTGTGGTGACAGAAGTCCTGGTTCAACTTTTAATGGCCTTAGTCATTCTATAGGAGTTATGGTGACTTAAACCTTGTTTTGAATGTCAAACTTGATTCCAGTCTTAGATATGGCACCAGGACAAGCCATTAAAGCTTGACTGTGTGTTGCAAGAAGGGGAATTGGTATTTTGGGGACCGAGAGAGCTGAAGATCAAATCAAGTGTCCAGGTCATTGATTACGTCACATGCACCGAATACTGAAACAGTCCTGGGAAAGATCTCAATCCTCGTTTGGAATGTCCCAAGTCCATTTAGGGTAAAATACACCAAACACTTCCCATGCAAACGTCAGCAAAGACACCAGTCACAGACTATGGAGAGTCTAGGAATTGAAAACGGACACACTCAATGCAAACCAGGATTCCAGATCTTTTTTGACTTATTGGAGAGGCAATGGAAAATAAACAATCCCCAGATAATCTAATATTGCAATAAAATTAGCTGTATCTTTTCCTTTCACACAACGTCAAAGCACAGAAGACAAGCTTCTCTTTTCCCTGTGGGAAAGTCAAGTAATTTAAAAATTCCCAAAGACAACAGTTTCTTCGTACACAAGGGCCTTCCACAAATTTGGCAGGTCTTTTCAAAGCACGGCTACAAGGTGATAATGTTTCATAGGTAGGTGTGGTCATCATTATGTCAGTGTGTGTGCATAATCACCCTAAAGGTAACAATTTCCATGGAATAAATGGACTAATAGCAAGAAGACAAGAAGACGCCCTAGTAATATAATTTTTATTGGCTCTTTCCTTCACTCACTGACTTGATAGAAAAATATCTGCCTAATCTCCCAGCACAGCTCCTTGGTGGAACACTCCACTTGTAGGATTTGGCTCTGTGGTCTTATCTGTAATCCTAGGACACCCTCTTCCCACCATAGCCCATATAGTCAGATGGAATCCAATTGAGGACAAAAAGCTTCTGGAGGTTTGCTCTCTGGCTTCCTTCTCAGAGCCATGCGGAGCTGGGAGTGTCCTGTTCTCATGGCCCAGCTGTTTGGGGGAAATCCTGGACAAGTCACTCCGAAGCAGGGAAGGAGCATCTCAATGATTTAGGGGGCTTTCCAGAGTCTCGAAAACCTGCCTGGAGTTATAGAAAATGTAAAGGCAGAGAAGAAGCTGCTGTAGATTACTGAGCATGAGGTAAAGAATGAACTCTTGCCATGTTCACATCCATCACCAAAGCAAATGGGGTGATTTATGTTTTCCAGAAATGGCTGTTTGGAAAGATTTGATGTTCAGCAGTCCTGGGCCCTAACTGACATTTATCCTGCGTTATAAAATATCATCTCAGAGATACATCGATTTACGACTTAACAGAGAAATAACATGTACCTAAAAGTGTGTGTTTGTATGTGGGTGTAAAAAATGGAAATAACAGCCAGATCCTTGCTGGATTAAGGGTACTATGTCAGAAGTCAACTGTTTGGGGTATTAGACTCAGGGGGTTTAAAAGGGAAGCTTTGCTGAGTATCCTCTGCTGAGTAATACCCTCAAAGGGGAGTTTGGTTGGGTTTCCGCTTGAATGTCTCCCTGAGAGATGCATTTACTGCTTGTTGAATCTTAACTTGTCCTCTCTCGACTCTGGATTTTTTTCTTCATAGCAGATCAGAGACTGTTGTCCTTTTGTTTCTCACTCTAAAATGCAAGCAAACCCGTAGGAACTGCAAACTGTCTTGTTCGTAATTTTATCCCCAATACCTAGCAGAATACTTGTACATACATAGTAGGGGCTTAATAAGTATTTGTGGAATTAATGGTCAAAAGGGGCTGACTCTGGGTTAGGACATAAATAGGGTACTTCTGTAACAGCGTGTCTTGAAAGAAATACTGAAAAGAGGAAGACCCCAGGCAAACTCATTTCTAAAGTGAAGATTAGATTAGCTCGCCAATAAGGGGCAAAACTTAAGTATAACACATTCAGTTAAGTCTGATTATTTAGGGATATAGGGATACACTTAGGAATGAAATCCTCACGTCGTCTCTTTGGGATGGCCATACAGTGTTATGAAAGGATCATGGGAATCTGTCTGTTTCCTATGGCACCCAACCTGCACCACATAGGGCCTGGCATGGGTGGGGTATCCAGTCGGAATGTAGGCAATGTGGCATGATTGTGTGATTGCCCCGTTTCAAGAAGAGATGGGGTTCCTCTTCATGATGGCATTTAGACAGAAGGAAACCAGGCATTACCTTTTTAGGATCTGTCTGTCTTGGAATATAAGGTGAGCCAAGGACAATTAGCTTGGCTTGAGAGAATTCCCAACATGGCACTGAGGAGAAACAATTCTTTATGAAACCCATAGTGTGTATCAGGCATTTTACAGCCTTAGCATAATGTATCTTCTTGATAATGCATATAGGTCAGTGCTAGCCCTCTACTTCAAGGGGGAACTGAGGGTCAGTGCCATCCACCTCAGGCCTGGAGGGATTAAGCGAAGGTTCTCTGATTCTAGGACTTTGACTTGAGATCAGCATGAAGGCATAAAGAGTGATCTTCTTTCCTGTGTGGTAGGCAGAATGAGTAGGGGATCCATCCTATTGGATTACCAAGAAAAAGAACATCTCCATCAAATGTCTGGGGTGTTTGTCTTGTTCTGGTTTTGAATTCTTGCAGATCTACCAGGAATCGTGTGGCCTGCATTTTAATTTTTATTGAGTACTTGTAACTAGCACAACCCCAAGAAGTGGGCTTGAAATCACACATTCAGAGAGCATGCAGAGCATTAGGGAACTGACCCAGCAACTCTATGTCCTAATCTGTAAAATGGACACAGTTGTACCCAGTTCCTGGTGCTCTTATGAGGACAGCTTCAGATAGTGCTTCGGAAAGCACTGTGTCTTACTTTCTCTCCCATCGAAATAAGCCTCTGAGTTAATTGAAGACAAAATAATTAAATTTTCATCCATTATTCTCCCAGGGGATCAAAGATTGGCTTCTGTAGTTTTAAATAGGAAAGAAAGTTACTTTCTCATCTAGTGCCTTTTTATTTGCACTTTCTGATTGCTGAATACATGCCAGCAATTTCTTCACATTAGAGCTGTTGTATTATCCCTTCTGGTGGCCTCTTATGGCTAATTGTGTTTAAGGGGAAAATCAGACGTTTGGAAAGCTCATTGGCCCAGGCTCATTAGTAGGCCCTTCTTATTCTATTGTATCCTGCAGAAGAATTATAAACATGTCATTCTCTGCCCCCGCCCTCACCCCACCTCGCTTTTAAAAAACTTTCGACAAAGACCAAAGCCACAAGTACACATTGTAGATCATCAAAAGCCGGCACCAATTTGACTAATGGTGTGCACTTTGTTTTCAGATTCTCTTAATACTTTAAGCACTTAACTGGAGCCTGTGCTCATCCCGAGCTCTAGCCTGTGGTTTCCAGGCAGAAGTAACCCACCTGACATTTAGTGCCCCGTCTGTGAGTTGATAAGGCCGTCTGGAGTCTTTAAAGTCCTTTAAGTGCTAAGTGTCAAGCTGGAATGGGGGTGCCTCCTTGCTGAACAGTGTGTGTTGTTTTAGAATGATTACTTAATATGAAGAGTTTTCCAAGCGCACTAATGCGAGGGGTATTTAAACAGGGTAATGGGGTATCTTCAAAATGCCTTTTGAGTTGGCAACTTAATAATCTCCCTCTTGTTCAAATATTATTTACACCACAGTACATCTGATACTCTCCGAAAGTTAAACAAGCCATTCAGGAAAATGGGATTGAATTGTGACAAGCTGAATAGAGGCCCTAAAAGGTCCTGAGCTCATTTCTTCATGTATGGTAAGGTACACCTGGGCATGTCTTTTGTCGGTCCTGCTCAGGAGACACTGAGGAATTTCACCTGCAAATAAACAGGAAAATGAGACACATCCAATGGTATCTATCAGGCAAGACTCTGAATATATAAAGAACAATTTCTGCATAAAATTTCTTTCTTTCTTTCTCTACCTAATGGAAACGAGCCAGAGGAATGATCACCTATAGGAAAATGGTCCATTTGATGCAAAAAAAAAAAAAAAAAGTGGTGCAGAGAGAGGCCCAGGAATGCTTGGGCTCCTGAAGTCAGGAAGGCTGCCGTGCTTGGGGCCTGACCAGCCCAGACCTGGAGACATCATTCTGTGAAGGTGGTGGACAGTCATCATGTCACCATACTCCTGCTGTGGTGGTCACCTCATACATCTAAAGGTGGTGACAACAACCCCCAAACATGTGATCATGTCGTCTTTCCTATTTCTTCCCCCTGAATTATATTCATTCTTGATCACTCAGTGACTCCTTTTTTTTTTTTTTTTAACTCCTTGACTTAAGAAAGTTTTAATTAGGGAAGAAAGAGGTCTGTGAAGATCAGACTATCAGAATCTAGGACCTATCATTCATATAGTTCAGATGATGCTTCAATTCTGAACTTAAACATAAATTTCCCATCACACACAGTAATAGGTACCTGTGTACGTGTGTATATATACATATATATATATGAATACACACACTCACGTATCTCGGTTTCTGAAAAGCAACTAAGAGCTTCATGATACTCATTCTCTAGCTGTGGCTTCCCAGCATGTAAAGATGCAAGTGAAAACAAACAAACAAACAAACAACAATAACAACGACAAAAAAACCCCACAAAACTCTTCCACATCCGGGTGTTTTGGAGAGTCCGCATATTTTGTGTTCTGTAGGCGGAGCCTCTGGTGATTGATGGGTGTGAGGGAGGGGAGGGAGGGAAGGAGAAAGTTCTGTGAACCAGATGATAGGCAGTCAGCCTTGAGCCGGGGGTTCCCAAAAGCCTGGCCCATGACCTTGAACAAGTCTCAGGGCGTTTGTTTTCTCATCTGTCAAGTGAGGACCACAGGATCGTACCAGTGCCTTCCATCCAGATGCGTGGTGTCACTGAAAGAGCAAAGAGGGATAAAGGAGCATACTTTCCTCCGATACTCGAGATGCATCGTTGTTTTGACCACCCTTCCTGTTGCATGACCCCAGCTGTCAGGGGCCTATGGCCATTCCATTCCAACAGCCGAGAGGACCCACCAGCAGGTTGTCATAGGCCCACCCAGGAGTGCCTGTCTCCCTGGCCATGGGCCACTGTGAATGTTACTATTACCAATAACAACCATCTAGGGGGGATTTCCCTGCAGGGTTAGAGTCATCTTGTACAGGGTTTCTCACCAGACCCCCAAATCAAGGCTCTCCAGCCAAAGCAAACAAACAAACTCCACCATTCTCACAGGCCAGGTGGACCGAGTGTTCCTGGGGGTGAGGACTGTGTGCCTGGACACCTCGAGGGCTGTCAGTCCAGTCCCTGCTTGCACACCTGTGACCAGACGTGCAACGGAAAGTGAGCTGGAGCATGAAGCCCATCCCCCCAGCTCCTCAGGTCTGGGCTCAGGGTCACCCTACAGGCCCAGCAAGGGGAAGGGACATACCCCAAGTTCTGTCGAGCGGGGTTCTGGCTTTGTGGCCAAGATTGGGGCCTGGGTCTCCTGGCGTCCAGGCTCCTGTGCCTTTTGGCTGAAAATCTAGTATCCCTGGAGCCACTCTGGTGAGGCTGTGAAGTCCCCATGGCCTCAGTTTCATCACGGAGGAGCTAGGATTAACATTAGATTGGTAGTGGGAGGAAGAGCAGTGTTCCACCAGGAAAGAGGGCAATTTTCTGCTCCTTAGAACCTAGAAGGGGCCTCCAGTGATGGCTGGCAGCCTTTGAAAATCCTTCCCAGCTGCTGGCACAAGAATTTGCCCGGCCTACGTGGAAGTCATTTGATCCTGGGGGGCTGTGGTGCAATTGTGAGAGCCATTCCAACAGTGCTGGGAGCACCAGATCTGTTTTTAGCTTATAAATCAGGTCGCGGGGAACCCTCTGCATCATCCCATCATGGTGGGAGGTGCCGCTACCATCTCAAGGGGCCCGGGGGGCCTGGCTTCACCCCCAGGCTCCTTCCTTCAGAGATGCCCGATAACCGCTCTTTGTTTTGCAGGGCCTGCTGTCTGCAGCGGTGTCTTTGCCTGTCCACGTCAGAACCTACACCAGTGCCTTCGTCAGCCTCTGGTGGCTGGCAGCCCGCCAGGCTGGGCTCCCTACTGCTGCCCACGACTGGGTCCCACCCCTGGAGAGTCCGCTGCAGTCGCCCAGGCAAGATTTCTTTGGTTCACTCTGTTTGGGCCCCTGACTCCTCATCGGGGAGGAGCCACTCCTGTCCCTCTTTGTTCAGTCCCTCACGGCCGTGGCCTCCAGGCCCAGCCCAGCCCCGTCCAGCTGCGTCCAGGCTGGCCCAGGGGCTGGGAATGTAGATGGTCCGGATGCCAGGATCACCACGGTGGGGTCCCAGTCACCATTCAAGGGTGCAGAAGATTGCAGAGTGACCCTGCTCAACTGGTTGAGGCACATTTCTATGTAAAACATTAACATAGGGTGATTTTTACCATGAAGATACAAGAAAACATTCTACGAATATGGTTCAAAATTCTGGCACCATTGATTCATTGCCCTGATGAGTCTCCTTGGCCCAGACAGTTGTTTTGCTCTCATTTGGGCAAACAACTCTAAGTAGGATAAACGTCACTTTCCATTCATTCTATCTCCTTGATGTCAGCCTAGGCACCAGTGAGGCACAATGTCTCTTTTATAATTTTCTCCAGTGGCCCAGGGCTGCCAGCAGGAAAAATTACAGCCTCCCCCGTCACTAAATCCAAAAGTCTGGTCCAATGACCTTTGCTTGGAGACTACATTTCTCACCACTGCACCAAAAAATCCAGCAAAGGGCTTTGATCCTGAAAAGCATTAAAAGAAAACAACACTCAAAACAAACAAACAAGTCAGCCCAGCCCAGCCGGGGCAAAGGGAGTTTCTTTTCATGTGGTTTCCTTTGCGCCTACATGCTGTGACAGGTTCAGGATGTCTCCGACTGTAGAACACTGAGATTTGATGTTTGAAGAGAGTAAAGCTGACTGCCCAGCACAGAGCAGTATTCAGAATCCATTGCCAGGCCCCAACCCTGGCCTGGCAGCCGGCCTCACCTCACCAGCCGCTCTTTGAGCTCCTCATTGCACGATGGTTCCTGCAGCACATTCAAGTGTCCTAGAGCAGAGCTGAGGTGCAGGTGGGTGAGGTGTGAGCCCGCAGGACGGAGCACGGTGGGGGCACCATGTCCCCAGCTGGTTCCCCAGCCACAGTGGTCTTGTGTGTCCCATCTGATGCTTTCTGCCCCAGATCCCTCTCATTCAGGGACCGTTCTCAGCAGGGACTGGGGCTGGGTTGATAGGGGTTGCCAGGGGGCCTGAGCCAAGAGCAGTGAGGAGAAGACAGGGTTCTACCAAATTTTACAATCCTTGAGTTGAAGGAAACTTCGAACTTGTGTCTGAGTTCTATGACAAGAGAGTGTGGCGGGATGCAAGTGTAAAAAGTTTCATGAAAACATGGAACACAGAGACACTGCTTCGATTCACATATTAGAGCATGACGTCTGTCCCAAAGGGAAGAGAGGTGTTTGTCCCTCTTTGTTACCCTGGGGGTGCCTCAGGCGTGCTGCTTGCCAGGTGTAAAACATCCCATTGGGTGAACGCCCACCATGAGACAGCAGAGCAGTGGTGGTCCTCTCAGGACCAGGCATGCTTTTGTTCACAAACACAAACCTCCTAGAGACTCTCAAATATTTGAGGGGACTCTTCAGAGGATGAAGGTCTCCTACTTGAGCAGGTGAAGACATTAGTCAATGAGATGTGGGTCATTATTATTGATTTTTCTCCACTTGAATCCATAGACCCTTTGGACCTGAGGAAGTGCCAGTTATAAAAACTACGTCCCAAGCTGATGGCCCTGCCAGTCAGCTGTGAGAAGCCATGATTCGAACTACACTCAGGCCCACAGTACAGACTTAGAGTAAAGGGACAGTAACATGGGACTCTACTGCAGAGGCCACAAAGCCCTTGACAATGGAACTGATGCCAAGCATCCCTACGTCCTGCGAAACTGCAAAACCACATTAGGAAAAAGCGAACACCAGCCTATGAAAGGCAAGAAACCGAAGAGCTAAGAGAGGAAGATCTTTGCAGAGAAGAGTGCTGGTGTGCTAATAATGCATATCCTCCAACAGGGGGAAAGAAAGGAATACTACCCCCTCAAATCAAGGCAAGTGATAGAGGGGCTGCAGGAGACTCCTTGACGTTGGACGCGCGTTCTCTGGAGTTTAAGCAAACTCTGGAGTTTGATTTTATCAAATAAACCAAGAAAAATGGTTTCACTGGGATGTGGGTTTAACTCCATCAACAACATGACAAAGACACCTGTGTTTTTTCCATAAGTCCATTGGATCCATGGCAAGGAGACGGCTCGGAGGCATGGGAAAGGAATCTTCCCTGGAAGGGAATTCTACTGGAAGAGAGGAGTTGAAATCCAGGAAGTCCAGCTGTGGGCTGGAATCAAGGAACCAGAGGTAGAGGCTCCCTGCCAGAGAAAGGGGAGACTCCACACATCTGCTCCTCAGGGGCCCCATGCCAGAGGATGACTGCATGTGAGACTGGCCTAGACCTAACCCTCTATTGACCCAACTGTGGAAAGGGTCAGATCCTGGGGCTGAGAGATAGAGAAGGAATGGAAGATCAACAGCAGAGACTAAAAGAAAGCCAGCCACCCCCACTTCCTTCACTGTAGGCTTTACAAGGGGGAACACTTTACTTTAAAATTAAGTTTGGAGTTTTGATGATTGTACAAGTCTGAATATTTTAATTGCTGAAATGAGATTGCTTGTGGGACTAAAAGGGCTTGGAAAAGCTATGAGATCTGCTTGAGATTTCATCTAGGACAGTGAAGAGCTAGCCCTCAGGATGACTTTAATGGAGAAAGGTGGGAAAGAATGCTTTTTTTTTTTCTTTCTTTCTGCACCTAGTAAATTCAGCTCATTCAATAAAATACTTGGAATATTTCACCATGGGAAGAAATACCCTTATCAAACCCTCACAGTGATCATCCTGACCAAAGAAGGAAAAAGGAGGGGCTGTATTAGTCTGCTAGGATGGCCATAACCAAGTGCCACAGGCAGGGCAGCTTAAACAACAGAAATTTATTTCCTACAGTTCTGGAGGCTGCGAGTCCCAGATCAAGGTTGGGTTGATTTCTTCTGAGGCTTCTCTCCTTGGCTTGTAGATGGTCATCTTTTCCCCGTGTCTTCACATGGTCCTCCCTGTGTGTGTGTATATGTATCTGTGTCTAAATGTCCTCTTCTGGTAAGAACTCCAGTCGTGTTGGATTGGGACCCATCCTAATGACCTCATTTTAATTAGATTTATCTCTTTAAAGACCCTCTCTCCAAATGTGGTTACTTTTTCCATCACTAGTCCCATTAAAATTGTTGATGATTTTCATGTCCCTCCAGTTATAATTTTTCAAAAAGTTAAACACACAACTCTCATAAAAATGCAGAATGAAGCCATGTTTAAAAATGTTTATTCATTAATGAAATCAATAAGATGATAAAACTGATTTCAAGAGCACTTTGAAGATCTATCCATTTGTATATAGTCTGAAATAACATTGAAGAAGTTAAAATAGGATTGTGAGGTTAGATACAAAACTGGTTAATGTCCTACAGGGCCATAAAAACTATGATCTTTGGGGTTATCTCTTCCCTGCACAGAGATCTACAAGTTAACGTGTAACTTTACAGTGTCTGGGTTCTAATCAAATAATAAATAATGAAGTCAAACACAGAAACATTCTTCTAGATAATGAAATGATCTGCAGATAGGCTAGTAAAACATGCTCCAGTATGACACTGAAGAGACACGTCACGCTCATTTACCTTATTTCCAAGTTTTTGATAATGTGTCTGAATATTTACCATGGATGATTTCTTCCAACACTGGGGCCTCTCTGAAGTTCCATGTCTTCATCTTCTCTAATGACCTTGTTCTCCATTTTACCTCTGCTGTACCTCTTCTCCCAACTGTTCTTGTCTTCTGATCATGTCCTACCCATCAGTACAAACTCTGCATCATCTCAGTTGTGAACATCCCACTCTCTATTTTTCAGCTCCAATATGAACTATAATCCATTGATCCCATCACTTTGGTCTGTCTCTTATCATCCTCTTCTCTCCACATGCTCTTTCACCCAGTTTAAATTCCATCATCAATCACTCCCTTTGAGAGAACATCGAATTTTTTGCTGGTTTTCCCCACTCCCTTGGCTAAATGACAACCATAATTAAATGCAGCTCTTCTCCTACTTTGTGCCTGTCCCTATGCAGCTAAATGCTGCTGGTGAGAAACACCAGCATATTGGCTTCTCTCACTTGAAATCCATGATCACTACCCTTCATGATCACCAACTTCCCAGATTTCAGATTGGTAAGTATAAGACCCTTCTATTCAGACTGTTTTGGGGAACCAAAGTATGATCTCTCTGGCTCCTTTCTTTTTTTGAAACAAGAAATTGGCTTCCAAATTATTCCATGCAATTCTAGAATCATCTTTCTTTCAAAAACCTATTCAGTTCTCATAAACTCAGTCCATGGATATTTAAATTCCACAAGGAAAATTGATTCAAATTGGCTATGTCTGTTTACGAAACATGTCCATCTAGGAGTGGGTTTCTCTGCCGTCTGAGTTTGTTTTGGGGTATGGATATGAGATTCTGGCTGGGTCCTCTACAGCAAGCCTATTTTCCAGTGCCATTTTTATTGGCAAAAACTTTATTATGCCGATCTAAATGGACTGATGAAATTATTTTGAAAATAATCTTTAAAGGTAATCAATAATAGAGGTCTGACTTTATGGAGATCGGTTTCCTCACTCCCCATCTAGCAATCCAGACTGTCAATCATAACTTGAAAACAGTCAGTGTTTTTTGTACTAGTAAGAAGAGGAGACTGAGCAGCAGAAAAGCAATGAAAAGTTTGACTTCAGGCAGGAGAAACAAACATCTTTTCACTCAAATATCAGAATAAGGGGCATGGATCCCATGGAAAACCGAAAGAGTGCCTGTATGAGTGTAATGTCATCCCTACAGGAAACCAGCCACTTGGCATGTCCCAGGCTGAACTATAAACTACATTTTCCCGTTTTGAGGTCTACTTGTTCCTGGTGTTAGAGGACATCTTCTGGAGCACTTGTAGATGTGGTGAGAGCTGGGTCTACAACAACTCAAACCACCAATCAGCTCAGGGAAAGGATTACTCAAAGTGGTTGTGTGAGATCTTTTAGCCCAAAGAAGCTTTTGGTTGACTGCATTTTTCAATTTTCAGCAGACCGTATCAGCAGTGGTTTCTTCTGAGAGGTTGCAGCAGCAATTTTCTGATTTAGGAAGACAGTCCTTTGGTTGAGTCCTGTTGAACCCACTATCAAGCTGTTTGATGAGTTATCCAGGTTTTCTCTAACTACACAATCTAGCAGGCACTGGGGACCAGGACTGGGAGCACAAAGAAACCAAAGGAGCTCCAGAGGGACAAAAAGTAGGCAACAGAACAATCTCATGACCCAAACAGTCTGGTTGGGAGGTCACCACTATCTATGATAAATGGCCTCCCATGATTCTCTTTTTCTGTCATTCTAAAAGTGTAAAGTCATGAGAGACTCCTTTGCTAGACACTGAAGCATGCTGGTATGGGAGGAGGGAGTGAGAAGTACTGGATCCCCAAGAAAATCAGAGTTTTGTTAGGAAAGTGAGTGGATGCTGGCAGCCAAATATAATGCTTTCTGTTACAGCACACTGTGGGTCCAAAACCTTGAGGGTGCAAATCATTTACATTGTTAATCTAGAACTATAAGCTTACATATAGTAATTTCCATATAATGCCCTACAGATGAATAATGAATGCACTTTAAATACTTAACTATATTAGCAATCTATTGCTGTAGAACAAAAATAACCCCAAACTTTAGTGGCTAGAAGAAACAGACACTTATAATGTCACAGTTTCTTTGAGTCAGCCATCCAAGCATGGCTTAATGGGGTCTTCTTCTGCCTCTGGGTCTCTCACATGACTGCAGTCAAGGTGTCAGTCAGAACTGAGGTCTCCTATGCAGTCTCGACTAAGAAAGGGTCTGCTTCCAAATTCACTTACCTGGCTGTTGGTGGGGTTTAGTTCCTGGAGGGTTGAGGGAACTGAGACCCTTGGTCCTTGCTGGTTGTTGGTTGGAAGGCTGTCTTCAGTTCTTTGCCATGTGAGCCTCTCCAACATGTCCACTTTCTTCATCAAAGTCAACAAGAGAGTCTTCTAGGAAGAGGAAAATCACAATCTTTTTTAACTTCATCACAAAAGTTATAGCCCATCAAAGGTGCTGTATTCTAATGGTTAGAAGAAGTTACTCAAGGAGATGGGATTACCAAGGGTGTGAATACCAGGACTCATTTCGAGCCATCTTAGAGACCACCTACCACATAAACATGATGATTATGTTATATTAAGTTGCACTAAGCAGATCAACTTCTCTCAATAATTTGATTAATTGTTCTGGCCTTGTGCAGACAGAGCACAGGTACAAATCCCAACCCAGCAACAGGAGTCAAGGGATAGTCTGCAGCAGCCAGAAAAGGTGGATCCAAGAATGATATGGTGAAGTTTGACCAGAACACTGACTCCACTCAGGGTCTCAGCCTCTGCTGGCCTCTGGAACCACCAAGGAGTTCAGCCCATACAGCCACTGAAGCCATGTGACCCCAGTATCTTGCTTGGGACAAAGAGGCCAGCTATGTCCTTTGAGCCTCACATTTCTCTCATGCTTGCTCAAGTAGAGCATTAGTTCCTTCAGTCGTATCATTCCTTTGTACTTTTATAGCCATACTGTTCTGTTCTTCCTCTCCTATGCCCCAACCTCCCTGCCACCCCCTTTATCTCTCTTCTTTGTAAACCTAAGTTCCTAAGTTCCATGGCAGATGAACTATTATCTTTAGCCCCTTCCCAGATACTTGTTGTGTCTGCAATGCTCTTCTCCCCTCAGAGTAACTTATCCTGCTTCTCTCAGTTTAATTCTCATCACTACAGGGCAGGTTCTTATGACTTGTCTGGCCAGGTTAGGTTCTCATGGTTTAGATATATAACCACACTGCACATTAGAGTTTTTCTCATACCACTTGCCACAACTCTAATTAAATAGCTGCTTTGGTCATTTTTTAGCTTCATGAATGCATTTCTTAGACTACAAATCCATGAGAGCAGGAACTATATGTTTTTGATCGCTACATCACCATGGCCTCTGCACAGGTAGGTGGAGCAGTGTCTCTTATATTAAACAAATGTTTTAAAATGTTTGCCTCCTCTTGTATTTCAGAAAACTTGGTTGGCTTTTTTCTAAGGATCCACTTGCCCAGCAAACCACTTGCAGAAAGGTTGCCATTCTTATGAGAGCCCAGAGGTTAGTAAGTTTCTTTTTGCCCTCCACATCTGCCCCCAAACCATCACTCATCCACTCATTTGGATTTACCCAATGGTAGAAATCACCATTCCTTTGAAACTCTTGTCATCCACCCATACCACTCTCTGTAATCCCTTGAAGCTATAATCTTTGGGCTTCTTAGTCATTTGCTCATATTCCTCAAACTCTTTAGCACCTCACATGCATTGTCTTCTCTCATACCCTAAACACCTTAGTAATTTACCCAGCAGATTCGGGTATGTTGGGAGTACCTAACAAAGATCAAGTCAGATCACAAATCTTTGACCTGTGCCACTTCAACAACTGCTATCTTCCCTCTAATTCAGCCAGCACCACCCATAACCACACTGGATCTTCTTATCGCCTGGGACTAGCTGCCATTGACACCTTAAACTCTGGTCTTCCTCTAGCCATCTGATCAACCCCTTTATGCTTCTGGTGTCCTCATTTTCTGACCTTCACACTCTTTCTTCTTTGATCCTATCAAGATATCCAATCTCTGGCACCATTCTTGCTACAGAAATTCATTTTGTTTTTTAATCCATCACATCCATTATCCATCATTTAGTGGGGGCTCTGCAGTTGGACAGCATCAGTTGAATCTAGATAACACTACTTACAGCTGTATAACTTGAAATAAGTTGTTTAACCCAGCTGAGTTACTGTTTTTTCATCTGAAGATGGGGACAACAATATTACCTATTTCATAGATTTGTTGAGGATTAAAGGAAATCCATAATGAATGCAAAAGCTTGGTAGAATGACCAACAAATAATAAATGTGAAATAAAGTGTATTGTTCTGATCATGATGGTGGTGGTAGTTTCTCAGCAATATCTTCTACCCCCTTTTTTCCTCATACCTAATGCATCAGCCCTGCTCTGTATCCTACCCCATTCCACTTTTCAAGGCTTCTCTAACTCACCTCACCTCCAGCAACCCTCAGTTTGTTTCCTATAGTTAAGTGTATACACACACACACACACACACACACACATATATATATACACACACATATGTATATATATAAAAAGAAGAAGTCGTATATATACCACATCTTCTTTATCCATTCATCTGTTGATGGACATCTAAGCTCTTTCCATAGTTTGGCTATTGTGGACATTGCTGCTATAAACATTGGGGTTCATGTGCCCCTCGAATCACTATCTTTGTATCCTTTGGATAAATACCTAGCAGTACAATTGCTGGGTCGTAGGGTAGCTCTATTTCCAACTTTTTGAGGAACCTCCATACTGTTTTCCAGAGTGGCTGCACCAGCTTGCATTCCCACCAACAGTGTAAGAGGATTCTCCTTTCTCTGCATCCTGGTCAACATTTGTTGTTTCCTGACTTGTTAATTTTAACCATTCTGACTGGTGTGAGGTGGTATCTCATTGTGATTTTGATTTGTATTTCCCTGATGCTGAGTGATGTTGAGCATTTTTGCATGTGTCTGTTGGCCATTTGTAAGATGTTCCAATCTTACCTTTGTTAAACAAATAAGAAGAAACCTTTCTTAATTCTATGTCTTCCTTACCTTTCTTCTTTATTTCTGAACCAAAGTTCCTGAAAGACTGTGCCTTTGTCCTAATTATTCTATTGAAACTGCTTTTATTGAAATTACCCCACCTTCTTCCCAGCTTTCCAGGCGGGGCAGCCTCTTCTAAGCCATAAAATAGTTCCAGTTACATCATCTCCCTGGGGAATGGAGACCTTCCCTCTTTACAACCGCCACACTTGGATTATTCTTCCCTAGACAGAGAAGATCTGCTCCAAAGTGATGGTAGCTTTCTCAATAGAATAACCTAGAAATGGCTGATACCTTTTAAAGAAGACACACACACACACACACACACACACACACACACACACACATACACAATTTCCACTCAGTCTTCAAATCCCCACTGCATTTTTATCACTTCTTCCTTCTTCTGGCTGCTTTTTTATCACTTCTACCTACCAGGACATCTCTTGATATTTACTTTAACTCAACTTTCTGCGTGTGTGTGTGTGTGTGTGTGTGTGTGTGTGTGTTTTAGAAGGTGGGAAGGAAGGCAAGGACAGAAACCCAGGCTGCTATAGTCAGGCTTTCTCAATCACTCATAAAGATGATAGCCATCCCCTCTTATTGAAATCTTACTCAGCCCCGCCTGAAATCTTTCCCAGACACTGTGGCCTGCACTTATCTTGCTTTACAATCACAGCATGGGAAGAAGGCACCCAAGTCAGAAGCTGATTGTTTTGTGTCAAATTTATCATTTTGGGCCCAGATAGACAGTGAGCCCTTTGAGAAAGGGACCATGCTCTTTGCTTTTCACCCTTCCATCCCTAGCCACTCTGCACTGAACATAGTAGGAATTTAATGAAAATTTGTTGATAGATTAATTGCATCTGCTACCTTGTCCTGTTGTAAAAGCAGAAGCTTGTCTTTCTGAGTCCTGACTCTATTGCTTTAGAAGTCCCTCTGGCTAGACAGAGAGAGAACAGAAACCAGAAGCCTGAGCCCTTGGAAAGCCCCACAAATATCCCCTTTGCCATGGTCAAGGAGAGCAGATAGAAGCTTGCCTGTTCTCTGCTCCAGATTTGTGCTCTCTGGCCTTCACACCATCCCTGGTTCATCCTTCTTGTAGTACCTGCTTCTGTTCAGCCTCAGGTGCAAATACCCTCCCCAACTCTTCCTGCCCTAACCTTTTAGAGAGTAAGGAGTGGGGCAGGGTCTGCCCTCACCTGGCATAAAAGAAAGACCTTGAGCTGGGAAACAAGATACCTTGGTTCTGGTCCTGGGCCAGATACCAGGTTCAGAGACTTGATGCTATCTCCCAGTAAATAAGCATCAGGATCTGTTCTGAGGATGTGGGAACTGGGTTCAACCTAAATCTCTTCATCTTTACTGGCCATGAGTCACCTGAAATTCTTGCAGGTCATTCAGACCTCTGGCCTCTCTCCTAGAGGTTTGGGTTCAGGGGGCTCGGGTGTAGCCTGCAGACAATAAGCATATCTGATCAGGAAAGTTTGGGGAACACTGGTTTAGATGACTTTCAAGTCTTTTCTAGCCCCGGCGGCTCTTGCTCAAGTGCCTTAAAGTGGGGCTTCTGAATAGTGGCCATTGTGGGCTACCTTTGTGATATTTGCCACATTTGTATACTCCATGGACTTGTTAGCTTCATGTTTTCCTTTAAATTATCATGCATTAAAAAAAATCTTCTGTAGCCCATTTTCTGTAAAATCACTGTTTTGAGGTGCAATTTCCCCCTCATATACATTAATATGAATATATAATTCAAATCTAAAATGTTGACCCTTGCACCAAAAAAATCATTTCAAACACCACCCCACCATGCTATGTACCACTTCAGAATGCCAGAACACAGTCAGAAGGTGCCCTCAGGGTACAGGGAGCTATAAGACCACGATGGGGCAGAGGGTCTCCTGGGGGTGGGGGGAGTTGTGAGATAAGGATGGGGCAGGAGACCTTCCCAGAAGCTGGCCAGTTTCTCTGTCTTGACCTGGCTTGTGGTTACAAAGGAGTTGCTTTACAGTTAGTCTTTAAACAATACATTATGTTTTATACATTCTTCTTTATGCAGCTCAGTAAAAAAAATAACCAGGACTTAAACAGTTAAAACACTTGAATGGTTCTAAGAGCAGCTGATGTAGTTGGCATCCCATCCCCTAAGTGGACATTTAAACCCTTTTCACCCTGCAATCAGAATGCTGCAGCCCAATACCCCAGGCTAGGGTGGGAGCAGCTGGGGAGGGGTGAGGTCTGGGCCGTTTCCAGAAGCTTTGTGTTGTTGCGCTCCTGACCCTTATCTCTGGAATTAAATTGCTGAGCATGGATAAGACTGACACAGAAAAGCTCTGTTTAATCACAACCACTAGCCGAGTTCTTGGTGGTGTTACTTTGGGAAAAGAGGAACGCACACCAGCCGGGCATTATACACCAGTGTTCCCGGTATCGTCACATCCCTGTCTCCTTCCCACTTCACACACACACACACACACACACACACACACACACAGGCCTGTCTTTAAAAGGAATCCAGTTAAGGTAAGCATGATACCTTAAAAGCAAAGCCTTATCTTTGCTCTCCATCAGGCTCCCTTGAAAGAGCGATGTTGTCTGGCTAGTAGTTCTCTAGGAATCTGTTTTCTTTGGGGCAGCTGCTGAACCTAATGAATCAAGCCAATAAACTATTTTGACAGCATCTGCTTTTTTTTGTTCTTTTCTCTCTCCAATCCCAGCCCCAATCTGAAAGACTCAGACACCATCCCCGCCTGCCCCCACGCTGGAGGCAGACAGCCTCTGTAACCCATTAATGGAGCCATTCTTCAGCAGATCAGAAGGCCTTGGCAGGAGTCCAGCACCAGGGGAGGAATCAGGTTCTGCTTTCCAATCAACGCACAGATGAACGCCTTCACCGGACTGGGGCACCAGTGGGGTGCGGGGTGGCTGGCAGGGCTGGCTGCACCCAGATACATCCTTCTACTTTGTCACCACCTCTGGCAGTCAACCATTTATTCTCTTGAGATTTGTTTTGCTTAGTTTTTAGTGTTTTAGTCTTTTGGAGTTTTCCATCCAAAGCTCAATTCCCAGAGACATGTAGTAACACCTCAACTTAACACCTAGCAGGCTGAGTCAGTACCTGGCTAAGGGGCTGGGAGGGAGGGTCCTGGGTTACCTGGAGGGTGGAGCTCGCAAAAGGAGAGCTGGTTAAGGATCACAGTAAGGAGACAGTGGAGGGCACTCAGGCCTCTCCATGTCTTACGCTTGGCTGACGTGGGTTGGGCAAGCACAATTTAGCAGGGCCACCACAAATGGATCATTGGTGTGAGGATGGTCTGAATTCTCTGGGAAAGAAGAAGTTGCTAACTTCCCAAGCTTCCATGCCGATTTTTTAAATGTGGAGAAAAATGCAAAGATTTGGTCATTAATGCAACAGGTGGATCATTTGATTTCTAGGAGAGTTGTTTTTACCAGATAGTGAGACAACTAGTGGAGTCTTTATCTTCCATAGAGGTACTTACACACTGGTAATGGAAAAGACAGGTATAAAAAAAAAAGAAAGAAAGAAAGAAGAAAGAAAGAAAGAAGAAAGAAAGAAAGAAAGAAAGAAAGAAAGAAAGAAAGAAAGAAAGAAAGAAAGAAA
>NW_022589791.1:1546197-1608721 GCF_004348235.1 Phoca vitulina
AAAGAAAGAAAGAAAGAAAGAAAGAAAGAAAGAAAGAAAGAAAGAAAAAGAAAGAAAAGGGACAAAGGGGTAAGAGCCTCTACCCTTGGACTTTGGGGTAGGCCTGCCCAGTACCTACCCCGTCGGTGTCAGGGAAACATTTGTGGGGCTCCTGTCACATTCCCAGAAGCACAGTGCCAGGTGCATGGTGGAAAATCAAGTAATATAAGTTGGATGTATGAGTGGGCTTGACACATAAAGTAAACCCAGAGGGCAGGGAAGCTGACGCAGCTCTCTTTGCCTGCGCCAAGACTGTGGGCACATATCTTTACAGAAAAAGCTGGCTACAACTATTACTTAAGTTATTAAAACCATAGAGATCCTGACTTGTATTCACTGACATGGGCTTCCATCAGCATTTCCCCTCATAACCTCAGATGCAGCAGAAGGCAATTAAAGCAATAACACCCTTGAGGTAAGGGCCTTGTGTTCATTTAGACATTACAGGAGGAGGTTCTGAAGCCTGGTGCATAACTGATTCTGAAAAAGTAGCACATTTGTGCACTGACTGAACAGTGTCCACCATTGGCTATCATCATTCCATTCGTCGTGTAATAGTTATGAAGCTGAGATCACATTCCTGGACCCTGAGAAGTCAGTAGGCTTGGAGTAAGAGCAGACCTCGCACCTGAGGAGGGGACACAATGGGCAGAGGGAAAAACAGCTGAGAGCAACCTGGAAAGCAGCCATCAACATTCCACTGGCAAGTATTGAAATGTACAAGTGCAATGAACAAAGGCTTAGACACAGTGTGGCCCATCAGACCGGGGGTCCCCACGAAGCAGAAAAGAAGGTGCAAGATCAGATTGATGGGTAGTTTTGTGCAGGGTTCACATCCCAGTGTTAGAATGTAATTCAAAACAAAGTAGACTTCATAGCCACCATGGTTAGACTTCACCTGTTGTACAAGGTGGACAATAGATGTGGGTGGGCCCTCCCCAGAAGGAGCAGCATACTGATTTGGCTGGACACCTGGGAAGAACTACCAAGATTTTCTAATACATTTTGTAGACCATGAATGCACTATTTGAGGTGCTCCTGAGCAACTTATCTTGCTACTTGATTGAATGAACCCAGCTGACTTCCAGCTTAAGAGGTGATTCCAATTTCAGAAGTGAGCAAGAGTTTCTGTCAGTTTGAACTCAGAGAGGCCTTGGTCTAGGTGCTTATTTTGAACCAAGAGCTAGAAGTACATGTTATTAATTTGCTAAGACTGCTATAACAAAATATGTGGTTGGCTTAAACGACAGAAATTTATTTTCTCACAGTTCTGGAGGCCAGAAATCCAAGATCAAGGTATTGGCAGGTATGGCTTCTTCTGATGCCTCTCTCCTTGGTTTGCAGATAGCCACATTCTTGCTGTGTCCTCTCGTGGTCTTTGCTCTGTGTGCATGCGCCCCTGGTGTTTTTGTGTACCCTAATCTCTTCTTCTCATAAGGATACTGGTTAGATTGGATGAGGGCCTACCCTAATGGCCTCATTTTTAACTTAATTGCCTCTTTAAAGGCCCTATCTTCAAATATAGTCACATTCTGAGGTATGGGAGTGTTTCCACACATGAATTTTGGTGGGGGACACCATTCAGTCCATAACAGTAGGGAAAATTACGGAGGACACCAGGTATGTGCTTTTCTCTTGGATACATCTTCAGTGTCCTGCTTCTCCCTGAAGAGCACCTTCCCTGGACTGTAAAGAGATATTGCTTTTGTTTCCTGATGTGCCTACCCTAGACTCCCCCTTGACACCATCCTTCCTCGTGATTTTGGGGACAATCCAAACAGTCTCTCTGACTTGTAGCAGGAAAAACACGGTGCAAGATAAATATTGTGTATATTTAGCATGACATGTAAATATTTTATAGAATCTAAAGTAAATAATGTATATATTTGAAAAGTCAGTGTAAATATTTTATAGGCTGCAGGACGACTGGCAAGTGTGGAATCTGGTATGCTTGGAGCTTCCCACAGGACCGGTGGCAGGCAGGGGCAAGGTCAAAGGAAATCAGAATTGGACAACCTGTTTATGGTGCATCAGAAAACATCTCTCTTTTTCTCCCTCTGCCTGGCCATTTCTTTGAACACACAACCTACTCTCAAATGAATTATCCACAACAACTCAGGACCAACTCCTTTAGCCTGAGAAGCTGCCAGAAAGAGAACGGGATTGCATCAAGAGCAGCATGTAAAACCCTAAATGACTAGCTGAAATTATTTTATTTATTTCTTTATACTGTCTGTCTCACCTACAGAAAGCAAATTCCAGGAAGGCTAATTTTACATATGCTTTGTGTGCTGACACATGCTAGGCAGTCAATGAATATTTCTTAAATGAAAAAATGATGAGATTTGATATCGAATTGAATACCTCTTCCACTACACAAGTTTCAAAACATTGCAACCCCACCCTGAAGGGCCAACATTTTAAATCTGTAAGTCAGGCAAATCTTTGTGCATTTATCCACATTGACTGTAGAATGAGCTGAAGTCATCTTCTGTGAGGAGATGTTATTGCTGTTTACTTGGAATTAGAAGGAGGTATTTGGGATCACAGGGCCCCAGGGTGGATGCCTCTGCAGCGGAGAATCCTCCAGGAGGCCTTGGGAGAAGGGAGAGGCACACTGCAGATGGGGAGAGAGGAGGCAAAAAGCCAAAGATGGGAGGGAAATGGGAAGATCCTAGAAGATCTTTACTACCTTTGCAAGTTTGCCCATGAAGTACCTCTTCACAAACATAACCATGAGTGTTTCAAAATTAAGTGTAAGCAACTATTAACTGTTCCAGAATTTTTAGTCCATTCAGAATACAACCAGTAACAGCATTAATAGCAAACACTTATTTAGTACTTACCATGTCCCAGGCACTGTTCAGATTGCTTTGCATATATTAATTCATTTCATCCTTAGAACAATCCCATGAGGAGTAGAAAGTAAAGGTGAAACATAAATACAGAAGATTATGTGACTGAATTATCTAGAACTTTTAATTAACCATTCTCCTTTCACGCATGATATCAAACACTGGTGTCAGTGGTTAAAACATGTTCCTCCTTCTAGATACTTCCCCTTCATGTGTGTGCGAGCACTCGCGTGCGTGTGTGTGTGTGTGTGTGGTCCTTGTATGAAGGTAGAGTATTTGCCAGGTAAACAGAATCTGCTTGGAAACAAGTCTCACCTCTCACAAAATCCCAGAGTCTGAGGAATGTGGAAAGACCCTGAGAGATCCCAGCTCCAACCCATCTACTGGACAGATTCGAGGGGACACTAGTTCCAGGGAGCCACCATCACGTGGCTGTCCCTCAGCTCATTAGTTGTGCACAAAACTGCGTGATGCCCTGGACCGCACCCAGGAGCAGATCTGTTGTCAGTGTTCAGAGCATGGTGAATACCAATTGGCTTTGTCAATGGGAGAGATGTGGGGCAGGGAAGGGACAAGGGAAAAGACAAAGAAATAAAACAGAAAAAAAAACAAAACAAAACTGTTTTTCATTTCTGATATTGCTGTTAGGAGAGCATATGGCAATGGAGCAATCAATCCCAAGCTTTTCTTATTCTTTTCTCAGTTTAAAACCAAAGCCATAAATTCTCTGCACCAGAACTCCGCTAGAGGCCCGTGCTGCTGCATATTGTGTTCAGCAGGAAGAACAACTGTCTTCTCACATCCTACCCGGTGATGCTCTGCGAGGGTTATGAAAGGTGGTTCAAGCCACAGTGTACCTATCACACAAGTCACACTGCTGTGGGGAGTGTGCCCACCCACCGTGCCACTTCATCCATGGTCCCAGAGTGCTGTAGACAAAGCCAGAGTGAGCTAGATGTCTCACAGGATGGGAGGGAGGCATGTTGTGGGCCAGTGTTTAGTTCTTGATGCCAGAGAAGGAGATGGGACTCCCAGAGGCCTGAGTTGACACATTGGGCCTTTCCCCAAGGGCAGCTGCTGGGGAGAGGACACACTGCTCACTGCTCCTCTTGGTTCTGTGACCAGGTCCTCAAGTTCTGCCATTGAGTCAAAGCAAATGGAACACACTTCCTCCTCCTTCTACATGTACAACAATAGCCTGCACCAGGCTTCTACATCACCTTGGGGTTTATTCAAGTCATTCATTCTTGAGAGGTTCTAACGCAGGTGGGGCCGGGGCACCTACCTGTACATTCCACATCACTGCCAGGGAACCCCAGAGTCTATAGCTGGGACAGAGCTGGGCTTGGGAATATCCTGAGCCCCCAGAAACATTTAACTGCACTTCACAGAAGTACACTTGTAGACGGATGCATTTTACTGACACTTTCAATACCATGGAATTGAACACAGAGTGTTTTGTTTCTTTCTTTTTTACTTTTTTTTTTGGTCTTATTTTTTGTTTTGTCTGATTTTGGTTGACTTTGTTTGGGTCACCTCATGAGGCAGAAAATGCAAGGAACAAGAAGATTCTTTTTTGTTTTGTTCGGATAAATAAATATTAAATGAGTGACTACCGATTGCTAGATATATGTTGCCTCTGTGGATTGAGAGATGGATAAAATATCCATTCTACGTTTACCATGGGACAATTGCTAGAGAAAATATGTGTATAGGGAGCAACAGGAGCAAGGACAAGAGGTTCCCAGCTCAGACAGAGAGTGCGGGGACGGTGGCTGGAGAGGTTCTGGTTGATTGAGTTTCCACATTTGTATTTTTTATTTTATTTTATTTTTAAATTTTATTTATTTATTTTGAGAGAGAGCGAGAGAGAGAGTGCACGAGCAGTGGAGAGGGGCAGAGGCAGAGGGAGAAGCAGACTCCCATCTGAGCAGGGAGCCCGATGCGGGACTTGTTCCCAGGACCCTGAGATCATGACTGAGCCGAAGGCAGACGCTTAATGACTGAGCCACCCAGGCGCCCTACATTTGTATTTTTAATGTACCACGTCAGCAAACCCAGATTTAGAGTTCAACAGAGCTGGCTTCAAATGACAGCTTTGACTCTTACTATCTGTGTTAGGGTACACCGACTGCTGTAACCAGTTCCCCACATCTCAAAGGCCCGATGTAGTAAATGCTATATGTCTTGCTCAGAACACAGTCCAGTGCACATCAGTGGGGTTCTTCTCCATATGGTCGTTCATGTTTCTCATATTCACTTCTCCTGTGCCAGGGCCTCGGCTCCATGGCACTCAGTTGTAGAAGGGAAGACAGTGGAGTGCGCTTGCTTTTAAGCTGCCTCAGTCCAGGAGTGACCCACATCCCTTCCGTCCACTTACCATTGATGAGAACAAACCATGGGGCCAGGAGGAAGATGTGGGCGAGTCACAGCAATCTCTGCCATACTAGCAAGGTCGTATCAGTCAAGTCACCAAAACACAGTGGACACTGGACACTGGCTCTGACTCCAGCTTCCACCTTCTGGGTAAAGCAAAGACTTATATCTAGGGCACCTGTATGAGTCTTTGTTACCTGGGAGCATTTCAATCACCTGCTGTGATGGTCACATCAGGCAACTGGTCAACAAGTGTATGTCCGGGCTCTGTGCTGTCTGGGAATACAGCTGTGGTCCCTGTCCCGATAGAGACACATTGCATCTGGTTTTCTTGGTATTCTAATTTTGAACAATCCTTTACAGTAAATTTTATGTATATTAAGAGGGTATCAAGTATTTATCCCTTTCTTTAGGCAGCTTAATTTAAGCAGATTGCCTCTAACCTTTGAATCTCAGGTGTTTTCTTAGAGCACTGAAATGTGACTCTTTTTTTCACGTCTGGGGATAACAAAAGACCAGGTCATAAGGAGTGACCCTGCCCTGCTGTTTTGCTTCCAGAGTGTGAGGTCGTCCAACATAAAATACTCCAGATACGTTTCCTGGTACAACATGCCTTGGAAATTATATGCTTTCAACTCAAAGCATAATTGGATACAAGAAACTAATGTTCATGCTGTTTTATAACATGTTTCTCATAGCCTGTGGCCTTTCCTCCCACCTTCCTCCCCCTCCTTGAGTGCACAACTGTTTCAGAGAAGAGATTAAACCTCAAAAGAATCCGAGTATAATCTCCGAGCGGCGATGGATTTGTCAGGAAAACCCTGTCTCCACGGCAGGCTGGATACTGTTACCTGCACCACATTTGTCACTGAATCCGGACTGCCAGTGTTTTTACAGACAGTCGGGATGAAAAAAAAGGAAAGATAAAATTTATGGATGCCCTGGGGTCCTCCCCGTAATCTGACAGTGCTAATCTTTGGTGTTAACGGTGTGGAAGCTACAGACTGCCCCTTCAGAAACTGAAAACGAAGGCATTTAAAAGAAATCAAAGAGCAAATATCACACAAGCCATACCTCTTCCATCATCTATTCCGTCGTCTGTGTACCCTCCATGCTTTAGGCTGAGAGAGCACTTGAGATTCTGGGGGCCTTTCAGGAGCTTATCTGTATCAGTTAAGGCTTTGAAGTAGAGGTTTCTGGCATCTCATTACTGACAGAGATCCAACACCGAGGCTGGAGTGCAGTCTCCAGCCTGTGGGGCTTCATCCACACATCACACAAGCACTAAATTATCAAAGTCGGGGACAATCTTTATGTGCTACCTGCTTGGCCCCTAATAACCCTTCCTGCTTCCTACCACCTTTCTCTTTCTTGTTCTTGCTTTTCTTTTAGCCTGTGCTAATTCCCTCTGTTTCTCCTCAGTCGAGAAAGTCTTCTTAAAAGTTGGAATGGCCGTTCTCTTCAAACTCAAGAACTTGTCTTCAAGACTTTTGCAAAAGAAAAAAAAAAAAATGAAGCTTCCGTGAGGTTGAATAGCTTGAGTCGAAAATGTGCTTTGGATGGAAAAATGTCCTAGCAACAGGTCACTCTGTGGTGCCCTGGGGGGTTTAGCCGGAGAGTGAGATTGTGTTACTTATGGTCCGAACCTGGTACTGAAGGGGCCCAATGAGTTCGCAAGCTTGACCGCACCAGGTTTGTGAATCTAGACTGGTAGCTGGCACAGAGTCTCCTACCCTCAGTGCCATGACCCTGGTGGGCAGTTTGCTGGGATGGTTGGAAGAGATAGGTAGGACATCTAAGCAGCTGTCCTGCTTGCTGTTCAGATTTTCCAGAAAACTTTTTACTTCTGAGGAGCAAGGTGGGGGTCAGGTTATCATGGAACAAAGACGCAGGCCATCGTGAAAACTTTCTCTTCCCTTGGCTTTCTTTCCTCTTCTTGTTCTCTCTGTTATTCTGGGGCCCGCTATTCTTTTGCAAAATGTCAATTATTGCTCCTGTACTTAGGTCAGATTCACTCAATAAAATGCCAACCCTGAATAGATCCATTCACCTTCACAAATCCCATAACTCCTACCCCTGCACTGTTGGGTGCTGCTAGAGATAGTCAAATAACTATGTTTTCTTGGTCTCCAACATCAGTTTGGCCTTGCAGCCTTTCTGGGTTTCTCCAGCTAGCTCCCTGCCATTCTCCTCCCAGGAAAACTTTCCTTTCTTCTTAAGTCCCTATTCATCACCTCTCCCAACCCTCAGGACTAATGAACTTGATCCTCACCATGATGAAGACAAAAGTCATTGGGTAGGAACTCCCTCAAATTCTAACCCACCCCCTCTCTCTGACCTGTAAATTTCCCCACACTCTGCCTGGCCTTGTTCCTTCTTTCAAGTTTCTATAAGATGTAAGTCCTTCCTCTTGACCATGGCCATCCCCACCCTAGTTGCTCAAGATTCCACTCCCCACTCGTAGGAGCCTCAACCTATCCTTCCTCCTCCTATATTTGCAATATCTCCCATTCTCATAGCACGTTCTCACTCATATTTACACATGTTCAGATGTCTCCCACCTGAAAAGCAACGCACAAGCCCATCCTTTGACCCCATGTTTCCTTCCAGTCATGGCTTTTTGACCCTGATTTTCTTCTCAGTCAAGATTCTTAGAGTTGCCTGAACTGAGTGTCTCCATGTCCTCATCTTCTACCTCCTCCTCATCTTATCACAGTTTTGTCTCTGCCCTGCTGCCACCATACTATTGAAACTCTTCTCCCCAGAGATGACAATGCTCATCTTACCATCAAATCCAATGGCCACTTTAGTTTGTATCTGACTTGTCTTCTCATTGGTATTCAGTCCTTTCTTCTTGGAAGACTTTCTTTGATGCCAAGCTCTCTTCATTTTTTTTTTTTACCTCCCTATGTGTCCCCCAGAGAAGATTTCACCACAGAGTAAGTACTTAATAGATGTTTGAACAAAGAACTTGCATTTATTATCCCTTTATTCCTGTTTTCTGTTTTTTTCTCTTTGTTTTTTTATTCTTCCTTGCTGTGCCATGGATCGATCAGCTTCTTGCTCTCTGGTGGAAGATGGGGAGGAATTCTGGGCCCCTACCTTACCTTGCATGACATAAACCCAGTGATCTGAATATCTATGGGAAGTCTACTCAAGGGAAATGGAGCCCTGGCCCCAGCCCTGATGTGTGATCATGAAACCAGCTGAAGGGAAGGAGCCATTGAGTGCAAGTCCATGAGCTGGATCATAATTTCTCAGGAAGTGAGAAGGCATTTTGGCAACATGTTATCAACACCTCAAAACTAGGGGCCATATCTGCTTTCTTCTTTAAAACCCCTCAACATACTTATTATCTTTGAATAATTTTGGCAGCTGAAATCCCCCAACAAGTGACTCTATCTGGAAATTATGAAATGCAACTTTAAGCCTAATTTTTGGATAAGTCAACATCTTCTTTCTATTAACAGAATCTGGCCCAATGGAGGTAAGCAAGAAGTTTTGTACAACTCTACCTCTGTTCTTTTTTTTTTTCCTGGCATTTTGGTAGCACTATAATTGCCCATGGTCACGGGGAAGGAGATAGCAAAATAAGTAAACTAAAAATATATTTGAATTATGAGGAGCATACTTGATGCCAAGAACCATGCTATGTGCTTTACATATATCAGGCTAATCTTCAGGTCTATAGGTAAATATTATTATACCCATTTTACAAATGAAAAAAAAACAGGTTAAGAGGAGCCTTAACCATGTAGGCCATGTAGATAGCAAGTCAGAGGGCCAGGATTCGAACCAGCTCTGATGGCCCCATAGGCCTCCACATGCTACTCTTATCAAGGTCAGCACTGACCATCATACTGATGAACCCACCAGGTACAATAACCAGGACCAGTAATATTTACCCAGAGGTGCTGATACATTTATATTTAACTACCATAGATCTTATGTGCTGTTCCTCTCTGTGGAGGGTGCTAGGAACAACAGAAAGAGTAAATAAAGGAGGATGAAAGAAGAGAAGAGGGTAGATCCTTTCTCAGTGTAGATCCTCATTCAGTCATTCAATAAAACCATTTATTGAGCAAGGAATTTTACTATGTACTTGGGAGACTCACAGATAAAGAAAATCCTATTCCTACCATCAGGGAGTTTATAATTTAGAAGAGGAGATAAGGCAATTGTCCAGAATTGCAAAGTTATGAGGAAGAATGTGATCTATGCCAAGGAGAAGTTCAAAGGGCTCTGCAGGTGAGGAGAGTGGACTGATATTTGGGAGCTGTGGGGGTCAGGATTACATCACCAAGAATGGACACTTCCAAGAGCACAGAACATTCACTGTGCTTGGTGGGTGGCCGGGCGGGGTGGGGAGGGATGCACACCCATGTAGGAATAAACCCATAGAAAGAAGGACAGAAACAGTGGAAAAGAAAGAGGGGCAGGGAGAAACAAATGTTAACTATGAAGTTAAATTTTATTTTACAGTAGTCCTAAACTATTTTTTTTCCTCTCTCTCCCTCTCTGTGCCTGGAAAAAGACAGCCATAAAGGAAAGAGGGAGAGAGAGAAGGAACACATGTGAAGATCTGATTCAGAGTCAATCTTTGGCCACTGAAATCATCTGGCCCAGATGAGAGATGCCACAGCCCCTCCAGTGTTTGACTGCCACAGGGCAGGGCCCTTAGGAATGCATCACCAGGAGGAAATGGAGCCTCATTTAAATAACTCTAAAGCCAGATTTCGACTGAGATTGCCCCGAGGGTGCTTGGAGAACCAGGAGCAAAAGCAGATAATAAGCAAAATGGCTTGGCTTTTTTATTTTTTTTTGCTCCCATCTTCTATCACAGAGCTTGACAGACAGGTCTTTCTGTCCCAGTGTATACGCTTTCCTAGGGTCCAGCAGGGAAGGATGGGCTTATTAAACTGGGATCAGATCTGAAGGGTATGTAGTTTCTATTGTGGGGTTGTCAGGACAAAGAGGGCGAACAAAGAGGAAGATAACGGGCATCTGGAGCATTTGCTGAAGCATGAAGAAGGGCCAAAAATATCCATACTGATCGCACCCCTGTCAGATTTGTGCCACATTCTTATGTCAGTGAATCACTTCTGCTCATTGAACCATAAACGCCAGACAAAGTGCATGTCCCCGAGTCTCCAGGTAGCCCTGCTTGGACTGCCTGCAAGGATGTTTTGAGGATGGGGCCCCCAGACTTGCAGGGCACTGACAGCAGTGGGAGTAAATCTATTTGCCACATTTGGACTTGATATGCGGTTTCTAGGATTAGTGGGAAAATATTTATATGGGATAAAAGTGGTGTTTCCTCATGAGCTTCATTTGAAACTGGAGGGCTCATTTCTGTCCCCACTCTGTGAAGTTTGGAAGAGAAAGGTAGGGCAACAATTGAAGGGCTGATGTGTTTGTTGGGTCAAAACTGGGCCCAGCAGATAACTGACCGGTTCTAAAATTGTCCTTTTGCTCTCTGGCTCTTTCCCAAAAGTGAGCCACATGTTTTATTGCTGTCATCTGTTTGTGTTTCAGACATTTATCGCTCTGGGAGGCTCACACTGCCAAACTTGGTTGTTCATGCCCAGCGCTCCTCTCTGGGGGAAGAACAACTTTTGTCAAACTGTGAACTGCCTTATAAACAAGACTGATCTGTGAATACAGAAGTGGATCCTCAAAGCCTCTGCTCGAATTGTGGTCAGACTAGTATGGAGGGCATTTGGTCTGAAGTCCAGTCTCATGCAGAGTTTCTGGCATAATCCCAGTCCCTCCTGCTTCCTGAGCTGCCTTCAGGTTCAGCTCTGGTCACATCTTCTAGACTGAGAGCTGGCTGTGCCCCTCCCCCACCACAGCTAGCTTCTCTGGGTCTCTCTAAAATGGTGCCTTGGCCATTTAGGGCTTCGCATGTTAAGGAGGCAAAAACAGGTTGTTGGATGAAAGATCAAGGGACAGTGAATATACTTCACCTGGGGCTCATTGCCATGCAGGGTCAACTTGCTCCAAGAAGGTAAGATGACTCTGGATGACGTTGAGTAGTTAGAAGTATAATCCTTAGTATTTTAGTGTTCTCAAAAGACCAAAACCAAACCAAACCAAAACAAAACAAAACAAAAAACTACGTGCAGAAAGAACAGATTATGTTAGGGTATAAAAATCCTTGTATTTCAAAATGTGTATGTATATGTGGGTGTCATGAGAATAATACTGGGTCAGTTTCTGAATAGCATACAGTCTTTCATTCAACAAAAAGTTATTGAATGTCTACTAAGTTCCAGGCACTGTTCTGTACTGTGAAGATACAAAAGTGAACAAAACAAAAATTTTTCCCACGTGGAGGCATGAGAGGGGAATAAACAAATAGTCAAATTATGACACTTCATATGACATACAGTAATAGGTTTAAGAAGAAAACAAAAACAGAATGAGATGTAGAGAATTCTAGAGGCAGAAGAAGGCTTACAATTTTAAATATGGTGGTTGGGACAGGGCTCACAGAGAAGGTGGCATTTGAGAAAGACATAATAGAGAGGAATAATCATGCAGCTATCTGGGGAAAGGGCTTTTTAGATGTTCATTCATAATAAAATGTATTTTAAAATATCCAACAAATATGAATTTTTTGTCAGTGGCCCTCAGTCTAAAAACTTCACCTATCAGGGACACATGGGTGGCTCAGTTGTTTAAGCATCTGCCAGGTTCTGATCCCAGGGTCCTGGGATTGAGTCCCACATCAGGCTCCTTCTCTCCCTGCTTGTGTGTGCGCGCTCTCTCTCTCTAATAAATAAATAAAATCTTAAAAAAATAAAAATAAAAGCTTCACCTATCTCTTTGAGGCCTCATATTTTGCAAGAACACTGAGACAGAGGGACCAGCCACACCCTGGGCAGGGTGAGTCCCTTTCCATGTAAAACAGAACCTTCCTCAGGGAAGAATCAGGAAGTTTCTGAGTGGTGAGGGGCACAATGGAGCAACTGTGTATCTTCAAGCAAAACCACATACACATCAAGCAACCAAATTAAATGATGGAAACAGGATAGGGGCTCTCACCAAATGGTAACCTTTTATATCCTATTCTTTCCTACTCTCATCCAATTTTCAATAATGTTCGATTCAATTCAGATATAAACTGTTATCAAATGTGTGAATAAATGGCTCCCAGATTCAACACCAAATTGTGCATGCTGTTCTCTAGACACTTGCAGGCAAAACGGAGGAAAGAACACATGACTAGCCCAGGTCTTGTCTTCAAGGAGGGGCCCACAGAATTAACTCCAGGGAGTAACCTATGTAGTTAGTAAAAATGAGCACACTTCATCCTCTACTACAAAAACATATGGAACTTGGTCACTCTCTGAGAGGAGAACACAATGGCCCCATTCTGCTGCCGAGGTCCCACGGCACCTAACATAAGAGGAATGACACTCTGAGTGCCATGACTTCTCTCAGAGGCCTTAGGATTCATTTCTCTGCCTTTACCCTGACAACCATCAACCAAATAAATGCGGGCAACACCCTGCTGCCCAATGTTAGCAATCCACAGAGTTCCCCAATGTAAAAACTCATGTGATCAGAATCCATGGCAGCCAAAAACCCACACAAGAATCTTTTTTTAGCAGACACAGTGGAGCTATCCAGCCTGAGGTGAGGAATTGTGTGTGTGTGGCAGGGTACTGAGGGCAGGGGGCACCGGTGTGTGTCTGGAAAGGAATTTGTGAGAAAAGTCAGTGGAAGGTGCCTCAAACTCTAGCAGAGTCCCTTTGGTGATTTCCTAAGTCTATTTGCCTCAGTTTCTTCATCTCTAAAACAGACTATGGAAACAGTCTGTGTGTTATGAGAGTTAAATGAGTTAATATTTGTGAAGCATAACAGTTCCTGGAATATAGTAAGCACTTCATAATAAGTCTTTTTATTATTCTCAAGGAACAAGGAAAGATCTGCATCTCTATTCTTTGCCTTTCTGTGTATTTTCTGAATTTTATGAAACCCAATCTCAAATTCTGCTGAAAAAGGACTGCAAGATGAAAAAAGGAAAGGCATAAGCTCTCTCTATGGAAAACAGAACCTTATGGAATGTCTGATTGAGCCATGTTTCAGGTACACTTCTTCCTCCCCTCCCCCTCCTCTCCTCCTCCTCCCTGTCCTCCTCCTACTTCTGTGTCCTCCTCCTCCTCCTTTCTCTTTCTCCTCCTTCTCCCCCTTCCTCCTCCTCCTCCTCCTCTTCTTCTTCTTCCTTCTCCCCCTTTTAGAGAGGAAGGAAGTGGGAATTGTAATTCTATACATATTTTAAAGAGTACCAAACATTAACAGTATTGTTTTATACAGTCAATTTTATTTTAGATTTGCCCACATATTTACCATGCTCATTGTTTTCCACTGCTTCCTACATCTCCAACCTTCTATTTGGGATTATTTTCTTTCTAACCTTCTCTTCTATATCTTCTATATTCTCTATCCATTTGACTCTCTGTTCTTCATTCTATAATATTTTCTTCTGGTTTATCTTCCACTTCACTGATACCTTCTTCATCTGTGTCTAACTTGCTCTTTTACCCATTTATTGAGCTCATAATTTTGGCTTTATGTTCTTCAGTTCTACAATTTCTATTTGCTTCCTTCTCAAATCTTTTTTATCATCTTACATACCTTCTAAATTTTTTCTGAAGTTTTTGAGTTTTTGGTCCGTTTTTTCCCCTTCAACATAGAAAGTTACCTTAAAGACTATTTCTGGTAATTGCACCATCTGGAGTCCCTCTGCATTTATGTCTGCTTTCCATTGTTTCTTGCGGTTTTCATTTATGTTGTCTTGTCTCTTCTTTTGTGCTTTGATATCTTTAATTTTTGTACTTGAAATTGTACTTGAAAAACTATAAAAATTATATGAGATCTTTTCTTCCAGTAAAGTTTATTTCTTCTTTTTCCAGGCATCTGGGTACACTAGCACTCTTGGATCATCTCAATCCAATTTCAAGGACTAGGATTTTCTGTGCCACCAAGATTATTTGAAGCTGAGCTACAATCCACTTTAGGACTGACTTATCTTTCTTCTGGTATTTCTCCCTTCTGGGTCTCCAAGATTGAAGGGTTTGCCAGAGCCTCCCACACTTGGTGAGCCTTAGACACCTATTTTTTGTCCTCCTAGCCCCATGAGGCTTCTGTCCTATTTTTGATTTGGTTTGATTAAATCTTATTTTGGTTAGCTTCTTGATACCTTCAAGAAGACTTTTGAAATAGTTTTTCAGATTTTCTAATTGTCTTCGGCGAGAGAATTTGTTCAACTTGACCCAAGGGTACTATTATTTGTCACTCCTTCCACGGAGACATTTTTCTGGGGTTCTGTAAATGGTATGGCTGAAAGATCACTACACAAGTCTTGTCTTTACTGCTAATAAACAGTATGAATTTTGGCAAATAACCTTAGCTTTCTGGATTTTATTTCTCTTTTACATCAGGAAATTCAATTAGATGATCTTTAGTCTTCCTTCAAAGTCCAAAATTTTATGATTCCTTGGCTTAGGACTTTCCAAAGAGAAAAGTATAATACATTATGAACAGAGTTCCTCAAACTTGTGGGAGTTTAAAATGACTAAAAATACCAAACATGTTTGCTTTATTGTAATCCCAGTATTTTTTAAGGAAAATATTTCCTGATATTCAAGCTAGTGACTGATTTCATCATTCTTTTATCTGAGGATGGAGGAAGCCTGAAGCCCATCTGCATCATCAAGATCCACTCAGACGGTAGCAACCAGTCCAGCTTTTTAGAAGAGAAAATTTAGGGTAAGTAATCGTTGGCCAGGTACTGGGGAATTCTAAAGGTGAAAAAGGAACTCGTAGGTACTAAGTGCTTCGTTGTAGCTATCTCCCCTGAAGCTGGAGGATCAAAAAAAAAAAAAAAAAGAGGATGGAATTACTAAAGCATAGAAGCTTGGAAGAAGGGTCTGTGGAGACAAAACTCAGACCTCTGAGTAGGGGACCTGCTGGTGCTGGTGTCTTAGGAACTTTAAGCAGAGTCCTCAGGGGCTGGAACTCAGCTTTTGAGGAGAGTCCCTGTTGGATAATCAGGTGTTGCTGACGGGGCACAATCAGGCTGGTTCTGAGTGCTGGAGGAGTTGCCAACCGCAATCAATGACTGCTAGAGGAACAAACTTCTGTCCAGGGAAAGACAAACACAGAAAGGAGCCAGTCTCTTCTCTCTCATCCAGCCTTCCAGCCTCTCTCTACTGCCTCCAACTGGCAGAACCTCACATAGAAACTGCAGGCAAAGGAGAAACCCTGCCTCAGCATCACAAAGATGATTATAAAAGGAAGGGTTTACACTTGACAGACAATATTTTAATAACCAGCACACCATCTTTGCAATCTGCACTGATTCTGGTTTATTTTGTCATGCTGTCACTGTGGATTATTGGAGTTTTAAAATAATAAGCTGTGTTTATGCCCCAGGTGTTTATGTTGTTTTACTTGGACATACTAGGTACACTAATAGCAAAAAATAAAGAAGCAAGGCTTCAGAGCAATAATTGAAAAGATAATCACTTTAGGAAGCAAAAGCTTATTTCTTATTCCCATTTTCAACCTATCTATATGTTACTATTTAATAAATTACCTTGTCTTAGCTCATACAACACTCACTTCACTGTATTGTAATATACCCTTAGAAAACAATTCTTGCCCCTATATTCCCAAACTAGCAACATTTGAAAGCTCATTTTACTGAGTCTCTGAAGGGTCTCTATGATTCATATACTCTAACATGAGCTTCTGCCTAAATACACACAGACTCCAAGGGAGCCTTCCCTCAAGTGACCTGTGATTAATCTGGTTACTTGTAAACAAATAAGCTTCCTTCTGCTTTGGTTTGCTGCATTTCTCTGTCCCTTCCTTTCTTTGCCACTATAAAAGGACTGGCTCACATTGTGTTAAAAGTCAAATTTCATTTACAATGAACTCTGCAGTGGTATTTCAATTCTTTTTATTATTGTGGCGTTTGTTATATCTAGTAATATTTGTTGTTATTCAACTATTTAATTGGGTTTCCCGAATCCTTGTGTTACACTGAAACAGTGATGTTTATTTTGTAATAAATGAGTTACTTATATATGGTAGAATGGTCAGGGGATTTTCCAAACCAGCTGAAGAAGAGATGAGAGCTCTGTGTTCTAGAAATTTATACCCTCCAATATCAGCATGAGTACCAATACATTTACCAATATAGAGCAACCGGCATAAGCCAAGTCCAAAGCAGAGCATTATAGCCATTAAACGTGGACTTTGCTATCTGTTAGGAATAATGATATGAAGAAGGACCTCAAGGCATGACGTGCTTGATACCACCATTTGTTAATCAGCCTTCTCCAGTTGCAAACAATAGCAACCCTGTCCAGTAAATTTAAGTAGACACAGAATTTACTCTAAAATATTTAACAGTGTACAAATTCTCTGCAAGGGCCAGAGCAACAGTCTTGGAGGCAATGCATCAAGGAACAGTGCCTAACGCTAGCACCACTCCGGTGAAAATTGCAATGGCCCTCTAATGAAAGGGCCATTAGAGGTCAAGCAAGATGATAAGTTCTAGAAATCTGTATGACATCACACCTATGCTCAACAATAGTGTATTGCACACTTAAAAAATTAAGAGGGTAGGTTTTATGTTAAGTGTTCTTACCACAATAATATAAAAATTTAAAAAATACATAAAAATAAAAGGAGTCCAAGGTATAGACACTGTAAATTGTTCTTTTGACACTGAGTTCTGGCCTCTACCAGTAGAAATGTTCCCTCTAAGCCTGAAGCTGTCTGGGTTCTGGACAGCATTTCTTTCCGGTATAGTCTTATGTGACCACATCTGGTTGGTTGAGTCTAGCTCACATCCCCTGTGCCCTAGCTGCCAAAGAGGCTGAAAGAGCATGTTTCTGCCTGCACGGAAGGCTGAAGGAGCAAGTCTGGGAGGCACTGACTCATAAGATAGGGAATTCCCAAGCACAGGAAGAATGTTTAAAGGTACTGGCGACCAAAAAGAATGGAAAATGCCTAAGTCATTTCTCAACGTGTGATACTTAGCATCTGCATCCTAATAACTCAGGGCGCTGATGAAAATGAAGATTTCTGGGCCCTGCGGCCAAATCCAATGAATTAGGAACTCTGCAAGGGAATCAGCAACCTACATTTTCCAACAGGCTCCTCGGATGATGGTGATGAATGCTACTGAGTGAGAAGCCCATATGCAATTTATATTTTCAAAAGCACTTTGAAAAATTGTATTTGATTTACTTTTAGAAGTGAGTAAGAAAAAGCTATTAACTGCTGCCTCAGTCAGAGATCAACATCTCTGTAATTCTATATAGAAAAGCCTTCTGCTATGGACAAGAGAAATGGTAGATATTTGCTCTTCTTTCCTCAGGAGGGGCCTCAAAGGAGAGGACAGAAGACAGTATGACAGTGTGTTCCGGAGCACGGACTCTGAAGCTGGACTGCTTGGGTTTGAATACACTTTATCCCAATTAGCAGTGTGGGGCAGACTATATTTTCCAAAGATGGCCACAACAACATCACCCATCCCACATGCTATGGAATCTCTAAAACACTGACACCTCCCCATCAAGAGATGGAGGCAGTTTCTCCTCCTTTTGAATCTGGGTGGGCTGCTTCAGCCAATTGAATGTAGCCAAAGTAATGTTTCGTGACTTCTGAGACAAGCTCATGCAAATCTTGTGCATTTCTACCTGGTCCTCTCGGGACACTCACTCTGGGAATCCAGCCATAGTATCACGAGGAAGCCCAAGCAACCCACGAACAGGCTGACACCCTGGCTCACAGACCTGGCCCATCTCCCCAGTGACTTGCCAGCCATGTGAGTCATCTTGAAAGTGGATCCTTCAGCAACCCCGCCCAGCTGAGCTGTCCTACCTGATACCATTTAGCGCAAGGACAAGTCATTCCTGCTGATCCTTGAAAAATGGTAGATTAGTGAAAAAAATAAGCGATTGTAATTGTTGCAAGCCGCTAAATCAGGGTGGTTTGTTACGTAGCAATAGGTCACTGATGAGGAGATGAGTTCTTTAACCTCTTTGAGCTGCAGTTTCTCTGTGTAAATGGGGGGACAATAATTGTATCAACTTCATAGAGTTGTAATGAGCATTAATTATTATTAAATGTAGAGCACTCAGAAAATAGCCTTGCGAACTTACAATAGGTGCTGTTTAAGTGTTGGTTTGAGGAAAGGGGTAAGGGTGGATGTGATGAACACGAAGGACATAGGCAATCCAGAATTCCTTTACACATGTAGTAAAATTGCCCCAAATTTCACATATTCCAGCTGGGGCAATTTAAATTTGTAAGTACCCAAATGACAACTTTTTTTTAGAACAAAAAATTAGTTTCATTTTTAATTTTCCCTATAATTTCAGCTAAACTAATTTCAATACATATTAATTAAACCATATTATTCATTCTTACCATGAATCATTGATTTTTATCATTTCCAAGTCAGATTTCAGAGGCTAGTTACCTGGTTCTGTTTCATAGCTCCCTTTCCCTTTGTGAATGACCCTAGCCAATTACCTCAGTTCTCTCCCGAGACTTAGTAATTTCCAAATAAGCACGTGGAAAATAAACAAATAATCAGACATGATACAAACGTTACTTCTTCCTGTTATTCCAGCACATGGTTGTTTACCAGGTAGATAACCTGTTGGGAATAGCAGAGCTGAGACTCAGAAAATCTAACACTGCCGCTTGAATATGATAAAATCTGCCTGGGCACTAAAATGTCATAGGAATGAGGTGCCAGGGGCTGGGCCATTGCTCAAGGAGACAACAGTCATAATTAGAAAGATCTAAGAGGGCAGGTGACCCTTGTCAGGTCACAGTCATATAAACTTCCATCATCTAGCAGATGTCACTGGGACAGGGACAGACTGCCTAGTTAACAGGAGTCCTCTCTTTTTCCCACTATCTCAAAATACCTGCAAGACAGTGTATTCATTCCTTATTGCTGCAGAGAAAATTGCCCCCCAAACTTAGCAGCTTAAAACAACAAACACTTATTATCCTGCAGTTTCTGGGGGTCAGGAAGGAAGGGTAGGCTTAGCTGGGTGGTCCAAGATTTTATAGGAGGTTGCGGTTAAGCCATGGGCTGGGGTTAGAGTCTCATCTGAGAGCATGACACAGGAGGGTCTTCTTCTAAGATCACTCACACGGTTGGTGGCAGGAGGCCTCCAGTCCTCACTGGCTGCTAGCCAGAAGCTGCAGTTCTTCAGCGAACAGGCCTCTCCATAGGGCTACTCACAACACGGCAGCTTCCTTCCCATAGAGCAAGAGGTTCAGGAGTGAGAGACAGAAACTTAGAAGGAAGCTGAAGTATTTTCATAACCTAATCTTGGATATGGCATGGCACCCTTGCTACAGTATCGTGTCTGTGTCACTGAACAACCCTGGTGCGGTGTGGGCTGGGACCACACAAGGTAAGGATACCCGGGGCCACGGATCGCTGGGGCCATGTTCACGACTACTTACCACAGACATCTCTGTGTGAAAACTTCTTTTCTTTGTGCTCCTTTCAAGTCTTCTCTCAATGGTTATCTTAATCATATTTCATCTGTATCAAAGTATGGGCGGAAAGCTAGAGGATGCTTGAAGCACCCTGGCATTTCCCTGGACTCCAGTCAAGTCATGTCAGCAGCTCTCCAGCCAGGCACTACCATGTGCATGGCTGTGAGCTGGACACCACATGGGCTGCAGACATGAACAGCTAGGGTGCCTGTCCCCTGAGAGCTGGCATTCTTCTGAGGGCAAAGGAGTCAGATCATGCATAATTACAAGACAAGACAATATATAGCAGATACAAAATAAAGAAGTTGTGTTTACATCAAGAATGTAGTGAAGTAGTATTTATGTCTAACTTTTCATTAGTAAATTGAATGAAGACATTAGGCTAAGTGATCTCAAGAACCTGTTCAACTTTTAGTTTTCTGAGGATTGTGTGCCCAAAGAATATAGAGAGTGGAAGGAGACCTAGCCTGGCCTCATGATCAAGAAGCTTCCAGAGTTGGCTGAGATGGCCTTCTGGCGCTCAAGGAACTATGGGATGTTTGGGCTAAGAAGGGAAGGGGTGGAGGTTGAGGAATGTAGTTCATTCCCAAGTGTCAGAAGCCAGAACTCACAATTTCACTGTACTCTCGTACAGTGCCCTAGCCTCTGTTTCCTGGGGACAGAGCATCAGCAGTACCTGGGGTCTTGCTAGAAATGCAGAATTGCAGTTGCCATCTGAGAGCCGCTGAATCAGTCTGCATTTTCAACAAGAGTTCCAGGTGGTTGGTATGCACATTAAAGTTGAGAAGCTCTGTTCGACAACTGTCATCGAGAGTTTGAGTGTTACTTGTGCTTCTCGATGGTATGCATGCACCCAGACCAGGCTGACTGATGGACATGGTGAGTATCCGGAACGTTCGGAGATCTCTCCCTCCCTCCCTCCCTCTATTTCTCCATCCCACTTTTTTTTCCTCCCTTCCTCCCTGCCTTTCTTCCTTCTTTCCTTCCTTCTTCCCTTGCCCCCCCTTCCTCTCTCTCTCTACCCCCTTCCCCTCTCCTTCCATCCCTTTCTTTCTCCCTCCCCCTCACCTGCATTAGCATTATCTTTTTATTTTTCTATGGAAATATTGAAACAATTGAGACTTGTTTTTGTTTTTCTCCATCACTTGGAGCCGATCCCTTTCATCTTTGATTCAGCCAATTCCCTTCAAAGCTAAATATTAAACAGATCTGTCTCCTGACAGCTGACCCTAAATTGGGACATGCCGTGGTCCTCCCCTTGGGGGTTGAGAGCTGAGCCGACAAAGGTAGAGGAGAGACAGGACGGAGCCAGTTCCTGTCCCCTGGGGAAGCCCAAAAATCGTGTCTCTGCCTTCACATCAGCCAAACAGCCAATAGCCAAACAACCGATAGCTTCTGGAAGGCATTCTTGTAGAAATTCCTTCTTTTGCCAGAGGGTGAAAGGGTTGCTAATTGATTTTGTCTGCCTTTCAGATGGACTCAGAAAGACACAGGGTTTGAATTCTAACAGAGAGATAATGTTTTTAGATACTGGACCGAAGTTTTTATGTACGCCATGTGACCTAGCTTGGCACATTAGTACTTTTTTTTAACCAGCCTGTCATTCTGTTCAGTGAAATAGGAGCAGTAAAGTTCATTAGTTTGACCACCTTCTAAAAAACATGCTTATTTCAAAAACCATTACTTATTCACAGCAAATTAATAAAAGAAAGCTAACTCTTCCCAAATGCTCTGAGACACAAGTGGCTCTGCCTCTCAAGGTGGAGATGGGTGGGGGGTTCAGTCCTGAAGACAGACCCCCGGCCAGAGAGAACCACCTCAGACTGCTTACAACCTCCAGGGCTTGTGCCTAAACACAGCGTGCTGCTGGCCTCACGTCGGAGGGGCTGCGTGCTGATCCACGAAAATATGGAAGAGAGGAGTTGTTAGAGAAAACAGAAATGACAAAACACCAGTTTGCCTTACCATTTCATGCTCTAATGAGAGAGAGGGAAAGGGAGAGAGAAAGAGATTAACCTCGTTCAGAGCTTTAATTCATATCCTTTTGTTTTTCTACATCACCTTCATATATCTTTCTATACTTTACATATTTCTCTAAATGGGTCTAAAATATTTCTAGATCAAGCAAGAATATAAATTTCTTATTTTGATAACTGTTCAGAGTTAATTTTTATTTTTTTCAAACCTGGAGTTACTCTGGAGTTCAGTAATCAAAGGCTTTGTAACTGCTGTTAAAAACCAAGGGCTCCTCCTAGTGATACTGCTGAATCAATGCAGTGTACTAATTCCAGGTACATTTGTTGTTGTTGTTGTTGTTGTTGTGTAACAGGTTCATTACCCTTACTAAATATGTACTGAGTTCTCAGACCAGTAAGGGATGGATTTTAGCAAACTGCAGTAACTCTTTCTGGCCACTAGGGGCCATTGGACTAAATTATCTTCCCACTTCAAGGGAGAGTTCCCCAGTGGACCACCAGGGGGTAAAAGGAAGACTTGCTCCCACTCCAAAGTGGGATATTCTTAGGGGTAAAATCAGGCTTATCATATTCAACAGTTCGGTATTTCTCTAATTTGGTTATCATTCAAAATGTCTTCAAAAGGGAAACCATGTATATTCCCTCAGTATTAATCCTAGAACCAGTTATTCTACAATAGTGATGCACCTACAAAGAGATTGCTCTGGCTTATTTATAATCGTCAGCAAAAGCGGAGTAGAATGAAAACAAAGAAGCTGACATCCCTTTTACTATTATCTGCTGTAGCCACGATTGCTTGCCTACTCCTTACCCTAACAAAGAACTGTAGCTACAATCACTACTGCCCCCCTTCCAAACCCTCCGTCTGCTACCCCCTTTTATCCTCTGGCTAAGATGAGAAGGATTGCACCAGATGCTCGGGGGAGAAAAGTGTTATTTTCTTTCTCCTTCCCTGCCTGGGATGATTTATTAAGCAGTACCACTGCAGGCCAGGTACACGAGGCACCGTCATCTTTTCGAAAGTGCTCAGCAGAATTTAGAAGACACCAGCTCCCTGGTTTTACCGATGTTTGGCACCAGAAAGGACTATTGGACACTACAGGTAACTGCACAGGTCCTGGAGACCCAGGTGGCTTTGCGGCATTGGCTGGAACACGAGCAGGGCTCGGCCGCCTGCAGGAAGGCCTCTCCTTTCTTTTGATGAGGTTACAAGATGGTTCGTCTGTGAACTTGTGGAAATAGCTTTGAAAGGAAGTACTGCAAGCTGGTTTGTTGTAATTGTATTTGAGTACTGTTGAATGTAAAATTGACGTGTCCTCCTCATAATTAAAGTTGTCATCTCCAGGTTTTATTCAGTTTTAATCATGCTTGAACTCGCAGATTTGCCTTAAAGCTTAGATGTTTCATCTCAAAAGGCAACTGGCTGTGTGAGCAGAGCAGAGAATCCAGTAGCAGGCTAGAATTTTCTTCCATAAAGCGTTGTGTTATCGCGATGCGGCCCCCGTCATCTGGACAGCCTGTTCCCGCCACGTAGGGTGATTGCTAAAGACAGGATTTCAGGACTGGTGGACATTTTCCCTTCTCCTGATGCCCACTGTGTTGGGATATCAGGGTGAGGACTGACTTTTCTCGGTTGGAGTCTTGCTGTGGTTGCAGCTTTTTTATGGAATGGTGGGGGAAGTCAAGTTTGAGCATTAGGATGTGGACTGCAGGCAGGAGCTCTGCCTGCAAATTATAGCAAGGTCTGAGCTCGCGGGGCCTGGCAAAGAGACAAGGTGGCCATGGTTGGCTTGGGCCCTGAGCCAGGGCCCTTACAGCGCAGGAGCCGAGCTGGGGCTTCCTCTCTGGGCCACTGCAGCTCGGCGCATGCTTGGATGACAGACAAGCTCTTTGCTGCTTCTCCTGAATCATGGAAACAAACAGACTGGGCCAGGATGGAATAAATGAAGCCGAAGATTAAAGAACATTTTCAAAGAGATGTGAATTAGCGATCTGGAGAAGCCGATTTTGTCTTTCCCACTCTCTTTTATTTCAAAGTATCCTCTTGTCGGCCTTCTCCTTTCAGCCTTGGGCCCGTTGGCTGCTCGGGCAGCTCAGACCTCTGCAGGGACTTCTGGAGGCAGAAGTGCGGGGAGGACCCGGAGCCAGAACCTTGACTGTAGGCTTCTTCATCTGGACCGAGAAGGTGCTCAGGGTCCGTACCTCCTGCAGCCTGTAGTCTTCCCAGAGAGCTGAAAGGAAAGAACAGGGACACTCACAGAGCCCAAGTTTCCCTGGTTAGTTCTACACTCTACTCCTTCCTCTCTCCCTACAAACTCCAACCCCCCCGGGATGTCAGGTTTTTTTTTTTTTCAAGATCCAATTGAGCTCACCATGAACTGCCCATGGCGAGAGCATCAATCTGTCTGTCTCTTGAGACAGTCTCGGGTGTGTTTATGAAATGAGCCCCGAAGAGTCCAGTTTCACAATCAACCATGTGCCTAAAAATAGGAGAGGTTTTGTTCCAAGATAATTTTGTCTTTAAACAGCAAGATCAACAAAAGATGCCTTCAGGGAAGTGGTGGTCCTACACTCAAGTCTAATGAAACTCTGCACTCCCTCTCCGAGAAAGGGCAGGGATGTGGCTCCAACACGATTCTCTTCCCATCTTCTCACGCTCACCAACAGTAGGGATGAAGCCTCGAACAGTAAATTATGACTGGAAGCCATTAGGACCCTGTCACCTGGGGCCGGTGGTCCTATTTAATGAGCTATCTCAGGGCAAGGCGTGGTATAATTGGTTGGAAAGCTTTTTATGAAGCCCAGAATGCTGGTTGCCAAGCCTGTTTTCCTCTAAATTTTTAAATCCCTGGATAATTCCCTGGAAATGTAATCCGGATGTTTCTGACTCATGTATTTTTAAACCTGCCCCATTATTGTTTTCAAAAGGCATTTGATAAAAATTCAGACTGAGCTTTTTTTGTCTTTATCCAGTCAAAGACTCCTGTAAATTAGATTCCCGAAAGTCAGCATGGGTTGCTGTGAAGTCTGACTATTTCTGTCTTGTATTTGCTTACTTCTTTCTTACTGGTCTTGTTAAATTTCCAAAGAAGCCAGGAAAGAGAGGTGTTATACCATACCATACTACTTTTAGGGTGGAGCATCCTGCCTTTGAGCGGGCAAACTAGGATCCCATCAGGAAGCAATGAGGTAGTATGGAGTTTCTAGCAAGTCAGCTTAGGGAAGGGAGTAAAAAAGAATAAAACAGAACTGAATATCAATTCTCAGGTTCCTGCTGCGTTGTAGGAAGCACTTTCTATTCTAGCTGGTAGATGTGGAGACAGTTTGGTTTTGCTGTTATGTCAGTGGGTAACAGATCCCCAAACACAACTCAGATTCAGTCTGAGGTTTTGGAGTCAAAGATGGATAGGATAGATCTCCTAGTAGGTAGGGAAGAGAATCAATATTTACTAAGAACAGACCAACTACGTGCCAGACCCTATATGTACTCCACTTTCCAAGGCTGTGATTTTGTTTGTGTGGGCAGAGTTTTGTGGAATTTGTTTGAAAGTTCTAGCAAAAGATCTGAAGGAAAGTCCTAAAAAAAAAAAATCCTCCAATTTCCCTGCAGAAGGTCATCCTCATCCACCAAGCACACAGCTTTGAGAAGGATGCATAGAGAATGGTAAGTGAAGAGGAGGCGAGGACTCAATCAGTCCTTGAAGTAAAGGGAACGAAGAATCCCACATTCTTCCCGAAGGGATTTAGCTATGCCTCTGTGCAGTACTAATGCAGGTCTGGAAAATATGGAAGGGGGAAGATTTTTCTGTTCAGTACTTTGTTTGTGCCAATGACAAGGTTTCTAATGCTTTTCAAACCAGCAGCAATTGGCTCTGTTCAAAAGGGCTGATAGTAAGTGGGTGCTCTGTCCCCCAAAAGATTCCAGAATCCCACGTTGTCTGTATCAGGCCATCCCGATTCAATTACCTTTGCTCTGATGGACAGAAAATATAACTCTCTATAGATATGTGTTCTAAAAGTCCTTTAACTACCCTGATTTTAAAAAGGAACATGTTTGCAGGATTGAACTAAGATGCTGGGATAGGAATGGACAGTGTGGTTACAACAGATAAAAATAGGAATAAAAGAGCTCATGAAAGTGGGAATGCTTTTCTTTTTTTTTAAACAGTTGACTCACACAAGAGATAAACCCCACAGCCATGTTTATGTTATAGACTTTGTAGAACATTGCTTCCTAAGAAATGAAGGTTTCCATTTCACTGAATCTACTGGAGCATATATTAATTTCCTTTTTATTAGGGGAGGAAGAGAAACACATGACAGAAAAGATATGAAGTGATTGAAATGTCCTTTGCTGTTTCCCCAAAGCATGATTAAACATAAGATTAACCTCATAATATAATCTTATGAATATCTGTGTTTGACATGAATCATAACGATGACAGTAGAAACTTCTACTTGTTGAGCATTTATCCTGGCCCTTTGACATAAATTACTTCATTTAATCTTCTGAGTAATCCTATTGAAAAAAATTGAGACTCAGATTTGAAATAATTTTTCTAAGACCACATCCATAACGCAAAGATTTGAATTTCATGTCTCTTTGACTCAAAAATCCACACTAATCCACGCCTCTTGTTTTTAAAATGGCATTGACGTATAAAGGGAAAGGGAACTGGGGATGAAAGGCGAGAGCCATTGACAACTGTTCAATACCTGGTCTACATCAGGTATTTTAAACATATTTACAAATGTCCAGATTTACATAATTAATAAGTAGGTGGGCTGGGATTTAACACTAAGTGGATCTGCTTCTGTAGTTCGCCCATGTTCTCTCACCTGGACTTGCTGCCTAATATCCTTGAAATCGAGTTACTTTATGTGAATTTTTAAAAATTGAAATATGATGGATGAGTAAACAAACAAACAAAACACCCCCAAAATTGAAATATCTATTAAAGTTAGATTAGGAACTACCTATTTTTGAATCTAACTAAAAGCAATATTGGGAATTAAATTTCAAACATTAATGTTCTGATTATCCATTGCTGCATAACAAACTATCCCAAAGTATAGTGGCTTAAGAGTAACAATTTATTATTTTTATAATCCTGATTCTGTGGGTCAGAAATTTAGGCAGAGCACAGCAGACATGACTTGGTTCTGCTCCATGATGTCTGGGGCCTCAGCTGGGGAGACCTGAATGGCTGGAGAGTAGAAAGGCTAAGGACTGAATAAGCATTTCCTTCTCTCTCTCTCTCTCTCTTTCTCTCTCTCTCTCTCTCTCTCACACACACACACACACACACACACACAGCCTCTCTAAATGGCAAGCTTGTGTTTCTTCCATTATGGTGGTCTCAGGCTAGTTGGACTCCTTAAATGGCAGCTCAGAGCTTCAAGAGTAAGTGTTGCAAGAGGTAGGAAGTGAAAGCTACTGGTGTCTTAAGTCCAGGATATCCAGAAATGGGGTCCATAGTCTGTTTCTACTAGATTCTACCATATTTTGCAGGTCAAAACAGCCACAAAGCCCACCCTGATTCAGAGGGAAAGAATAGTGACCCTACCTCTCAATGGGAGGAGTACCAAAGATTTTGGGGTCAATTTTTAATCCACCACAGTTAACTTCAAGATTGTCTAAATACATTCATGTTGGCTGAATCACTGATATTATCGTGACAGACTACGCATTGAACTGTTTTTCCCTCTAGGCATTATCCAAACTTGTCAATAGATATTAACATTAGCCAACTACTATAGATATAAATCATCACTTGGTCTTTATTGTGCCTACATGTGAAGATCTTAGAATGTACCTGAAGGGAGGGGTAAAGGAATATTTATTAGTAGGTGACCATGTCCAAAGCAACCATGGAAGGCAGTTTGCCTAGGATGGTTCATTTAATCCTCTCAGTTACCTTAATGAATTATGCCCATTTTACAGACAAGGAAGCCAAGCCTCAAAGAGACCCAAAGTGGTTTCGAAATATCAACATCCTTGGTACCTCCACATCCTGCAAACATTCAGGGTCATTCTTCTTTTAAAACTTAAATTCAAATCACTCTGGCCCATCTCACATCCTATGGGTTGGAGGACTCCAACATCTGCAAACTCTTGAAGACTTAGGTCTCTTCCTTGTTCTAATTTCCTGTTTCTGCCAAATTCTTGATCAGATCTTGTCTGTCTCCAGTTATTGGTCACATCTTTTTACCCTATCCGCCCCCCCATGTGAATCCCAGACCCCTTTCTACTGATTCCATACAACTCCTGTTACAACAAGGCTGTTTTGAATGTATCTGGGTTGTCCTGAAGTTTTGAAGGTAGTGGGGAGATCACATCCCACTTGGCAGAGAAATGTCTTTTAAGTGAATACTAGGAAACACTCTTTCCTAAAGTACCTAAGCCATTTCAGTCCCTGGGAATTTCTCACTGGTCATTTGTTTGTACCATGAACGCAGGGTCCTACCCTTGTCCTCCAACCTCTTGGTCTCTGACTCCCTATAGCTTTCATCCCACTCCCCTACTGGTTGTTGCTAGAAATGAATATTCCACCAACTGGCTTTATGACAGCAATCAGGTCCCACTCTGTCTTGCCCTGGACCTCTGCAGCCATATCCTCACCTGGTAGGGTCTGCTTCCACATCCAGAAGGGCCATCAAAATATTTTCATGTGCGATGACATTTCTCTTCCCAATAATTCTACTGTTACCTTTTATAAAAATGAGGGTTTCCCCTCTCCCTACTACCCCAAAATTAAACACAGGCCAGTCTGATTCTCTCTAGCTGTGATCCTGTCTCTGTCTCCTGCTGCCTTTGAGAATCGGAGCTAATTGTGGGTGGCACAATGAAGCTGGGCAAGGGTTTGCTGTCAGTGTTCATGTAATGGATATGCCTTTGGATTTACCTTCAATTCAAATGAATATTTTGAAAATCTAAAATTCATTTAGCACATAAATGTGCTCCACGTGTAATAGGTATTTAGTAAAACGTGGAGAATGAGTAAGTGAATGTTAATGAATAAGAAGCCATAACGCTGGGTAGTAGAGAAAGCTTCAGTCCTTAGTCTCATAGTTTGGCAAGTAAACTAGCAAAGAACGAGTGAAATTCAGTGAGGGAAAACATGAGAATGCGTTAAAACAAACACCAAGCACAGCTGAGGGAGATCAAGGAAGAATTATCAATGGCCATGGATGAGGTAGAAGAAAAGAAACGGTAGCAAAGTCCACAGAAATTAGTACTGATTGGATATTTTTATAAGTTTCTTTAATAAATACTTGAAAGAATAAATGCCTTAATAAAGCTTTCAATCATGTACAAAGTGTTGTGAATGTCAGGAAGTCATAATGCAGTAAGAGATTACCTAAAGAACTACAAGAAGGATTGTTCTTGGAATTTAGACAAAGAAACTTTAGAAGTAAGGCAGTTCTGAATGAAGACAGAACCACCTAAGGAGGAAAACAATGGAATCATTTAAATCCGCATGCAACTAAAAGCCAACACATCCTTGTTTTTATGAATTTGTGTTCTCCTTAGAGCTCAGTCCTGCTATAACATCGCTGAGTGACTCTGTTACACAGATGGTGGATCATGGAAACTGTGGTGCAGAACCATGCCCTGTCTTTAGCTCTCTCAATAACCGTCCTCGGTCTACTCGAAGTACACAGTGTGGGCTGATATGTGGAAAGGAAGCTTTCCCACAATGCCAATTAAGTTAAATTTGGAGGACTCAGTCACTTTTTCCCCCAAGGGCTTAGCGTGAGCCCACTGGAAAGCATCTCGATCCCCAGATATCATACATCCCTGCTGAGTAGAAAGGATGGTTCTCCTGTGACACGGAGCACTGCTGAGGTCGTCAAACTCCTCTGACCACTCATAAATTTAGCACTTCCCTTTTCTACGTCAACAAATCCTGGACAATGATTTTCATTATTTCACTACATTTTTAAGAGCAAAGGGCACCAAACAAACAAAGAAAATAATAGTTCCAGTGACAAGCTATAATAACGCAAGAGAAAACTTGTTTCCACATTCGATTAAACCCATTGGGGAAATGCACGTTGCAGGGTATGCTATCATCACTACTTTCGTGTACCTTTATTTTAGAATTCTTAGTCTCCTCAGAATGTCTAAAATAAACCAATTTAAAAAGCGAATGCCAGCAAATGAAAACCAATACTTACGCATTTAAAAAGTGATGTTAAGAATGTGTTATCTTGTAGGAAATCGAATTCTAGAATATATGGTGCCTGGTGCCTTGAGATGATTTTAAAAATTCACTGATCTCATCAATTCCACCAAGTCGGTGGCTGCCTTTACTTTCCCCGGATGCATTTTAGTTGCTTCTAAATTTTGTTTGGGGATGTAAAAAGCCTTTTTTTTTCTTTCTTCTTTTTTCTTTTCTTTCCTTTCTTTTCTTCCTTCCTTCTTCCCATTGGATACAACCCTCTTAAAATTAAGTAACAGGAAAAGCGAGTATCTTCTGAAGCAGGGAAATGCTCCCTTTCATCAGATGCTGAAAACAATGTCACCCATTGTGTTTCCTCTTTCCCTAAACTGCCAGGAAGCTCAGAATTAAATTTAATGTTAAGCTATAGTAACTATTTTAAGTTTCCCCTTTTATACGCTTTCTGATTTTCTAGTTTAACGACCTTATTTTTGATTGCACATTTTATTGAAAACTGCCTAAGATATTTTCTGAAAGAAGGAAGAACAGAAGTTATTCTCTAAACCAAACCAAACCAAATTCTAGTTACATCGGCATGCATGGGTAATTTTAGATGAAAATCCACAGGTCTGTCTCCAATTGTTATTCACTTGGGATGATCTGTCCCACCCATTCCCTCTGTCCTCGTGCATAAAAACACCAAACTGAGAAAAGTAGAGAGGCCATTTAGAATTTGACTGCTTGATGAAAATCTACCTTCTGATTTGATTGTCTGCTTAACTTGCTCCTGGCATGAGAGGCAGAAATAAAAATGCCACCTGAGTCTGATTTTTTTCTCCCTAAGATATTCCCAAGTGACAGTGGGGTTCCTTGCCCCAGACTAGTACCCTGTACGGATCCTTGCCTTGGTGCACGTGGTTCTGGGAATGAAAAACCAGGCAAAGGGCTTGTTTATGGACCTTTACCAAGAGATGCTTATTCTAGCTGGCTCCTGGAGAGGTTTAGAACGTTGTCCAGTCTGCCTTTCTGGTAATGATATTAGTACTCTAATATCTGATATTACAAATTCCAAAGGGCTAAAAAATACAGTCAAAGAAAGCCAACCAAATTGCTCTAAAGCTTTAAAAATAAACATTTGCATTTCAATTACGGGTAATGGCCTGGGAAAGAAGAGAAGAATCTGCAAAAATATTTAAATTAAACCAGTTTGCCCACCTCTGAATCACATTCTCAGACTAGTGACACATTTGGGGGTGGGGGAGGGGCTGTAAACTCCTTGTCATTGCGTGGCAAATAATACCTTTTTAAAAGATCTTATGAATCGTGAGTCGAATCTAATGCTGAAGCCCAACACTTCCTTTAAAAAAATATGTAGTCAGTAAAATCATTCTTTATAACAGAGAGCCTGGGAAAAAATTAAGAGAGGTCACATAGGAATTTGTGGAATTGGTAACCAATCAGAAAGCCTCAGATAAAAACAGTTCGTATTCAGTATGACTTAAAGAACATTTTGGAAATTCAATAAACCTGGGGCAGAGTTATTTGAAATCCCAGTAATAAATAAAGTGGTTAAATTCCACTCATTCCTGCATTCGTGCAGAGCTCTTGGCTTGGGCCTTATCTTTGAGCACAACACCCAAACCCACAGAACCCCGGACTCTATCTGCCGCCCGTGGAGGGCAGGCAGGCTGTGGGAGAAGGGAGAAATCAACGTGCCTTATCTTCCACAATGTGTACTTTCTACCAAGTCTGTCACCTTTTACTTCTCTCCAAACTGGAAATTGAGAAGCAGGGCCTCCCCGACAGGAGAAGCGGGGCCTCCCCAATGGTAGGGGCTACTGATGTTGGGAATAAATATATAAATGAAATAAAAACAGAAACAAACAAACAAAAAAACCCACATGAAAACAAACTCCTGAAATTCAAGGCTCCACTCAACCCTCTCTAAATAGACAACAGACTTAATTCAAAGGTAACTTGCCAGATGTTTGGGTTTCTTTTAAAAAGCCTAAATATATACTAATATTTTTTTAAATAAGAACACTTAGTCTACTTAGTCTACAGTAAAGAATACTTAAATATATAAACCAAGTCATTTTCAGACAAAACATCATGTTCTTATAATACTAAACCAACTCATGCCAACAGGAATTCCACTGCTTGACTGTGTTTTTCTTGTGATGTATAGCCATGATTTCTCTCTGCTGTTGGGAAAGTGCTGGAAAGTGTGTCACCTGGCATGGGGAGGACAGGAATGGCTGCTTTCTGTGCCGGAAAGGGAATTTCAGTTGGCTGTTTCTTGGCCTGCACATGCTCTCTCCAACAAGACCCCTCTGCCTTGTTGCACAGAGGGCATCTGGGAAGAACAGAAAGTTACCAGGTGCTAGTTTGTATCACAATTTATGAAATACTAATAAACGCTAAGTCTACGACGTCTTTCTATTAGTCTTTTCTGCTTTTCCCCAGTGGCGTTAACCACAAACCATCCTTCTCACTATAGACCTAAGAGAAGTGCCCGACAAAAATACAGTTCCTTTCATGATAAGCAGAAGCATAAAATGCTGATGGATACATATTTTATTGTTTGAGTTGAACATGAAGTTCCATGGCTTTTGGGGATGTATGGTTTTCCTGGGGATTGGCCGCTCTTACCATGGCAGTCTCGGGTCCTTGAACCTTGCCACCTGTGTACGTGTGTGCAGGGATGAGGACACAGGTGTACAGTGATGCTAGGGCAGCAGGACCTACGGGCACATGGCCTCCATAAGTACCGGCGGCACATTTTCAAATGGTATTTGATGGGTAAACTCATAAATGCCAAGGGATAAAGTTTTATGTGCTAGAAACCAGTGGCGTTTTGCTTTTCCTCCATTTCCCTTCTAGATCGTCTTTCTGTGTTTCTCTGCTCTTCTCCATCCCCTGGAACCTGATGCCTGTAGAAGGCATCGCTGGGGCATCCACGGCCCTTTGACTTGCTGTGATTTCAGCCAATGGCAGCCCCTCGCAGCCAATCAGCCGGTGGTGGCAGTCCTTTCCCAAAAGCCGCAGCTCCTGTTCCGTGACCCTAGAGCTCTTGTTAAGTTCTAAAACTCCTTATATCCTTGCTTTTTAGGCTTAAAGGTAGCACTGACTTCCCAGTGTTGCTCGCTTTGGAGGGGCTTCACTGCCCCTGGTTGGTTTCTCTGCCTGTGGCTTTGGATAACATCTTTTTTTTTTTTTTTTTTTTAAGATTTTATTTATTTATTTGAGAGAGAGAGAGAAACAAGTGGGGGAGAGGGAGAAGCGGATTCCCCACAAGCAGGGAGCCTGATGTGGGGGCACAATCCCAGGACCCTGGGATCATGACCTGAGCTGAAGGCTGATGCTTAACCAACTGAGCCACAACGGTACCCCAGATAACATCCTTTTTATTAAACTCTTTGCAGTTACCACTTTCCAGACACATCTTTTTCTGACACATATGTGTAACCGTGAAGATCAGGAAGGATAACCGTACTTACAAAATCAGTAAATCAGACATCTCATTCATTCATCTGGCTCCCCCCTCTCCCCCTCGGTCCAATACATTCTGCAATATTGAAATATGAGGGTAATTGATAAGGACTATCCATATCAAGTTTGGAGTACTTAGATACTAAATGTTCTATGTAGCTCATGTCATCCTCACTACCACTCTATGTAATCCTTACTACCATTCTAGAAGGTGAGTGTTATTATCCTGTTTTCCACACCAGGAAACCGAGGCACAGTGTTAAGTCACTTGCTGGCCTCTAGAGCTTATGGTCTTCACTCCATGTGCAAAATCACCCAGTAATTTCCTGGGCTCAGAGCAGCTGTTCTTAAACCCACTCACCCTCCTTGCTTCTACACCTTGTTTCTCCCTTTCTGGCTCTCCTTCTGTCTTCCATCTCATTGTCTCGCTTTCTACCCTTTTATTTGACCCCATTACCTCCCCGCCCCCCCCCCCCGCCCCTTTCCGCTTGTGCTCTCCCATGAGCTAGATCATCTACTCTTGTGCAACACAAAATAAAATGACAGCAACAACAGACCATTGTAAGAGTAAGATATAGACATTAGAGGGCGCCTGGGTGGCTCAGTCGTTAAGCGCCTGCCTTCGGCTCAGGTCATGATCCCAGGGTCCTGGGATCGAGTCCCACATTGGGCTCCCTGCTTGGCAGGAAGCCTGCTTCTCCCTCTCCCACTCCCCCTGCTTGTGTTCCTGCTCTCGCTATCTCTCACTCTGTCAAATAAATACATAAAATCTTTAAAAAAAAAAAAAAGATATAGACATTAAAAATCACAGCTATGGAAAGTTCTTAATAATATGGAAAAGCTGGACCATGAACTCCCTAAAGCAGCACCTATCTTGGTCACAGCGCACCCCAGAGCCCAGTGCGGGGCAGGTACTCAGGTGACCTTCAGTGCATCTTTATTTAAGGAATGCAGTATGGACCTAAGAAAGCAGGCCACACAGAGAGCACAGAGATGCAATCTCAGGAACAAAACACGAGTGCAGCGTGAAGATTGGAAAGGTATGTGCCCATATAGCATCAGCAGTTGCTTTGAGATCATGGCTTTTCACAGTGTTTATCTGCATCCTTAAATTCTCCCATGTTTTCCAAATTTCCCACACGGGGCATGTGTTACTTTTTTTAGACTTATAAGTAACCAAAACAAAGCAAAAGGGTCCTGTATAACTGGATAGGAAGCCCCGATTCTCCTGGCATGGCTGGACTCTGCCCCCAGGCCGTTTACCTACACCTGACAGCCCTTCTGTGCACCCCTTGGATAGAATCAGAGGCACTGAGTCCCGAAGGGCCGGGGAGGTTATCTAGTCTGACTTTATCCAGTGTCAGGCAGAGAGTCCGGAAGAACACAAGCTAAGACCCTGGTCACTGGGATCCTAATCCAAGGCTCTCCTCAGTCCTCTTTGCAGCTCCCTAACCTGGCAGAATCGTTCTCAAGGCTTGCTGTAAAGCATTTTTAGGCAACAAATATTTGGCTGTAATTTCTATTCTTGAGATCAAGCACTATTGAAAAGACACAAATGTGTCTGGTCCTCAAGGCACTGAAGTAAAAGGGGCCATTTCATGATGCTTCTAGGTACAGTTGCCAATGATCGGCAAGGGATGCTGTCTTCGGACAGGAATCCCATTTCCTGAGTGCAGTTTCCTGTCTGCAGGCAGCAAGGGGATGCCGTGGTGTGAAGTGTGCAGAGAGCGCAACGTCTGGGCCCCACGTTGTCCTACTGACAGCTTCTTCGCAGAAGCCTCCGTGGAAAGGACCTATAACTGCCTGGAGCTAGCTAATGTAGTTGGCAAACACACTCAGCGGCTGGCCCCGTTTGTTACAAACAGGAAGATGTAGTTAAGCATGTAAATAGTTCTTGACATTTGAATACCATCAGTTGCATCCTCTTAAGAGGGATTTGATCCTTTTAGAGAGAAGAAGCAAACAATTTAGAAATGATGGCCTGTTGAAGACCCTGGCCATGGAGCCCCCTTTCCCAGGATACGTCCTGGGCACAGAGATTGCAGGAGCTGGAGAGGGACAACCGAAACTTGATTTAAAAGGCTTCAGACCAAAAACACCTTCAAGGACAAGGGAATTCTCCCCAGGGCCCCGGGTGTCTGAAATGTCATGGAATCGAAAAGTTAGCTCTCTCTCGTCAGGAACAGGAAAAGATCTCGCAAACAAGGTCTGACATATTTTTAAAAGCGTGGTTGTTTTCCTCCTGAAGACTCTCTTCCCATTTTCGCTTTCATCCTGGGGACTCCTTTCTTACTGTCTGACGCTTACTCTTTCAGAGACCATGAAAGTGATCTAAGTTACAGGGAAGGAGAAACATCGAAGGGGCCACTCTGAGTGTGCTGTGATTTATTTACGTTGATGTAACTAGGTCTATTAGATTATAGAGCCTCCCAAGGGTAGAGATCAGTTTTTTTAATTTATATTTTTAGTCTCTTACGGTGTTGCTGTGTCTAAAATACAGAACACTCTAAAAACAAAATCTGCTGAGAGAAAAGAAAATGAACATATTACTTCCCTGCAGCGTGGTTTTTCTGAGGCTCATAAAAGTGTCCTCTTTCTCTCTTTTACAAAAGCTTATTATCCACGTTACAATGCATTTTTGGGAATCTGGAAAAATGCACTGGAAAAAAAGGAGCTGAACTGGGCAAGAGATTAATTTTAAGTAAGTTTACAAAAAAGAAAATTGTAGGGTTCGGGTTGATTGGATCTACTATGAATCAGGGTTTAAACATAAATTCTTTTTCAGCCAGTTTAGTCCCAGAGATGTTTATAGAGCACATCCTTTGAGCAGGAATCCTGTGGGCCATGGTGGAAAACAAGGATGAGCAGGACAGAGTCCTCGCCCTCAGGGCACTCACACGGTTAGTGGCCTCAAAAGCTTTAGATTCAAGCTTTAGGTTGGCCTATTGAAAGACTTTCCCCACACAGATAAGCAGGCATTACTTTATACATCCATGTTTATGCACTCAGGATTTCAGGTCCTCATGCAGGCCAGAGATGCTCCTTAAATCAGTGCAGCTCCAGACTCATTCACAGCAGTGCCTGCCCGGCACCGAATCCGGATCCCCAGCCAGCATTTCTGTCCCCCCCCCCCCCCCCCCGGTGTCCATCACTGAACAGCGACTGCAGCCTCCCGTGTGCCAGGTACACTGAGCTGGACTCCTCCATTTGCTCTGTCTTCAGGACTTTTACTAAAGTGACCACTCTGGCCTGGCCACTGTGACATCCTTGTTGTGGGCGGCTCCCGCGAGTGGCTCTCTGCACCCTCCCCCTCAACCCCCAACACTATTCACGGCACTACAACCAGAGTGATCCCTTTAAGAAGTCAGATCGTGAGCCTTCTACTCCTATGGCTTTTCTTTTTTGATTTTGATTTTTATTTATTTAAGAGAGAGAGTGAGAGAGAGCACAAGAGAGGGGTGAGGGGCAGAGGGAGAAGAAGACTCTCTGTTGAGCAGGGAGCCCATTGTGGGCCTCCAGGATCATGACCTGAGCCGAAGGCAGCCGCTTAACCGACTGAGCCACCCAGGCACCCTTTCTAGGGCTTTCTATTTAGTTTAAAAGAGAAGCCCCCATCCTTTCCGTGTCTGTTCAGTGACTTTTAGGTTGTCGCGCAGTCTGGTCCCCTCACCCCCTATCACAGCACATCTCCTGCCACACTCCCGCCTGGTCTTTGGAAACACCAAGCCCACCTCAGAGCCTTTTTAACGTTTGCTGTTCCCTCGGTCTAGAATGTTCCTTCGGGGATAGCCCATAGCTCATTCTCATTCTCTCTTCCTTCAGTGCTCTGGTTAAAATGCCATCCTGCCTAACCAACCTGCATGAATGGCGCCCCCTACCCCTTACCTGCTATGTCCAGTCTCCTCTTTGAGTTTATTTTTCTCTCCCAGAGCTTCTAGGCTGATCTATTTTATGTTTACTTGTTTATTTGTATATTTTCTGTCTTCCTTCCCCTCCCCCATTCTATCTCACCACTTGAATAGAGGGCAGGGTCCCAGTCTGTTTTGTCCCCTGCTCTGTCCCCCGCACCTAAGCAGTAACTAACATCTCAAATATATTGCCAGTTCCAAGTCTAAGAAAATGTCAAGCTTGGGCTGACTCTGTTCACACCTCCAGAACTCACAAATTCTGTTCTGATTAAGTCCATTCCACGGGCCTATTTTCTTTTGCTCCTTTCATATCAAATTGATTCTACATTTTGGATTCTGATCATTTGAGAAAGTCATTGCCTGAGACTCTTTTGACACCTAAAAAATGACAAAGTCTAGGGACGCCTGGGTGTCTCAGTCAGTTAAGCAACTGACTCTTGGTTTCGGCTCAGGTCATGATCTCAGGGTGGTGAGACTGAGTCCGGTGTCAGGCTCCACGCTCAGTAAGGGGTCTGCTTGAGATTGTCTCTTCTCCTTCTGCCCCTCCCCTGGGCTCACTCTCTCTCTCTCAAATAAATAAATAAATCTTTTTAAAAAATGACAAAATCTAATTAGTAACATAACACTTTTTTCCTTCATTTTCCAAATGACTGCTTCAAACTTCATCTACCTGAAGTCATAAAGGTGAGGTGAGTGCAAAATAATAGTAATAGCGGCTTTTCAAACAGACATTATTAAGAAAAGTATTTTTAAAGCTGAATCTTCTTGGGGCACCTGGGCGGCTCATTAGGTTAAGCCTCAGACTCTTGATTTTGGCTCAGGTCATGATCTCAGGGTCGGGAGATTGAGCCCCTCATTGGGCTCATGCTGAACATGGAGCCTGCTTGGGATTCTCTCTCCTTCTCCCTCTGCCCCCCTCCCCAACTCTCTCTCTCTCTCTAAACAAAACAAAACAAAACAAAACAAAACAAAACTCAATCTTCTTTCAAGTTCATGATGGTATCGAACAATAGTTCAGAGTTTCAGAAACAGTCTGAAGAAATCCTGAGTGCCAAATAAATTCTAGCATCAGGAGTGAAGCTGAGAGACCCAAATATTACTTTTGTTACTGATAAATATAATGTTGGAAAAATATGACTTTTATCTGCAGATAAGCTGAGTCCCTAGTACTGAATCCCCAAACCCAAGAGGTTTATCCAGCCAGTCATAGGCAGTGCTGGCCCAGCCTAGACCTAGCATGTGCAGAGTGGGGCCTATGAGACCCCCACAGGAGCAGTGTGGAATGTCTGCTTTCTGTAGATAGTCACTTCTAAGAGAAAGGGCAGAGAGAGGACTGGGCTGCACATATCCACTTCATTGTCTCAAACTCAGCAGTTAAAAAGCTCCTCCTCCTTCCCTGGAGAGGATTATCATACTAGTGAAGCTCCCTCCATATGCAAAGGCAGAAGCATTCTCCCTGCAAAGTTTCTTACGGTAACCTCCAGTAAAAGCCAAGAATATACTCCAGAGCACTCTTGGGATGCTCTGACCTGATCCCAGGAGAGAATTTACAATCCCTCCAGGAATGGACAAATAACATGTCCAAATAGTCTTCCCTTTCCGTGTGTTTATTGAGTGACCTCTCTGTGTCAGACATTTTCATGCTGGGAACACAATGATGAGCAAATACACTGACACTGAGCACACAAATGTGTAATTGCAAACAGTGCTAAGTGCCACAGAGGAAAGGTACAGGCAACCTTGTGTATATTCAGTGGGAGACTGCTCTATGGTGAAATTCTAAGAATTCTTTCCAGAAGACATAGACTTTGAGCTGAATTTTAAAGGCTGCCTAGGTAAGAGAGGAGTAGCATCAGGGAGAGGGAATGTCAGGCGCAAAGGTGTAGAGGTAAGAGGACTGTGATATGTTGGAGAAAGTTACAGAAGGCAAAGGGCAGGGGGGAGGGGAGAACAAAGATGCAAGGTTATACAGGCACATGGGGGGCTTTGATCTTCATTACCAACACAGTAGTTTTCAACAGAGAGGGTAACATGGATCAGCTTGACACACAGTCTTTGACGAGTACTCACTAGCAGACCAAGTCCAGCTTTTTATACCTGCGTGAGGATCCCATACTGGTGTTTGATGATGGATCATTCTACTTAGGGCATCATATGCCCCAATGATCTAACATTCTGCTAGTAGGTTAAGTTACTTAGCTTGTGCTTTTCTTCCCAGGCACACTACCTACCATCTCGCACAGTGATACTGCGAATACTTCATAGGAGACAACTTTCTATAATTTTCAAAACTTATACAACTATTCAGTTGGATCCTTATGTACACATATCTTGGGTTTTGGCAGAGAAGATATGGACTTGGACCTTTTTTTCCCCCCCAAAAGATATTTTATTTTATTTTTAGCCCATTTTTGATAAAATTAAATGTGGCTTACAAAAATATATAAATTGTTGGGGCACCTGGGTGGCACAGTTGGTTGAGCATCCGATTCTTGGTTTCGGCTCAGGTCGTGATCTCAGGGTGGTGAGATCGAGCCCCGAGTCGGCCTCTGTGCTCAGTGCAGAGTCTGCTTGAGATTCTCTCTCCTTCTCCCTCTGCCCCTCCCACTTGCGCACACACTCTCTCTCTCTTAAAATAAATAAATAAATCTTAAAAATATCTAAATTGTAGAATGAAAACATAACATATAAATATGTGAGAAAGGAAATCCAAGGATGGTGGGGGTGTGGGGGCAGGTACTTTCAGTGCCTAGAACTGTAGCTAGCGGCCCGCACCAGCCTTGCTATGGGATGGGGGTGCTAGTGGGGCCCAGACAGTTCTTTGGAACGCCTGATTCTGAGCATCATGGTCTTCTGCTGCGCCTGCCTGAGTGTTTTGACTGCAAAATATACCTCTGGCAACTGAAAGTGCTAAAATGATGGCATTTGGAGAATATATATACAAGAAAATAATTTTAACTGTGTCATAACGAACACTATGCCATTATTTCAGGGAGTAATTGGTTTACCTGAAAGATCGCTCCAGGTCTATCCTCAGAAATGTTTCATCAGCACATGGAAAGGTGTTTTACTTCCTTTAGTAGGTAGTTCTACATGCAATGAATCTAGAAGAGTTTGCTATCATTAAGGGAAAAATAATAAGGGATCAGAACTTAAATGTTTTACACATTTGAAAGCGTCTTGTCTATCTAGAGTTTAACCCAGTGGATCTTGATTCCTGGGGTGCAATTCAAGTATAGGTTCTGCAGGAGCTTTCATATCCCACTCATAGAACTCAGCCAGACTGTAGAACCCCCTCAGGATAAATGACCAGCTAACGGTGAATGAGAGATACTAGTGATCTCAGCTTTATGGCGGACTTCTCCATAAAATTAAGAGATAAAAAAGTAGCTCTTCATGAAAACCTCTTGCTCCTTGAGTAAGAGTCTCATTAAGTTTTTAGAAATATCAAAGAAATTATAGGATTTTTATTGAAAGCAAACAACCAGCAACTATTTGTTCTTTGTATCTATCATTCAGCATACTTCCTATCCTTCCAAGCTTCATATTGCCTGCAAATATAATGAGAATGCCTTCTACATATTCACCCAGGTTACTGATAACAGAACTAACTAAGATCAGACTGAGAACTATCCCTCTCAAAAGTCTGTTCTGCAAGGGGACATCAGTCAGCATCCTTTGCATCTTTTGTTCTCCACTAGCTACTAATGCACCTCATTATTTCAGCTTTTGGTCCACACATCTCTATCTTGTCTACAAAACAATATGAAATATCTTGTCACATGTCTTGAGGAAAGGTCGGGTCTGCTGTGCTTATTCCTGGCTGCCCTTCTAATAAGCTTGTCCAAAGTGGAAATGGATAGTGGTTAGACTTGACTCATCCTCAGTAAACTCTGATTTCTCTTCATTTTCCAAGATTTTCCTTTAAGAATTCATCTAGAATCCTGTCCTTCCCGTCTCGGTTAAAGACAACCTGAGATCTGGATTCTGCTTATTTTTATGTGGCCCTAGCAAGAGTCGTTTGTCAACACATTGGATTTCATTGACTTCCTATTTGACCTTTGTCAGTTTTAACCAGACTCTCTATGAAGTGACTCAAATAAATACCATTATACCAAATTTACATATCTGATACAAGATTAATCAAAGTTTATCATTCGAAGACATTTATAGTTTTCCCAGCTTGGTTTTGACAAAGGCATTTACACACACACACACACACACACACACACACACATGCAAACACATACCCTGAGGTAAGGTATAATAAATTTGTTCTTACATATTTTTCTATTAGGCCTCTTCCCTCATTCTTCTGCAAGACTTTTTCACTTTGTTTTCCTTACCGGTCTCTCCAGGAACTTTTGATTATTGGCGTTTCCACATCTATTTCAAACCTTTATTGAAATCCTCGTATTGACCTGCCTGAGGAGTTTTCTATTCACGCCTAATTATTCAGCACGCTTGTCTCCAATGCGACTTCCATTGCTTATCTGCTACTTTTTGTGAGCCACAAGTGTAAGCCAGCTCTTCCTTAATTTTCTAAGGATAAAAGAACAGTATCTGCTGATTTTCGTTCCTATTGTAAAAGAACGTTGTTATTACTTTGTTGTCAGAATCCATTACAAAAACAAATGTGGAGTTCTGAGTGATGGTGTTTCTGCCAGGTTCTTGCAAATATTATGTCTCATTCTGTGAAGGTCTATGGACTGGCTGGGATGGGCAATTCTCAGTTCCTTTGTTTACTACCAATAGTAGTATCACCAAAAAACAAAACAAAATAAAACAAAAAAACCCAGCAACCCCCAAATAGACAAAATCAGTCTGCTAAAGGTTAATGGGTCTCTGGCTCCTGATAGCACTAAAAGAAGCAGCTTTGTGTGAGCAAGAAGCAGAAAATACCAGACGGCCTCTGCTGTGCACATTTGGACAGCGTAATCGCATATCCCTGAGCTCCGGCAGGTAAGGTGACTAACTGACCTCCCCTTCAGCTAAAGCAGCTCTCTTGCACTAAAGTACTTGCCTGTTTTATCTTCGTGGAATTGATGGTGCTGGTCCAGTCCTGCCCCAAGATAAACTTCTGAAGTTGCAACGTCAGTTGGGAGAGAAGGACTGCAGCGAATTCCAAGGGAAGCCCTGGGGTTATCACAAGCCCAGTGGCCGCATTATGTCACCTTGCCAACTTCAACAGAGCTTGACCTCAAGCTGAACTCCACTTAGCCAAGCTGCAGAGAACTAAGCCGAGCAGCTCTATCGAGCATATAACCAAGCAGGAGCCACCTAAACAAACCGATTGCCTGTTCCCAAGAGAACTTTCTGATTGTTTAGAAATAAGGTAATGAACGGTGCAGGCCCCAGCCTTCTGGCTCAGGGGAGAGTGGTCAAGATGTGTCGGTATACATTCAGAGCATCCTGGGTACCCCCAAACTCCCGGTCTGTACCCACCAAGAGTGGCTCCTTCTCTTCTTGGGCCTCCTAAAACTCTTGAGACCCAGGCAGAGAGGAGAGTGACCTCAGTTTAGTAAGGGCTAATGGGAGTCTGACTGTTCTGTTAAATTAATTAAACAAGGAGGCCATTAGACAGAGGTGGCCCTAACGTCCTGGCACCCTACATAAGTAAACCAAAATCTAGGCCTGTAAATGCCTCAAGGTCAGGAAATTGAAACCAACGGACAACCAATCACAAGCAGCCAAAGAGGCTTTAAGCTATAGCCGATCAATAATTTCCTAACCTTGCTTTTGCCTTTTCTCTGTGAAAGTATCTCCTTAAGGTCTAGTTGGTGGAGCATTCCTAGCCACTTCTGGCTGGGCGCTGCCCAATTCCAACTGATTTTTGCCTAAATAAACTTAAAATTTTGTATATGCCTCAGTTTATCCTTTAATACTTCCTTTTCCCCTGGAGGTGAGGGGTGAAAGCCCTTGGGTTTAGTTTCCAGATTTGATGTCCTAAAATGATAGCTACCTTCACGGTATGCCCAAAAACATATTAACACATATTAACTCATCAATCCTGAGGACAGCCCTCTAGAGCCACCTCTCAAGGGCAGGCGATGATAAACTCCACTCACGGTTGGGAAAATTCAGGCACAGAAAGGGTGAGTCCCTTTCCCAGCTAGCAAGCAATGGGAAGTGGGGGAAGGGGGTGATCCTGGGCAGTTTGAATGAGGGGTCTACAGCTTTACACTCATTCTGTGCAACCATAGTCACAGAGCAGAAAGGAACTAGACTCAGGATTCGGGGTCAGGTGGGCTGGAAAGTCTAGGCATTTCCAAATCTTTAAGTCCAGAGGAATGGGAGAAAAACAACAAAAGGGACCACAGCAAGGGTTCTCAGCAGAATTCAGACCAGACTAAGAGGGTTTAGTGGATGGAATCTACCCCTCCTTTGCCATCCCATCCCCAACCCCAGCCTGCAGGCAGAATCCAATTGTAAAGGCATTTCCATTCGGAGGCTTGCCCCTAATTATGTTAAATTCCTGGGGGCCATAAATCCCAATTCATCTAAACAGAGAAACCAGCCCTGTCAGTGTAGAGAATGCCCTCATTCTTTCCTACAGTCTACCTGCCGGTTGGGACATATGGCACCCTCAGTGCTGCCCCCCACCCACCATGCTGTCTCACTGCACTTGGCCAAGCTGCCCTGCCTGGGAACTCTAGCAGCTGGGATGTTCCACTGGTTGGCACCTCTTACATCTTCTGTACAAAGAAAGCTGATGCTCATAAGGTGACTTTGATCTCCTGCAAGGTCTGGGCAGACTCCAATGCCCATTAAAGATTCAATTTTCAACATAACTTTTGTTTGTAAGAGCATTTTATATAGGGTCTTTGGAAGTTGGCATCATATGTGACATAGCAAATGCAGTAGCCTGAATTATCTGAGTCTACCCGCCTGGCTCCCATTAAGGGCTCTCCCTGTTAGTAGGCATAGCCCCCATTCAGGTAGTAAAGCGTAAAGAATACTGCTTATCAGATGCCAGGAGAAGGACTACAAATATCACTTGGGTCAACCAGCTCTAGGTACCTCAAACTCAAAAGTGTACACAAAGGATTTGTGGATCTTGTCAAAATTCTGATCTTGTCAGATTCTGATTTGGCAACCCCGGAGTGGGGCCTAGGATTCTGCATTTCTAACAAGCTCCTGGGTCATGGTACCGGTTAGGGATTATACTTTGAGGAGCAAGACCTTAAAGGTTTCATCTATCTTGAGACTCAGTGCCCCTGACTGATTTTGCACAAATTGATACAACCCAGAATCTTCTGGAGGATATGCTTCTTATTAGTGATATCCCCGGAAAGAAAATGAAATCTTCCTGAGCTGTTTGGATGGGAGGGTCTTTTTAGAGGTTGATGGTTTTAAAATCCTTGTCTGAGTGCTTTCCCTTTACTTGGAAAATATGTCTTAGTTGACTGGTTTTCTGTCTTAATACAAGCATCTCTACCTGAAAGGAACACTCTGTCTCTGAGTTTAAGCAGAATAAGACTTTTTTGGGGGCTTTGTGGTTGGTTATTTCATGTCTCTGCATATGGGTTACAGGATCTTGCTGAATTGGGTTTGAACAAATGTCCATTCTATTAAAATTGGAAGGATTGGATCAAGAACTTGAAGCTTTTTGAGGACAGCACCTCATTTAACCTTAAATGGGCCAACAACGTAAGTGCAATACGGCAGGGAAGCAAGACCCAAAGCTTTGCGGAAACAGAGATCCCCAACCAAATTCAAGTAGTGGAAACCACAAGAGTTGTCACATTGGGTAAATTACCTAACCTTAGCTTCCTTAACCATAAAGCAAGAGGGCAAAGTGAGAGAGATGGCAACACACAGACGGTAACACTTGGGTATCTCACAGTTTTGCCTGGGACAAAGTCTTTTTTTTTTTTTTTAAAGATTTTATTTATTCATTTGAGATAGAGAGAGAGGGAGAGAGCATGAGCAGGGGGAGAGGCAGGCAGAGGGAGAGGGAGAAGCAGGCTCCCCGCTGAGCCAGGAGCTCACTGTGGGACTCAATCCCAGGACCCTGGGATCATGACCTGAGCCAAAGGTAGATGCTTAATCGACTGAGCCACCCAGGTGCCCTGAGCCTGGGACAAAGTCTTGATGGGCCCCATCAGAGTGTTCTGGCACCAAAGGTTGTTAGCCTCTTATGAGGTGAATCTGACCTTTGATGTCCTAAAGAAAGCTCCTTCATACTAAGAAAGCAGAGACTCAGTCCTGGGATCATTGGTAGGATTCCATTTGGATTTTCTCTGCGGTGCATCTCCACCATTTTGATTGGTGGCGGGTATACATATGATCCCAGACAACTTGATATTGGCTGTATTCTGCAATAACCCCAAGCTGATGGTGGTTTATTGTACCACATAAGAAAGACATTTTTATAAGACACATTTTAAAGTTTGTTTTTTGGAAAAACAAAGCTAAAAACAGGTTTCTCTGTTTAAGGTTCTTGGCTGAATGCTTTTGTATTCCTTAGAAAATGTTTATTACTTGGTCTTTTAAAAAAAAAATCTTAATATAGGTATCTCTATCTCAGAGGGATTGATTAAAGTGGTAGACTGAGCACCATTCATCTACCCCTCCAGCTTGCAGTCCTGTTAAAACACACATTCTAGTTCAGTAGATCTGGGATAGGGCCTGAGATTCTCAATTTCCAACCAAGTTTGAGGTAATACAGATGCTGCTGGTCCACAGGCCACACGCTTTGGGTAGCAGGGCACCAGCAATAGCTCTTGCGAGACTGAACTGCAAATACTTTAAGCTTTCAGGTCCCCGCCCCGCCCCCCACCCCCATGCACGACCCTCACCTACATGTGCTTCTCCCTACCTAGGAACTCTTGGCTGAGTACCTGACTTTAATCCCCGCTTCTTGTCCCTCCTTGACCCTATGTCCTCCCTGCCAACCTAGTCAGCATTTTGGGCTGAGTGTCTCCAGCCTGATTCATGCTCTATAGCTCATGCCTCCAGTTTGGCACCTTCAGTGTCTTACTGAGGACTCTTCAATACAGCCTTCATGATCTCTGCCAGTGCCTTGGGCCAGCCTATTCTGAGCGCCTGAAAGCAGGTTCCTTAGAACCTCACTATGGCCACCCCAGCAAGCAGAAGCAGAAATGGGCTGTCCACAACAGGGCTCCTGTGACCAACTATATGTCATGTCTTTGAACTCTGGAGGAAGAAGCCTAAATTTCACATGCCTGAGGATCATAGCATCTTAAAATTGAAAAGAATCTTGGAAGCAGTCTTACAAAATCATCATGATGAAGGAACTCAAGGTCAATAATAATAATGACCACTTACTGGACATTTTCTGTATGCTCTTTAATCTTTACCCCACCCTCATGAGATAGGTATAATTATTATGCCCATTTAATAGGGGTAAAACCGAACCTTGGAGTGGTTAAGTAACTTGCCCAGGATCACTCAGCTTATAAGTGATGCAAACCCAAGTTTCTTTGATTCCACACTCATGCTCCTCACTAAGCTTGGGGAAGACTTTCAATCAAGAGAAGCTGAGAAAGTCTCTCTGCAGCTACACAGCAATATCCGGGACTAAAATGCACGTCATCTGACTCATGGATCTTTCCCCTAGACAGTAGGATGTCTTTATCTTTAAGCAAGTTTAATGTCTCATGTTTCTGGCCCTGAGTCTTGAATTTGAGTATAATTACAATAATGAAAAAAGGTTTTTCTCTCACGAAGCATTTATAACTGAATGCACAGTAGTATAGAAATAATATGCAAATCACATCACAACACAGATGAAAGGCTTAATTCTACCAGTTCCTTTTTGAAAGGGCACATCAGATTTCCTATTGAGTCTGAAATTTGTATAAGGGGTACCCACTAATGAATACACAATGCCTCAATGACATAGCACTTTTGATAGCTATTCCCACACATAGGTTATATCTACCTAACTTCAAAAGAATTGATTGAAAAACATTTTTCAAGCCAATGAATCAGTTATTTGATGTTGTATGCAACAAAGACCTTCCTTAAACTGACTAATCTTCCAAATAACAGACTGGCTTTTTGTATTGTAAATGTTGCTGCAATGTCAAGTTCTTACTTAAGCGCTGAAATTCTGGAGTTGTGGACTAGCTGTTTTGTCCAGGTTGGTAAGGGGATAGGAGTTTAATGGGCTGGAGGTAGGGGCAGGTAGGAAAAAGAATTAGTAAGAGATTATCTGAACTTGTCAGAGAATCCAGAACAAGAGTTGTTGACCAACATGCTACAATAACACATTTCCTAAGGAGTATCCCAAACCTACTGGAATGTCTTGATAGTTACCTTAGCAGGGCTCAGGGGTTGTGGGGGTGGAGAGATGGGGGACAGGGATCTGAGAGGACTCCTTATCTCTACTTTCAGAAACCTCCCTCTTTTTTCTTCTCTGCAAGAAATTGGGGTCCAATTAAATGTCTTGTCACCTTAACAATAGTCTTCTTTAAGCTCTGCTCCCAAACATGGCTGGCTTAGTACTTCATTTATCCAGACCCAAGCCTGGCCTGTGCATTGCTGCACCCTCTGTCCACACCTAGCCACAGCCACAGGATGTGTTTACTTGTCCCCCAGTGAGAATTTAAGCTATGGGGTTCCCATGACAATATAGCTATAAAGTCCCCAAATCTGAGAATATTAGAGTGAGGAAAGGCTTTGGAGAGTGTCCAGACGCTTTCAAGCTGTCCTAGGGTAGTGTTTTGTCCACAGCAAAAATCTTTATTCAGAACAAATCCTGCTCAGTCATACTCTACAAGAGAAGTCAGGCAGGAGATGTTCAGGGTGAAATAGGGGATAGGTAGAGTCTCACCAGGTTTCTTCTTTCTTGATTCCTATGTCCTTGAGGTTTTTCCCAAAAAACCCAACAACTCTCCAGTAGACTGTTCAAAAACCTCTAATAATGGAAACCTCAAACTAAGAGAATAGCTTACCAAGATCCAAGAGCTTATAAGTGTCTGAAAAGAGCCTATGCTGCCTGTCACCTGGCACAGAATTTATAACTCTTTGGCTCCTAGCTCTCTTGTAGAAATGCCTTGATTCTGTCCAAGACCAGGACGGCTCATTTGAGCCCCTTAGGGCAACTCCTTACTCATGGATGTACCGGGGAATGCTATTGAAGTTTCCTGAGGCCTGGAGGACTGAGTTTCTCTATGGAGCTGACTTTGGTCCCTTACGTTCAGACTATTGCGTTGAGATCTAGATGTTAGAGTCTGATGCTCAGGCTGTAATTATACATTTGGATGATGAAACAACAACAAAACCAAGACTTTGCTAGGTCTGTTATATGATGGATACATTTGCATTAAATCAGAACATAGGGAAATTCAGGGACTTCACTGTCCATGGGCAGAGTTCCTCTGCTTGAATATGCAGGTTATTCGTAGTGCTCTTTGCAGCCAGCAAGCATGGAGTATAGGCAGATGTTGGACAATGCCGGCCCACGTGAGAGAGGCCTTTGTTTGCACTACAAGGAGGAAGTGCACGGCATTTTTGGGATATGTTAATAGCAATGGCTGAAAGACCACAATAAACACCCAGGACACCCGCGGGAGTAGCTCCTGCAATGGTGGAGGAACACAGCACATCAGGGCCCTGGGAGACAGAAAATCATTGTGCATTAAGCCCCAGAGTGTTCCTTCCCATGGGCCCCACACAGAAGGCATTGTTTCAACACCCTGGACACATCTACAGCTTATTCTAGTCCATGACAATAACTTAATTACCAATTTAAAGCTTGACAACAAATGCCCCCAAATCTCTATGGGTTAATAAAAGATGATACCACAGGGCTTTATGTGTGAACACATTGTTTGCTCAAAACCACTTCTACTGGGAGCCTCTGCATCCTTCCTTCCCTTGTCTGACAAAAAGTAGCCCAGCTGATTGGGCATATTCTTGCTGTAATGCATCAGATGTATCCCCAGTGTGTCTAAGGGAGCTGATGTCTTCCATCATGTGTGATACCTGAGGATGTGGACAAAAGGATGGGCTGAGTCAGGGGAGCCCTGGACAGTGTGGACTCCAGCATAGAACGCTAAAAGTGGACTCAACAGGACTTGTAGGAGTTTGCATAAGATTCATGTGAGGTAGGTGAAGACTGTGCTAAGAGAAAATGGAATGGAGAAACAGAAGCCACACAGTCATTGGCTTATGTGGTTCTTAAGTCTGCAATAAATAACAGTCCCATTCCCCAAAAGGGACTGGCCTGCAAAGGTCCCAAGCCTCCCAAATATCCCAGAAACCTCTCCTGCCAAAACTCCAGGAAGCCTTTACACCAAGAGGACTCAGTTCTCCCATTTTGAAGGCAGGGCAAATTCAGTTTTCTTCTTGGGAAGAGGCAGGAAATTGGGGATTCTCTAAGGGCACTTTTAGAAAATTGAACACAGAACCTTTTATCAGTGAATGCATAGACGGTTTTTGGCCACAGCCCTCACATTCATCAGAAGCACTTCAGGGAGAGAAAATTAATGATAATCCTAAGTACATAATGACTTTCTGGAGACCGGAAGGCTCCACTCTGATGGTTTGACTGGAGGCTTGCCTCACAGTAATGAAAGATGCTGCCTGTGAGCTTGACCCTGATATTGGTTCACGCTTCAGAGCAAAGAGCTGCAACGTTGGTACGGGCTACTTAATCTCTTTCCTGGTAACTGAAAGCAACTCAGATTAGGATCATTGGTAATAGTGCTGTATTTGGTCATTTAAACAAAAAGAAAGGAAAAAAAAACTCCTTGCTTTTAGGACTTCTTTTCAGTTTAAACATAAAATCTCACAGAGCCCTAGGAGAATATTATACCAATCACAAAATAACAGGTTATTGTGCAAAAAGCACTCAAACATGGGTGCAGCCTTCCTGTTAGAGCACATTAGTTCAATGGCATGCCTGCAGACAGAAACCAATTACTCCTGGCCGCGTGTGTCAGTGAAATTGAAGCTTTGCACTTTCCAGAACATGAATTGTACAGCTATTACCCAGCAAGAAAGTTTGAAATGGATTTGCTATGTGCTGCCTTCCTGCTCAATGCTGATCTTGGGAGTGATTGTTTTAGCTCACTTTGATATACTCAGAGTGGTGGTCACACATTAGACTCTAAAGCAAATTTTAGAAATATTCTCACTAAGGTATACATGACTGATACCAGAGTTTATTCCTGAAATCAGAGAGGGTGGGAGAAGAAGCCTGGGACTCCCCAGGTACCCAAAATGGGGCAAGAGCTTTGTGGAGCTGTTAGAAATTGCTGTTTGAAGGGGAGACTAGAGAGAGGTGGAGGAAGGCTTCACGGTTTTGTTGAAGTGGCCTCACTGAGGTATTTTCTACAAAGAAAGGATCTTGCGAACAATAAAGCCACATCCTAGATTGCCTGAAGCAAACTTCTGGTGCTTGAGCTGGTTGACTCATCCTGACCGCCCTTCCTGGTTCTGCTAGGGAGCTGGGCTAGGCCATTTAATGTTCATCTCTAATCACTTGTGTCTGTATTCTTGTCATTAGAGTGTAAACAGGTTTATAATAGGCTTGAGTTTTCTGTGCTGAGATCAAAGGCAAGCCAGTTGGAAGATGGCAAAGAGAGGAAGAAGGGAGAGGAAGACAGAGGACAGGGTGGTTCTGGCATTTCTACTGCTCCATGGCAGGGTTGGGCCTGCTGTGGCATGGTAATGGCAATCGGTTCTTCAGAAGCCAAGGTCCTGGCTTGCCCAGAGCCACTGGGCATTCAGGGATTGGCTTTGTCTGGAGCCTCAGGAAGCTGCTCACCTACTCCTTCCAAGGGCCAGGGGCCTTTGAGGTTTGAGAACCAGCCTTTCACAAAGAGGGAAGGAAGCAGGAGCAGTGGAGGATTAACTTCCTCAAGGCAGTGTCCAAATCCAGTGGCTGGATTTGTGGAGGTCTGCCAGTCCACATGGCCATGAGAGTTTCTGGAAGAGCACTAGCAGGGCTGGTCTGTCCACTCTTGGATTACAACTGGGACCAGATCACCTTTTACAGAGGGTGACCTGCTTTGACACCACATCCATGACTCTGTACTCTGCTTCCCTCTCCTTTTAAAACCTCAGGTGCTATGGCACAGGGATCCTTCTTCACCTGGTGTCCTAAAACCTTAGCTACTGTAAGGGAGGAAAACTTTTCTCTACCCTCTTAAATTCCTCAGCTGGACCCTGCATGTTAGACTGACAAGACAGATTAAGAAGAGAAAAAGCATATACATTTTATTTGATGTTAATATTTTAAACTTTATGTGCAGAGAGGACTTTAAAGAAATAAAGTCCCAAAAAAGTGGTTAAACTTGGAAGACTTATATACCATTTTAACAAAGGACAACAAATTGTGGAGAAGTGACAAGACAAAGGAAAGGGGGATTGGGCTTCTAGGGGTAGTAAATTGTGGCAAGATAAACATATGGTGTAAACTAATGGAAGTTAAGGGTTAATTAGGAAGTTTTTGTCTATGCACTCATATCAGGGCCATCTCCAACTCTGGTGATAAAAGTTGTTCTTCCCTTCCTGGTACAAGAGTAAGGGACACCTTCATAGTGGACATTCATGCTCTGCTTTTAGGCAGATAGTAGAAGAGCAGATTGCTTTTCTTGTGTGTACTTTTGCTTTGCCTTCAGCTCCAAATAGTCCTTATTTCATAGTGGCACAATTTGGGGTGGCAAAGTCTGATCCCCTTCACTACCCAAAGCTCATCAAGCCTTCTGATGGGAACCCAGGGTCAACTAGGTAGTTCAAGAGCATGCCTAGAACATAATTAGACACATAGGTGAGGACTGGAGCAGGCCCTCAAAGGCAAAGCCATGCCATTTAAAATGTAGCCATCCACTGCCACAGCATTTGCCTTCTTTAAAAAAAGAATACTATTTTAAAAATTTTTATTGAGGTACAATTTTATACTTAAAATAGCTACATCTTAAGTGTAGATTTGTATAGTTTTGTCTAATCTATGTACCCATGTAAATAGCACCCAACAAGATTTAAATTTCTATCACCCCTGACATGATCTTCCCAGTCACTCCCCCATCTCAGAGGTGATCACTGTTCTGATATCTGTTCCTGACATCCTTTGTCTACTCAGGCAGTGACTCTAAAGGTGGAGATTTCATGTCCCATCACAGACCTGGATCTTGACTTGGCCCCCTCTCTGCTAGGCCTGCATTTGTTCGAATACACCAGGTGTGGGGCAGGTCTATAGGAAAGTGGATGGCTGAGATAATAAAGGGGAAGGATAGGAGACTAAAAGAAGAGAATGGTAAAGTGTTACTGATTTGCCTGCGGCAGGTGCTGAGCTGGATTCTGATTGATTAGGATGGGAGGCAGATCTTGCTTGATTAAGGAGGGAAGTATACAGAGGAGAAGAGAAGATGGATGAGAAAAATTTGTCCATGGGGTGAAAGGCAGTATGGTCTCAGAGAAAACAGTCTGGGGTTAGGCAGACCTGGCTTTGGATCCTCAATCAATAGCTTTATGACCTTGAAATGTTCTCAGCTTCCTCATCAGTTGAATTGGAGTAATAATTTGGAGGCTATCAATCAAGGATGTAATGAGGTTTAAATGAGATAATGTATGTGAAAGACCTCTTGCACTGCCTAACACTCACTATGATAGGTACTTAATATAGGGTAGTAGCTTATTATTGCTGCCAGGTAATCCCAACTTTTGGTAAATAGTTTTTATTTATTTATTTATTTTTCTTAAGCTCAAAATGGTCAACAGGATACGGATCTGCTAAAATCAGAGAAGAAGCTTTCACTTTGCAATGATACATTAGAGACACTAGCATTCTCTTATCATGGAACAAATTACATCGCAGTCACAGGATGTGCTAATCTGTGCCTTATAAATGAGTAAAATCACATGTTTCCTATTAGTACTTACTGCCACTGTGAGGAAACAACTAACATAATTTTGTATAACTACGTTAACCATAGTACATTTCCACTTGGCCAATAAAATGACAAATCATTCAGGATTTATAGGTCCTGTTTTTAAATATATAAAAAGTCATTATTAAAGAGTGTTTGTCTGTTACCATGAGCTGGGCTTCTTCTAAACTTTTATTTCCACAACAGACCACCAAGTAAAAAACAAAACAAAACAAAAACTAATGGATATGTGTTCAAAAACAAAATAAAACAAACAAGCAAAAAAAACCCCAAGCCCCAATTAAGCAACTTAGTAATCAAATAAGACCAGAAATACTGGATTCATATGGATCCATCTATTCTGGAAAAAAAAAAGAAAAGATGGCACAATCCAAGTTCCAGTCCAGAGTATAAGCCAGACCAGACAAAGCTGGTTGAGCACATGGGAAGTTTTCTGGATGTTGATTTGGCTTAGTGTTCAAAATTCAGAGAGAAGAAATAAGCCACTGTACAGTGGGGATTGCTGGGTCAACTGCAGTCAGAGACTCACACATAGACACACAGACACTAAAAAATACCCACACAACTAAACTTCTGTGAGAAAGGGCATGTTTCTTATCTATAAAGTAGGGTAATAAGAGAAAGGTTTAGGGTACCTCTGTTTCTTTTTTTCTTTTTTTAGAGAGGGAGAGAGAGAAGGAGGGAGGAGCAGAGGAAGAGGGAGACAGAGACTCTTAAGCAGCCTCCATGCCCAGCACAGAGCCCGAAGTGGGGCTCAATCTTACAGCCCTGAGATCATGACCTGAGCCAAAATCAAGAGCTGTACACTTAACCAAGTGAGCCACTCAGGCACCCCAGAGTATCGCTGTTTCTGATTATGATGTAGAAAGTAAAAAGAGGCTACCACTCTTACCCTAATAACCAAAACAAGATGAATCAATGGGAAGAGGAGAAAGATACTATAGATGGTAGAGAAAAATCCACCAAACTTGTAAGAAATTGTAACAACAGGGTTTGAGAAAATGTGAAAAAGTAGAATGCCAAGGAGGCCCAGCCACAGAGCAAATCTGTACCCACCTTTCAGCTTTTCTATACAGTATTTTACCAAGTTAATGGGAAATGTGTTGAAGGCTGGGAGCAGAGAACTGAGAGAGATTCCCCCATGAGTCATGAGGGCTCTTACCCAAGTGGGAAGCAGCTGCCTTCTAAAAGTGGAGGGCAGGGCAGGAGAGCTGAGAGAGCAGCTGAGGCACCGTAGGCTTTCAATGACCAAATGGAAGGGAATGGTCACTCCAGGCTTTCACATTTCAGAAGAACAGAAACTTGGGGGTAGTTCCAGAGAGCTTACCAGTGACCCTAGCAGCCAGGCTATAAGGCAAAGAAAGATCTCCTATGTCTTGGAACACTGGCATCTTTAGATAAACCATAAATCTCTGGACTCTGTTAGGTGTTCAGATTCTAAGATCTGCCAAAGGGAAAAACTGACCTCTCTCAAAACATTTGAAGCCAGCGGGGAACTGAATCAAAATAAAGCTGAAATAAAGTTCAGACCCAAGTTGACTACATATTAGATGGACCCAGCTCTCCAAGTTTGAAGCCTTACAGAAGAGATATAACATCTCTTAGAAATATTTACTTCTTTTGCTAGTGTTCTTTTGTATAAAATGTTCATCATTCAGTAAAAATTATGAGACATTTGAAGGTGAAAAAAAAAAGTGACCCATGGTCAAGAGAGGGAATAGCTCAATAGAAATACACCTAGAGATGGTACAGAGAGGAATTTTAAAATAACAGTGATAAGTATGCTAAAGGATATAGTGAAAAAGGAAACAACATGGAGAAAAAGATGAGAATTTCCGTAGAGGGATGGAAACAATGAAAAAGAAGCAAAAGAGGGCTCCTGGGTGACTCAGTCAGTTAAACATCCGACTCTTGATTTCAGCTCAGGTCATGATCTGGTGGTCCTGGGATCAAGCCCCGCATCAGGCTTTGTGTTCAGAGGGGAGTCTGCTTGAGGATTCTCTTTCTCCCTCTCCTTCTCCCCCCACTCATGCTCTCTCTCCCTCTCTCTAAAATAAAAAATAAATTTTAAAAAAGAAGCAAAGAAATGCTAGTGGGATTCTACTTATAACCAAGATGGAGTAACAGTGACTAGATTTACCCTTCTGTGTGAAACAAAAAATAACTAGAAAAAAATACATAAAACAAAGGTTTTTTGGAACACTGGACATTCAGCATCAGAAAACAATGATTCCTCAAACACGGAAAATAAGCAAGAGGTGAGTCCTATGAATGCCCCAGGTTTTGCCTTGTAAATGTTTTCAGGCTGTGACACAGGGAAGGAAAACCGAGGTGGAACCCATAAGACTCTGAGTTTAGGAGATGGAGCTGAACATTCAAGAAGAGCAAGTTGGCCAAAGTTGGTAGGATAGAGTACGAGAGAGGGAAAGCTGCCTAAGGAAAGATCTCTGCATAGCTACAGAGGGTCCTCCATGAGTACTCAGCAGAGTACTGATCAGTGCATGTCTATGAATTCCTCTGAGCCTGGGGGAAAAAAAATCACCTGAAAATATGAGAGGGGACAGTAGCTGGTGTCCACACAGGGCTCAAAATTATTCTTGTTCCTGCAACTTAGAGAAGAAAAATCTTATAAACTACATTGCATGGTGTACTTGGAAGAATCTTATCTCAGTAGTGGGAAATTATTAGTCCTAGATTAAGCACTGTTCTGATCTTGCATAAAAGATATCTTAGAAATAAGACCTGGAAAGTTCAAACCATTTCCAAGCAACCTAACTGCACCTCAGAATGAAGATCAGGCATATTTACAAGAGTACAAAAATGTCCTGAATCCAATAAGGTAAAATTCACAATTCATTCAATAAAAAATTACCAAACATGTAAAAAAAATCAGGAAAATATGACACATAATAAAAAGATAAATTAATCCATCAAAACTGACCCAGAAGCAAGATAAGTGTTAAAATTAGCAGAAAAGGACATTAAAACAATTATTATACCTGTATTCCATAGTTCAAAAAATCAAGACAACGAAGATATATTAAAAAAAAAAAAAAGACTGAAATCAAACTTTTAGAAATGAAAACTACAATGTCTGATATGAAAATACACTGGTGGTATTAATAACAGATTAGACATATAAGAAGAAAAGATTAGTAGGCTTGAGGAGATGCTAATAGAAACAATTCAAAATGAAACATAAAGAGATAAAAGAATACAAAAATAAAGAGTTCATCAGTGAATGATAGGAAAACTGTTAGTCAGGGACGCCTGGGTGGCTCAGTTGGTTAAGTGTCTGCCTTTGGCTTGGGTCATGATCCCATGGTCCTGGGACTGAACCCCACATTGGGCTCTTGCTCAGCAGGGAGTCTGCTTCTCCCTCTCCCTCTGCTCCTCCACCCCCGCCCCCGACTTGTGCTCTGTCTCTGTCTCTCAAATAAATAAAATATTTTTAAGAAGTAAAAAAAATAAAAATAAAAACTGTGAGTCAACTAATATACATGTAATTACAGCCCCTGAAGAGGAAGAAACACTGAGGGGTAGAAAAAAATTTTGAAAAAAATAATAGCAAAAAAAAAAGTTCAAATTGGATGAAAACTATAAACTCACACATCCAAGAATCTCAACAAACTCCAAGCACAAAAAGCTTAAAGAAAATTACAAACATTATCATAATCAAATTGCATAAAACCAATGATAAAGAGAAAATCTGAAAAGCAGCCAGAAAAAAAAAAAAAAGACAAGTTATATATGGAGAACAAAGGTAACAACAGATTTCTTATTGGAAAGAATGCAAGTGAGAAGAAAATACAGCAACATCTTTAACTTATAGAAGGGAAAAAAAACAAAAGAAAACAAAACTGTCAACCTAGGATTCTATACCAGGTGAAAAAATAATTTGAAAGTGATGGCAAATAAATCTTTTTTTTTTCAGACTTACAAAAACTAAGAATTATACAAGAAATATTGAAGGGAGTCCTTCAGGCTAAAGGCAAATGATACCAGAGGGAAATATAGTCTTTTATTTATTTTTTTATTATGTTATGTTAATCACCATACATTACATCATTAGTTTTTGATGTAGTGTTCCATGATTCATTGTTTGCATATACACTCAGTGCTCCATTCAATACCTACCCTCTTTAATACCCATCACCAGACTAACCCATTCCCCCACCCCTCTCCCCTCTAGAACCCTCAGTTTGTTTCTCAGAGTCCATAGTCTCTCATGGTTCATCTCCCCCTCTGATTCCCCCCCCCTTCATTTTTCCCTTCCTACTATCTTCTTTTTTTTTAACATATAATGTATTATTTGTTTCAGAGGTACAGGTCTGTGATTCAACAGTCTTACACAATTCACAGTGCTCACCATAGCACATACCCTCCCCAATGTCTACCACCCAGCCACCCCATGCCTCCCACCCCCCACCACTCCAGCAACCCTCAGTTTGTTTCCTGAGATTAAGAATTCCTCATATCAGTGAGATAATGTGATACATGTCTTTCTCTGATTGACTTATTTCACTCAGCATAATACCCTCCAGTTCCAACCACCTCGTGGAAAATGGCAAGATTTCATTCCTTTTAATGGCTGCATAATATTCCATTATATATATATATATATATATATATATATATATATATACACACACACACACACACACACACACACACACACCCCACATCTTTATCCATTCATCTGTCGATGGACATCTTGGCTCTTTCCATAGTTTGGCTATTGTGGACATTGCTGCTATAAACATTGGGGTGCATGTACCCCTTCAGATCACTACATTTGTATCTTTGGGGTAAATACCCAGTCGTGCAATTGCTGGGTCATAGGGTAGCTCTATTTTCAACTTTTTGAGGAACCTCCATACTGTTTTCCAGAGTGGCTGCACCAGCTTGCATTCCCACCAACAGTGTAGGAGGGTTCCCCTTTCTCCGCATCCTCGCCAACATCTGTCATTTCCTGACTTGTTAATTTTTGCCATTCTGATTGGTGTGAGGTGGTATCTCATTGAGGTTTTGATTTGTATTTCCCTGATGCCGAGCGATGTTGAGCCCTTTCTCATGTGTCTGTTGGCCATTTGGATGTCTTCTTTGCAGAAATGTCTGTTCATGTCTTCTGCCCATTTCTTGATTGGATTATTTGTTCCTTGGGTGTTGAGTTTGATAAGTTCTTTACAGATTTTTGGATACAAGCCCTTTATCTGATATGTCATTTGCAAATATCTTCTCCCATTCTGTCGGTTGTCTTTTGGTTTTGTTGACTGCTTCCTTCTGTGCAAAAGCTTTTTATCTTGATGAAGTCCCAATCATTCATTTTTGCCCTTGGTTCCCTTGCCTTTGGCAATGTGTCTAGGAAGAAATTACTGAGGCTGAGGTCAAAGAGGTTGCTGCCTGTGTTCTCCTCAAGGATTTTGATGGTTTCTTGTCTCACACGTAGGTCTTTCATCCATTTTGAGTCTGTTTTTGTGTATGGTGAAAGGAAATGGTCCAGTTTCATTCTTTTGCATGTGGCTGTCCAATTTTCCCAACACCATTTGTTGAAGAGACTGTCTTTTTTCCATTGGCTATTCTTTCCTGCTTTGTTGAAGATTAATTGACCATAGAGTTGAGGGTCCATTTCTGGGCTCTCTATTCTGTTCCATTGATCTATGTGTCTGTTTTTGTGCCAGTACCATACTGTCTTGATGATGACAGCTTTGTAATAGAGCTTGAAGTCCGGAATTGTGATGCCACCAGCTTTGCTTTTCTTTTTCAACATTCCTCTGGCTATTTGGGGTCTTTTCTGGTTCCATACAAATTTTAGGATTATTTGTTCCATTTCTTTGAAAAAAGTGGATGGTATTTTGATAGGGATTACATTGAATGTGTAGATTGCTCTAGGTAGCATTGACATCTTCACAATATTTGTTCTTCCAATCCATGGGCATGGGACGCTTTTCCATTTCTTTGTGTCTTCCTCAATTTCTTTCATGAGTATTTTATAGTTTTCTGAGTACAGATTCTTTGTCTCTTTGGTTAGATTTATTCCTAGGTATCTTATGGTTTTGGGTGCAATTGTAAATGGGATCGACTCCTTAATTTCTCTTTCTTCTGACTTGTTGTTGGTATATAGGAATGCCACTGATTTTTGTGCATTGATTTTATATCCTGCCACTTAACTGAATTCCAGATGGAAATATATTCTACACAAAGAAAAGAAGACTGTCAATAGTAAATCATGGGAAATACAATATTGGTTTATTTATATCTCTTTAAAAGTAATTTACTGTCTAAATGAAAATAATAAGGGGAAGTTTTAATATGTGAAAGTAAAGTGCACGACAAGAGACAAAAGGCCAGGAAGGAAGGAAAGGAAATGTGCTGTTGTAAGGGGTAGAACACATGAAGTGGTATAATATTACTTGAAGGTAGACTGTGGTAAGTTAGAGATTTATACTAAAACCGTAATGCAACCACTAAAATAAGAAGACATTTTTGAGGACATTTAGGGCCCACTTGCGTAATTCAGGACAATCTCCTCACCTCAGGATCTTAACTTAATTACATCTTCAAATACCCTTTTTCCAAATCAGGTAACAGTCAACAGGTTCCAGGGATTAGGAAGTGAACATACCTCTGGGGCCACTACTCAGCCCACTACAGCAAAGTTCTCATTTGGAGGCTGGACTGGGGAAGGATATGTTTACAAACTGACACATTTGTTGGCAGAATTCAGTTCTTTGTGGTTGTAAGACTGGAGATTTCTATTTCTTGATGGCTCTTGATCAGAGGCTGGCCCTAGCTCTGAGAAGCCACCCACAGTGCCTGGCCATCAGAGGCTTCCCCAAATGGCCATTTCCTTCCTCAAATCCAGCAAGGGAGCGAGAGACTCCAGAGAGACAGGTGCTACAATCTTATATAATATAATCATATACATGGAATCACATACATCCTACCACCTCTATCATATTTTATTGGTTAGGAGAAAGTCACAGGTCCTATCTACGTTCAAGGGGGGAGGGAATTATGCAAGAGTATGAATATAGGTGGTGGGGATCATGGAAGTCTGTCTGCCACTATCTGCTCTCTGACCCTTAATGATTAATGTCCCTCCCATATATAAAATACATTCACCCCTTCCTAAGAGTCTAATCTTTTTATGGCAACTGCTCCAAGCCCAGAGTTGCATTATCTGAATTAGGCTGGTGTAGGTGAGGCCCTTGGGAATAGTTCCTCTGTCAGTCTGTAAAACTAAAGATACAAATTATCTTCCCTCAACACACCCAACAGATAATTGTGGGAGAGGCATAGCACAGCAGCATAAACATTCTTATTCAAAAAGGAGAAAATGGAAGGTGAAAAGACTCACTGGTTCACAGTAATTCTGAAATTTAGCTGGGAAAATATTGAGTTCTTTGATTAGATTTAAACTCTTGGGAATAATTCCCCATGGCTCTAGAATCAGCTTCTTGGGATCTTAATTATACCTTCTGAGTTATTTTTTCCTTTTTCTAATGAAAGGTTGCACATTGTGATATTGTGATTTATAGTAAGAAATATATATTTGGTTTTTGTCCCTACTTATTCATCCCTGTTTTCAAACTCATAAAACTCTTGAAATTTCCAAAGTGATGAGGGCAATAAAGATTTCTTTTGTTATGTTAATGAGGTGACTTTTGGAAAGTCCTTATGTAACCAAAAGATGGAGGTTGATTGCCAGGGGGGGCAATCATGTGATTAGAATTTTGGAATTTTTGGTCCCACCTCTGTCCCCCACCAACCTACTGAGAAATGAGAGGGGTTAGAGATCGAGTTCTCTATGGCCAATGATTTAATCAATCATACCTATGAAATGAAGCCTCCATAAAAATTAAAAGGAGAGGGTTCAGACAGCTTCTGGGTTGGTGAACATGGGGAGATTTGGGGAGAGTGGCATGCTTGAAGTATGGAACCTCCACACCCTTTCCCCATACAATGCCTTATGCATCTCTTCCATCTAGCTCTTCCTGAGTTATATCTGTCTATAATAAACTGAAGATCTAGTAAGTAAAAGTTCCTCTGAGTTCTGTAAGTCATTCTGGCAAATTAATCAAATCCAAGGAAGGGGTCATTGGAACCCCCACCTATAGCCAGTGAGGCATCTGAACGGGGGTGGGGGCAGTCTTGTGGGACTGATCCCTTAACCTGTGGCACCCGACACTATATCTAGGTAAATAGTATTAGAATTGAGATGAATTGTAGGACACCTAATTGGTGTCAGAGATTTGCTTGTTTTTGTGGGGAATCCCTGCCCCCACATTATAAATGGGTGTGGAAATTTTTACATATGTTTACAGCTGAGTAGTTTTTTGTTTGTTTGTTTGTTTTTGTTTTAAGAGAGAGAGTGCGCATGTGCGTGAGAGTGCAAACAGGGGAGTGGGGAAGGGTAGGGAGGGCAGAGGGAAGGGAGAGAGAGAATCTCAAACAAGCTCCATGTTCAGTGTGGAGCTTGACACAGGGTTCGAACTCACCACCCTGAGATCATGACCTGAGTGAAACCAAGAGTCGGACACTCAACCAACTGAGCAACCCAGGCACCCCATGCAGCTGAGTAGTTTTATCAACCTGCTTCTTACCAGTAGAATTTGAGGTCATAACAGTCTCCTTTCATTTTGCTCTCTGTATTTTTTTAACCCCAAAATAGATATTTTAATATATGCTTTACATTAAATGTTTAATGTCTTTATATATATTTAACAACATTAATCCCATTAACAAGATATCAATCATAAAATAATTACTTCTGTTTACAGAAATGTGTTATGGTCCTGATGCAACAATTGATTGGTTTTTAAATTTAGCAAATAAAGAAAAATTTAAACTTTTGATGAGTTGAAAAGACATCTTGAAATTAAAGCTCACTGTTAATTGTCTATTGTGGCCTTTCCCCAAAGTCATTAACATTTTGCATCATTCTCTTTATTTTTTTCCTCTCAATAAACTTTTAAAATTTAAATTCAATTAATTAACATATAATATATTATTTGTTTCAGGGGTACAGGTCTATATGATTCATCAGTCTTATATAACACCCAGTGCTCATTACACCACATAGCCTCCCCAACGTCCATTACCCAGTTACTCTATCCCCCCTCCCCCCTCCCCTCCAGCCACCCTCAGTTTGTTTCCTAAGTTTAAGAGTCTCTTATGTTTCTCTCCCTCTCTGGTTTCTTCTTATTTCATTTTTTCCTTTCTTCCCCTATGATCCTCTGCCTTATTCCTCAAATTCCACATATCAGTGAGATCATATGATAACTGTCTTTCTCT
>NW_022589791.1:1613721-1740830 GCF_004348235.1 Phoca vitulina
AGAGAAAGACAGTTATCATATGATCTCACTGATATGTGGAATTTGAGAAACAAGGCAGAAGATCATAGGGGAAGAGAGGGAAAAATGAAACAAGATGAAACCGAGAGGGAGACAAACCATAAGAGACTCTTAACCTCAGGAAACAAATAGAGGTTGCTGGAGTGAGGGGCAGGGGGAGGGATGGGGTGGCTGGGTGATGGACATTGGGGAGGGTATATACTATGGTGAGTGCTGTGAATTGTGTAAGGCTGATGAGTCACAGACTTGTGCCCCTGAAACTAATAATACATTATATGTTAACAACGAAAAGAAAAGAAAAAAAAGATTCTGCAAAGTAGAAAAGCAATACAGTGTAGTGATTAAAATTGAAGGCTCTGGTACCAGTCTATTAATATTTCAATCCCAATTTTAGCCCTTCCTAGTGGTGTCCTTAAGCATTAAATCTCTTTGCCTCAATGTTCTCATTTGTAAAATGTGGGAAAAAACAATACCTGCCTTATAGGGTGATTTTGTAGGTTATATGAATTAGTATGTGGAACACTTGGGATAGTGTCTAGGACATTGTCAGTAAATGTCAACTACCATTACTATCTTTTATAGTGTAGTTATATACACTATCTGCATTTGAGTAAGCACTTAAGAACTTATAGATATTATCTTTTATTTTCTTTAAGGGGGCACCTGGGTGGCTCAGTTGATTAAGCATCTGACTCTTGATTTTGGTTCAGGTTGTGATCGCAGGGTCGTGAGATCGAGCCTTGTGTGGGGCTCAGTGGGGAGTGTGCTAGAGATTCTCTCTCTCCCTCTCTCTCTACCTGTCCCCTCCCCTCTCAAATAAATAAATCTTAAAAATAAAAAAAAAAAAGAACTTATAGCTACTATTGTCACCACTACAGTGGCCAATACAGAAGAGACATTTGTGTTATTTAGGCTAAATTGGCAGAGTGTACATATGCTATAAAAAACAGACCCAACTATTCAATGGCTTAGAAAGAAATTTATTTTTCACTCATGTAACAGTCCAGAGAAGTGAAGACTTAAGTGCACACAAAAACCTATACATGAAGGTTTATAGCAGCCTTACTCATAATGGCCCCAAACTGGAAACAACACAGACGTTTTTCAGTCGGTGGATGTCTAAAGGAACTGTTATACATCCATACCATGGATTACTATTCAATAATAAAAAAGCATGAACTCTTAATACATATAACCCGGATGAATCTCCAAAGAATTATACCGAGTGAAGAAAAAAGGCAATCCAAAAAGATTGTATTCCATATGATTCCACTTAGGTCATGTTCTTGAAATGACAAAATTATAAAAACAGAAAACAAATTAGTGGTTGCCAGGGGTGGAGGTAAAAAGGAAGTGGGTGTGACCACCCACGTCATGTTGGGAATGTTCTATATCATTATTGCCTCAGTGTTAATATCCTGGTTGTTACATTGTACCACAGCTTTACAAGATATTACTATGAAGGGCAACTGGGAAAAGTATACTCTGGGTCTCTCTATTATTTCTTCCAACTGCATGTGAATCTGTAATTATCTCCAAATAAACAGATTAATTTATTTTTAAATCCCATGATTTATTTCCTAAAAATAAAAACAACAAAAGGATTGAAAACATAACTTGCATTTTTTTACTCCTACCTGATTTTAAAAGGCAGTTCAAAACTTATTCTTAAAAGAAGAAAACTCACTGGAAATCTTATTCTCATTGAAGAAATACAAACACATTTGTAACAGTTTGCAACGGTTTTGCTCATGCTATGTTCATTACTCAACCTACTACCTGAGGTCAGTCGTGACTACGTTTGCTGTGGCAGATGCCATTTTATTCAGAATAGACAACTCTTCAGACAAGCAATCAAATTCTAAAAAAGCCAGACCTGCTGCCAGTTTCTGGGGAGAAGCACAAAGGAGGAGCATCCACTGCTCTTGACTTTAACGGTCATGTTGTGGCTCCAGGATCTAGGGTCTTGGAGTTTCTGAGAGACAGTGCATTGGAGAAAAGAAATTCTGGTATTCTCCAAAGGGCCGAGTCTCAGCACTTGCAAATGGCATAAAAATGTGAATGGAGGCTGGGATCCGGTGCTGACTGGTTGACCTACTTTCTTTCTCTTCCACATGACATCCTGCCATGGTTTTATAGGTCCCTCTTGTGATACCTCTTCCCCTTCATGGCTGTCCTTGATGTCCACTTTCACCAGATTCTCTGACCTCTTTGAAGAGTAGTCATTTGTTCAAAAAATAGTCATGGAGTCCCTATATCGTGCCAAGCATTGATATACAGTGATGAACAAGGCAACCCTTACGTTTCACCATTATTAACTTCCTTATCTTCCTAATGTACCCTGTATTTTTTGAGTGCCTTCTATAAACAAGGCATTAGGCATAAAATTCACTGAATCTTATAAAACAAATACTATGTGATCCTCACTGTATAGCTAAAGAAACATAGGCCCAGGAATGCCAAATGTGCCCAAGTTCACACAGGGACTGTGAGCTGATCCACACTGTAATATCTCTATTTCTTCTGGCTCTGGCCATTGGTGCTCTGAACCTTGAATTAGGAGATTGAAATGAGCTTTCCCTGCACAGATTTGGTTAGATATAATTCTAATCTCTATTCTTGGCTTCATTCTCACTTTGCTCCATTTGCCTTATGTCATCTTGAACCCCATGCTGGTGATTCCAGTCTGACCACCTGACTTCAATTTTACATTCATTACTTGGAGTTTCTATGTATCATTTTTTATCCAAACTACTTTCCAGCAATCCAAGACAAAACTTAGAAAGGTGGCATGAGGACTTCCATCACTACTGTTTGCAAAACCATTACATGGAGAATCCTGTGAAAATCAGTGCCCTCTCCCCACCAATTCCTTATTCACGAGAGTGAATACAACATCTCCACTATCCACTTACCAGCATCGCCATGCCCTCCTATGCCCCCTTCAAGAAAACAGTGATTACTAGCTAATATTTAGGGAACATTATTGTCTTCCTTCACTTAATCCTTCATTGACTCCTTTAAGACAGTTACTATCATTATCTTTAGTAACATATAAAAAAAATAGAGGTTTGGAGAGACTGTAAAATATCCCCAGGGTCATGCAGCTAGAAGAGGCAGAATCTGAACCCTGTTTGCTGGTGCTACTACTTCCCTGCACTAATCTATCTCCAGAAAAATGGCATTTACCAACTGAGTACACCGTCAAGCTCTATCTTGGGCAGCACCTTGACTCTGCTTAACCATGTGAATAACTGGATCAGCAGGAAGGATTACTAAGTGCCTGTGTTGCAATTATTCTCTCATGGTAGCTACTAGCTGGTTTGCAAGAGTAATGATCATATCATAGAAATATAACACTCTAATTAACAGGTTGGGTTCTGGAATCCAACCATGGGCACAACTCCTAGGCCACTGCTTCTAACTCTATGACCCCAAGTAAGCAGGTTCCCTAGCTTTTTCTGCATCTCATTTTTCTTCTCCGCAAAATAGGGCTAATAATGACACCTCTCTCTAAAAGTCATACTATTTATGACTGGACCTAAGTCTACCGATATGCTGATGCATGGAGTATTTCCTTGTTGAGTTTTGCGAGAGGTCCAAAACGGATCATATCATTTTCACAAGATTCTCAAAACCCTAAGTACCTTTTAATCACACCTCCATTAACCAGTCTCCTTTCCAGACTAAACTGTCCTAATCTTGGAAATCTTGCTTCCTTTGGAGCTAGGATCACAAGTACCAAAGTAGAAACAAAAACACTCTCTTTGGCATTTATGAGGAAAAGTGCTGCAAAGTGCTCGTTCTCAGCAGAGCCCTTCCTGTGGAAAGATTGAAAAATCGAGGCAGAGAAGTTCAAAGACTCAGAGCTGCTGAATAAAAACAAAATCCCTTAAAATTACACTGATGGTTCTTCTAGATAAGCAGGTAATTCTTTGAGGTAATTTGGAGAGAATTCAACAGTGTTTATTACAGGTTCATTTAAGAAAGCCAAACATTCAGCCCTAAAAGCAATTTCAAAGCAAAACTCTAAACAGTATTTTAAAATAGGGTTGAAATTATATGTACAATCTTATCTCCCAGGGGTTTTGAAGGATTAATGAAGGGAAAATAGAAGCTATGGAGGGAATGACAGAAAATTTAAGAAATTCACCATAAGTGGGACAGTCTGACAGGATATAATGTCCATAATGTGATTTTTAATAGACATTAAAAGAATACCTATAGGTAGATTGACTTTCTACTCAATGGTTCCACAACACTTGGGGAGGCATGATCGAGTGGAGCTAGAATTACTATAGAAAATGGAAACTAGTTTAAGCACACATTAATTTTTTTTCTTCTTTGATTCTAAATGTCAAGGGAGACTTAGTATTTTCCCTAAAAGAATATCTTAATAATTTCTTGGAGTTGCAAGTCAGACTACTTTATTTACTGAGAAAAATGGCACATAAAATATCAGATTTTATAATACTTTTTATGATACATCACAGTGAGTGCCTCTAATGGGGGAAAAACAATATTATTCTCCAATTAGGACAGAGAATATTAAAATATTCAACATTCTTAATAATGATAAACAGACAATGGGTGAATCTAAGGCCTTTCATAAATACAAAATCTGAGTCTATTATGTTATTCTAAGCCTTCATGTGAGTTCTTCCTGGGAAGACTGAAAAATGGGCTGGGGGCACCTGGGTGGCTCAGATGGTTAAGCGTCTGCCTTCAGCCAGGTCATGATCTCAGGGTCCTGGGATCAAGCTCCGGTTGGGCTACCTGCTCAGCAGGAAGCCTGCTTCTCCCTCTCCCTCTACTGATCCCCCTGCTTGTACTCTCACTCTCTCTGTCAAATAAATAAATAAAATCTTTAAAAAAAAAAAAAGGAAAATGGGCTGGACTTCTCTTAGGAATACTCTGGGGAAAAGACTCACAAGAATAACTCTTTGATCTTTCTGGAAGCCATTGTTTCAAGACCTTTCCTCTGTATCTTACTATTATAGTGATTACCCCCAGAAAACCATTCTCCTCTACACATGGAGTGACAGGTCGGTTTTGTGTCTACTCTTTCCCAAGGGCAGTAGTATATCCTAGCATGGGTCAAAGCTCTGGACTTAAAGGCTTGCAGCTTCATCTTCTCTGATGTTAGGGGCTTAGAGTCAATGTAGTATCATCAGAAGCACACATGCTTTGGAATCAAAGTGATCTGGGTTTGAATCCTGCCTCAACCCTTCCTAGGTATATGGTGTCAGACAAGTTACATACCTTCTCATCTCCAGTACCCCATCTGCATGATGGGGAAAGTAACACTTGCATAGCAAGGTTGTTAAAATGACTACATGAGATTATGGTATCTATGTCATTGTTGATATGGTGGTTGTCATTGCTCCAACCCAAAGCACTTAGCCTATGGAGGTATCATAAACACCACACTGACCTCTAGCAATAGGTTAGTGACAGTGCTGTCTTAGAGTTGGCATTTTCTCTCAAAAGATGAGGTTATTTTTCTTCCAATGCCAGACTTACTGGTTCCTTACTTATGGACCACTCCATACATTAAACCTTGTCATAACCATGTTTGTTATAGAACCACTATGGTTTGAAGTTTGTCCAAGGTCAACTTGCCAAGGATGATCATCAAATATGAGGACCCCACTATATCAAGAATTTAGTGCTTTTCTTTTATGATATACTTAAGAAATTTTCAGAAAAGAACACTTAATCCATATAGACTCAAAGTTTAGAATTTTGCCATATGAGATGTCTCTTTCATTTTAGGTGCATGTCGGATTTCTTCAATAACTTTTTTAAAAATTGGCCTGATTGAAGTGAAGCATTCTTATATCCAAGTGCTGTACTCATTCACAGGAGTGATACATCAGAACTGTATTATTTTTCTGAGGGAAGAATGCTGGGGATCCTGGTTAACACTTCACTTGAAGAGATTCCATTTATAATAGTTTTTCCTTCCACTTAATTAAATAAGAAGAAAGCATAATTAAGTGGTACTTCTCAAAGCATTGTCAATTTTGGAATAAGATTCCCACGAATGAAAAATTTATGACAGCTCTCAGCATGGTAGGTAAAAAGATTGCTTGATAATTATGTGCTTATTTGAAAGTTACTTTTTCCCTATACTTCGGCGTTTTGTTAGAATGCACACTAAATACCTAGAACCTCTTTCTTTTGGAAAAGGAAAAGTTATCTTGTTAAAGGAATAATATTCCCTGGGATAAAGCCCCACACTGATAACTCCATAAAGAGATTAAGAGAGGAAATCAAGGCAAAGTAAAAGGGGAGACACATGGTTACCGACCTCATGGATTCCACAGCATTTTCCACATAAAATGTTGTCATTGTCTTCTGTCTAGGAGAAAATTAGTCTTGGAATTAACTTGTATCTAAACTCCATTTCTTGTTTTGTTACTGCTTCCCTGGCTGGCCATGCAAAATACATTTATTCTTTTGTACCTTGGTTTTAACAACTATAAAATTATTTAATAACTTTTATTGGGACTCCTGTGTGGCTCAGTTGGTTAAGCCTCTGCCTTCGGCTCAGGTCATGATCCCAGGGTCCTGGGATTGAGTCCCGCATTGCGCTCCTTGCTCAGCGGGGGGTCTGCTTCTCCCTCTGCCTGCTCTGCCTGCCACTTCCCCTGCTTGTGCTCTCTCTCTCTGACAAATAAATAAATAAAATCTTTAAAAAAAAATATGTAATAACTTTTATAATGGATTTGTTGATAGTTATCTATTGCTGCATAACAAATTGCACCCAAACTTAGAGGCTAAAAACAACTAACATTTATCAGGTCATAATTTCTCTGAGTCATGTCTATGGAATCCAAATATGGCTCCTTTTGGTAACTTTGCCTCCCAGTCACTCAAAAGGCTGCAATAAAGGTGTCTGCTGGGGCTGCAATTTTATCTGAAGGTTCACCTGAGAGAGAATCTATGTCTAAGCTTACTCACGTGGTTGTTGGCATGATTCAATTCCTCCTAGGCTATTAGAATGAGGGCCTTACTTCTTTGCAGTCTGTTGACAGTTCCTTGCCATGTGGGTTTCTCCATAGGGCAGCTTACAATATGGCATCTGGCTTCCAACACAGTGAGCAAACGAGAGAGTAAGGCAGGCTTGCAAGACAAAAGCCACTGTCTATTTATAGCCTCATCTCAAAAGTGACATTCTATTACATTCGTCCTGTTTTATTCATGAGAAACAAATTTCTGGGTCCACTCTCCCCACCCTTACCCCCCAGCCTTTGACAACCACTAATCTACTTTCTGTCTTACAGACTTGCCTATTCTGGACATTTCTTATAAATGGAATCATACAACATGTGGCCTTTTGTGTCTGGCTTCTTACTTAGCACGTTCTCAAGGTTCATCCATGAATTCTTCATTCCCCAGGGGAAGAGATCCCACGTGGGTGTGACCACAGAGGACAGCGATTATTGGGCCATCTTGGAGGCTGCTTTCCATAGACTTAGTCACAGCCAGTCTAAGGGATCAGAGGGAACCATGCCTCTAGGTAATGAGAAGTCTCTGAAATTTCACCTTTCCAAATTTTTTTTTCATTCACTCACTTGGAAATATTTGCTGTATACCTGTTATTTATAAGGCACTGTGGGGAGCACTTCGAAAGAAGTGAACAATTTGGGTAGCATAAAGTACCCTTTGATGGTGAAGTTGTCTTCTTTGTTGGAGTGTAAAATACCACACAGTGACTGGATGGCATGAAGGCAGAGGTGGAGTACGCATGCAACCATAGCCCCAGCCACTCTTCCATCCGGGGAAATCTTGAAAAAGGCTCTGGACGGGCAGAGGGAGAGGGAGAAGCGGACTCTCCACAGAGCACAGAGCCGGATGCGGGGCTCCATCCCAGGACCCTGGGATCATGACCTGAGCCAAAGGCAGAAGCTTAACCGACTGAGCCACCCAGGCGCTCCTACATAGAACCAATTTAGGGAGAACAAACCTAGGATCATCAGTTGAAGGGCTTCTAGGGGCACAATCTCATTTACATGTGCCCCCTTTCAGATTCTTCTCTTCCACTCTGGCTTTCTTGAGGTTTTAGGTTAACCTTTCCTGCTCAAACCTTTTTCTCTATGAAGACATGGATTCCTTTCCATCATGCTTTGCCGAAACTAGCTTCTGCTCCAGCAACAGCCCCCATGTGTGGGGCAATGGGCATCAGGGCCTCTCCCAAGAAGGAAAGAAAGAGAGAATATCCACCAGCCAGAGAGCACCCACAGCCCCTTCCAGAAGCACAAATGTAGGTTGACTCCTTTGCCTTTTCCTTTGGTACTTTTCAGAGTTTTTCTATTTAAACACAGGGACCCAGGTCTACTATGATAGCAGTAGGTATTTTAATGCTCAAATATCTTTATCCACTTTGGGAATGTGTTTCCTGTTTTGACTTGTTCTCTAAATATATATAATTTTTAAATTATAGGTTTACGTCAGAAGGACAATTTAGTCAAATATAACTTTCTTCACAAAACATGTTCTGGTTGCAGCACAAAAACTGTGGAATGTGAGCAGGCTCAGAGAATGCACGAAGCAAGTCATCCTCTCCCCCACTCCCTGCTCCAATGTTTTAAAAACATGTCTCTTCTCTTTTTTATAGCAACAAACTATAAAAGGAGCAGCTCTCCGAGCAAAGGTAGTAGGGACTAAAACCTTAGCTGATGTCACCCAAATAGAAAAAAAATCAAAATTTTGTCAGAGTGATAGAAAGTCCTCCTCCTTTCAGCAGGAGGAACTTTTAGGTCAAGAGTGGTGAGCAGGGCACAAGCACTTCACCTATAATCCCTTAGGCCATCTGCTTAGTGGGCGCCTGAGTTTCTGAGCAATGGCAGAGAGGACAGGTGACAGCCTAGAGAGCTGGGCTGTGTTACTCATCGTGTGGGTGTACGTGAATGCAACCCAAGAGCATTTCTTCTTCTGTATCTCACTCTATTTCTGGAGTGTCCATTTGTGAAGTCAGAAGAAGAGTTTTTGCCTCGGAATCCCAAACCATAGGTTTTAACATTGAGAGCACTTAGCTCAGATTGGAAAACAACAAAATAACTGGAATAGATTGTTTAGTAAAGGTTCAATCAAAGCAGACACATTTAAATAGGTTGATATATACAGAACACAGATGAAGGATAGACTTCCATGGTGTCACAGGCTGGGTTTCCTGGAAAGAGATTCCAAGATGGCGATTTGCGTGCAGATGGTTTATTTGGGGGAACACTCCAGAGAAGAATACCTGAAAGAGATGAAGGCAAGTAAAACTGGCAAAGGGAGAAGCTGAGCCCCCATGTAGTAGTAACAGAGGGCTCAGCTGCTCCCACAGGGAGCACGGAAGTTGGGTGGCCCTTCAGAGTTGTCACAAACTGGGCATAAGGACCGGGTCCTATAATCCCTTCTGCACCTTCCTCACTCTCTTTGCCATTGGGCTGCCCTAATGACAGGGGAGAAGAAGAGACATCTTGGAAAGTACAGCTCTTTTTATGCTGTGGGTAATTCCCTGAGAGGAACTTGGCTGTGGGTCGATGGCAGCCCACACGCCCAGCTGCTGAGGGAGGGATTACTTCACTCCAGGATTGGGAATGGGGTGGCACTCTATTTTAAACTGAGAAAAATGGAATCAGACAAAAATCTGGGACTTGAAACAGAAAAAAATTAAATGTTTATGTAACATTATATATTATAGTATTATATATTATATAATATTTAATTATTGCATATAATATTAAAGAATTAATATATACAAACTAAATAAAAGTAACAAAAAAGTAACTCACAAGTGGGTAGAAAGGAACCAGAAAACTCCAGGAATGGAGCTTTCTGTTGAACATTGGCAGATTCAGTACCATCCACTGCAATCAAAGGAGAACATTAATAGAGGGACGTTGTTAACAATGGTGGATAAAGAGGATGACCTTCGAAGCAATATGCAACAGGAGGATACTTCTTTTCAAGCTTAAATCTGGAGAGATCAGTGAGATGCAGGTGACATAACAGTGGCCTCAGGATTGACTTACAAGAGAGATGTCACAAGCATCTGACCAATGGCATGAGTACGCACATTTACGCACTCAGAATTTCCAGTGTTTGCAGTGATTTGTGCCAAACAATTAGAAACAGGAAAACATCAGCAATAAAAGAGTTGATGAAGTCTGTGTCATTGGGCAGAATGTAAAAGTTTTGACCCTCAGTGATGGCAGCCAATTAGACTCAGAACCTGATTATTAGTAAATCAGGCACAAGACCTGTATAGGGGTAAGAAGCAAAAGCCAATGAGTGCTGTGGATCAAAGAAGACGGGGGAAGGGTGTGGGGTCCCAGCTAAGCCAGGCACCATTGGACTTGAGCAGACTAGGTTGGAGACTGAATTTCAAAAGCAAGATCACTTTAAAATAAAAGTTGTCCTGGACCTGGAGGGGCCATCCAACTGGACTTGAACAGACTAGGATGGAGACTGAATTTCAAAACCAAGGTCACATTAAAATAAAAGTTGCACTGGACCTGGAATCAGAAGGCCCGGCTCTACCACTTGCTCCCTGCTCTCCCCCGCTGTCCCCTGCTCTTCCCTGTGCATGCCCCTTGAAAGACATGCCATTGCTGGCCTCAGGCTCTGGGTAGGGATGAAATAAACATGGAAACTGGAAAAGGGTTCTGTAAACTGCAGAGTTCCAAGCAAAAATGTTATGTGTCATGATAGACCTTCATCTTCGTTTCCAGGGATGTTTGCTGAGTGAGTTGTGACGGATATTAAAATATGGAAAAATCACGTGGAGGAAGAAAGCGGTAAGAAGTTCCCTTCAGCCCCTCAGGGTGAGCCCCGTCGCCATAGATCTCCTCTCTGACTTAGCACTTGTAGAACAATCAAATGTTTGAGCCTGTGGCTGGCATTCCAACACTTTGACCAGTTGTGATCCTCCCTGGAGATCCTATTTCCAGCTTGCTGTTTTACGCACAGGGTCCTGACCTGGAAGGGGGAGACTAAAGGGCCCAGCCCCTGGCTCTCTCTCCTGCCCTGTTAGATCAGGCCTCCAGCAGGCAGCTGGGAGAAGGCACACAGGCTCCAAGGAAGGGCTGAAAAGGAGCAGGGAGACCCTCCAGATGAAAATCCACACTGTAATTTGGGTTCTCTAAGCTTTGAGGCAGGAGATCTAGTCCCATTATTTTGTGGGCAGGGTGGAATTCCAGGAAGCAGAGAAGGCGAAGGAATTCTCTGCAAGTTTTCAGCTCAGAACAAAGGGTAAGAACTCTCACTTTGAAATATTTGTACCTCTTAACTCCTGACATTTCACATTCACAAAAATTAGCCGTTCACAAGCTTCCCTTTCCAGAATCGCTTAAATGCAAAAGCTATTATTATTAGCTCCACACCACTCGTGTATGAGGCAAGGCAGCCTCAGAGGTCTTCAAGCAAGAGAAATAGATTTCTGCTCTAGTCAAAGAGCATGACCTGTGCTTTGGGAACCCCCCACTCCTCCAGAGTGCCCCCCACTGAAGGAACATCATTCCTCTCGACGGGGTGAACCACAGAAAGAGTCCAAGCCTGGAGGTCGAGTCCTGTGTTCTAACCCAGCTCTGCTGTGGAGAAATCTGGGCCACTTCTCTTTGGCTTGGTTTCCTAGGCAACAGGAAGTGCTGGGTTAGATTCCAATAGTGGTTCTCAAACTTGGTTGCCCATGAAAATCACCAGGGGGAAGTAAAAATTCCTCATGCCTGGCACTTCCCTGACCAATTAACTCAGAAGATCTGGGGTGGGACTGGGGCAAGAGGAGTTTTTACATTTTACAACTCCCCGAGTGACTTCAATGCTCAACCAGTAGAACACCACTGGTTTAGAAGGTCAGCAGTTCTCCACGCTGGCTGTGCATGAGAATCACGTAAGGAACTTTAAAAATACAGAGCACAGAGTCCCACTCTAGCATAATTACACTAGAAGTCTCTGGGGCTGATCCCCGCTATGGTGTGCTTTCAATTATTCCCAAAAGATTCTAATGTATAGCTAGGTACACAGACCTCCAGGTGAGATGGTCTGCAGGGACGCTCCTTGACCCAAGGTTCTAAGCTTCTGTGAGTGTGCACTTAGGGGACTTGAAGCATTTGTACCACCTTCGCAGGAAAGTAGCTGTTCCAATTGTTCTCAGCAGCTGCCAAGTTAAGCAACTCTGTCTGACTCTGAGGAACAAGGAGATTTTCACATCTTGAGTCTTCGTTTTGAGTCTTAGACAATCAGGAAGGACCCTCCCCCTTATTTACAATCAATCCATACAAAGGTAACCCTCAACTTGATCTCAGCTCCATCATAACCTTGTTGGTTACACCAACCCCTTTGAGAACCTCATGAAAGCTATAAATCCTCTCCTAAGAAAAATTCACTTCTGCATTTGCACATCAAATGGAGCATACCATTTTAATGGGCCCCTGAGCCCCTGTTGTAAAGAAAATTCTATTTTATTTCCCCATAATAGAAAAGTAAAAAAATTGACTTAACCCAGGCAAGCAGAAGTTGCAATGCAGGAGGAGGAGCTGGGACTGAGCATTGAGTCCTGAGTTCTAATCCTGGTTCTACCTCTAGCATTTGACCCCTAGGAGTCACTTTGCCTCAGTTTATCCATAGGTCCAGTCAAGAATCATAACATTTGCTCTACCATGTTTCTGCCTTACCTTCCACTCTCCTAAAGAACTGGAATATTCCTCACATACATACACTCTGCCCCAATTGTCTTTGGGAACACAGCACCAAAGTGTGTTTACTTGTTAACTTACTCTGAGTGCCTGTGTTGACCACGAGGCCATGGAGATCATGGTATATCTTCCAGGCCTTGGAACCTGGAAGACACTGGATGAAGGGATTGCACGCAATGTCCTTCTACTTGGAGTACAGCTCGAATCTGACCTCAGGAGGGACAAATGGAGAGCCCATGAATCTAACACACACCAGTCACAGTCCTTGGTGGGGAAAGTCTGGAACTGGAACCAGATGTCTGAGAAGCAATCTCCCAGACTTCACAGGAACTGCCAAGTTGGCCACGGGTTTGGCAGAAACATCTGTCTGGTGAGTGCCAAGTGGTTTGGAGAGAGCAGGAGCGCGGCCTGGCGTCTGAGCACGGGCATCCGGGACGATCTATGTTCCCAAGCCTCACAGGCTACTCAGGCCGTTAGAGCTCTAACCTGACAAGTGTGCCAATCAGTCCCTGCCAGGAGGGTGGGTCCGCGGCTCTGAGGGGCTCCATATTTGCTGCCTTACCAGGAGAGCACGGGATTGTTCTACCATGAGCTTGGGGTGGAAGTTGGCCTTGATAGGTGAGCAAGTGCAGAGATTATGCTCCTGGTCAATCTCCCCACTCCCCATTCTGTCCCCAGCCTGTCTTCTCTGACTTCTAGACCGTCCTTCTGGAAGCACGAGATGGGTGAGAGAGGGAGGTAGCAGTGTCTGTCTTGGACTCTAAGCTTCTGCTCAGTTTGTTCACTTAGAGACAAAAGAGAAGGCTCCAGTGCCCCAGGAGAGCTCTTGCTCTTACCAGTATGGAGGAAACAATAAAAGAAGCCTCCGACCAGAAGTGGTGATATGTGTGCGTAAGGTGAGACTATCTGGAGATTCTCAGAGAGCCTGAGGGCATTCTCAGAGACAGAGGAAGAGTCAGGAGCGCAAACGAGCCTAGAGTTTTGATGGAACTTTGTCCGTCACATAAAATATGAAGCATGCGCGCACACACACACAAACACGCGTGCGCGCATATACACAAAAACCCCCTCCCCTCCTTCTCACTTTTTCTAGGGAGCCTGGAAGGAGTGCAGGCTCAGTTCTAGAGCTGCTTTGGGAGTGCTTTTGTTTTCTGTCAGCCACATACCACACATGCATATACCTCTTGGCTACACTGGGCTGTCTGGGAGCTGCCAGATCACTCAGCAGCAGGTCCCCACCCCCACCCTTGGGAATCAGAGAAATCTCCACGGGATGGGGAGGGAGTTGTCCAAGGAGGCAGCATGCCAGTCTCTGAGCACTATACCCCAAGGTGGTCCTTCCACTCCCCAGACCCTCGGCAGAGCTGTCGCTGATGGCTGGCAGTTTGTTACAATCACAGGGGAGGTGGTGTGCGGTGGAGCTAGGGCTTCTCATCCCCGGCTACTCTGGGTTTCCAGGAATGACACTGCTGCACCCTTCCATCCCTCCAGCACATACTTTCTTCTTGCTTTGTCCTATTGGAAAGGAATAACTCCTGGCACCGTGTGACGGCAGCGCAATGTGGCTTTCTTTTTTATTTCCTTGCAATTCCTCAGATGCAGCTCCTAGACTATTTTGCAACTACTGTTTCCAGCTGGGAGAGAGGAATATACACAAGCTGTATATTTTTTGAAAATATTTACTTCATTGAAAATAAAGATAGGTATCTCATAGTTTCTTCCCATAAACCAAATGATTTGTGTCTCCAAGCTGGGGCATCTCTTAATGTCTGTAGATCTGACAGATGGATGGGTTTCTACCACAGATTCTTTTTGATTTTTGACACCATTCGCTGGAGAGAAGGCTTCACTCTCTGCCCAAAAGTGCTTTCCACAGTATATCTGAATCACCGTGAGAAGAGACAAACTACTGTTGATGAGCACAGTGGGAAACGGATCTTACCACTGGAAAGTGGCGCTGCAATTTTCCTTCTTGATGATTTGGCAAAGTCTAAATGGGACCACTGGCCAGAGGAGGCCAAGGAGAACCACTTTTAGGTCTCAAAACTCACAAGCTTTCTTGTTTGCAGCAACTCAAGTCTGCAACTCTGTTCTGAGGAGGTGAAGGATGTAATCCCCTGGATGGTGATATTGCACCCCAAGTTCTTTGCAAACCTAGGAAGAAACTGAACAAAGCTCTCACATCCTCCACTGTTGAGGAAGCTGCCATGCCAGATTGTTCTTCTTCACTCCTGTTGCGGTGGGGTGGGGCACCGCACCTCTCTCAGTTCCCCCTCACTGTTTGGAGGACACTGTGCTTCATTTTTTATCAGCCAGAGTCCCACCAGGAGCCAGAAACCACACCACTCCGTCTAAGAGGGAATCTACTCTAAAGAACTGTTAACTATATATTTTGAAGAACTAAAGGGGGAAACAGAACTTGGGTATTAAGATGATAGAAACTGGAGGAAGCAAGTCCTACCCTAGGGTGGAGGGCCTGAAGGAAGAGGCTGAAATTATTTAGATTTAGAGCTTTGATGTGGGCCCCTTGGAGCCGGACCTCTGACCTTGGAGAACGGGATACCACCCAGCTGGAGAAGTTATTGCTCGGCGGATGCAAAGGGGCTGTTGGTGAGAAAACTACAAGCTGGACTCCACTACTGATCTTAGAAGGGACTGCTACAGCCAGGGTGAAGCGCTGCTGCGGGCTGACCCTGACCGGAACAGGAAGCAGGAGAATGAAGGAGTCCCTTCTTCCTCTGCAAGCCCCTCGCTGCCGCCCCCTACTGGCAGCGCCTAGCAGGCTACAACTGGTAAAGAAGAAACATCCCTTGTAGCTGCTAGCCCATCATCGAAGGTGGAGAACTGTGGCTGAGAGGCAATAGCGGAATTAATTGGCATACTTAGCTAGGTCTCCATTGCTTTATCACCATGGAGCTACTTCCCTCCTCCGCCCCCCCGCCCGCCCCTTTCCTTGATCTACCATTATAAGCTGTAGACCTGGCCCCTTTTGTTTCCTTGAAATGGCTACGCTTAGGTGGAAAGTGGATTTGGGGAAGCCTCATATTTAGGGGATACCAGCATGCTTCTGACCCGGGGTTTTTCAACCTCAGCTCTTGACATCTGGGGCTGGATAATTCTTTGTATCAAGGGGCTGTTCTGTGCATTGTGGGATGTTGAGCAGCATCCCTGGTCTTTACCCACTAGATGTTTGTAGCATGTCCCCACTCCTGTCCCCAGTTAACCAAAAATGACAACCCAAACAGTGTCCAGACATTGCCTATATTGCCTGGGGTGCAAAATCTCTACCAGTTCCGAATCACTGTTTCAACCTCTCTCAATATTGCTGTCCTGAGTCTTCAGCCCTAAGAATTAGAATAAAATTAGAATAGCAATTTATATGTCTTCTTTGGAGAAGTGTCTGTTCATGTCTTCTGCCCATTTTTTGACTGGATTATTTGTTTTTTGAGTGTTGAGTTTGAGAAGTTCTTTATAGATCTTGGATACCAACACTTTATCTCTAGTGTCATTTGCAAATATCTTCTCCCATTCTGTGGGTTGCCTCTTAGTTTTGTTGACTGTTTCCTTTGCTGTGCAGAAGCTTTTTATCTTGATGAAGTCCCAAAAGTTCATTCTTGCTTTTGTTTCCCTCGTCTTTGGAGATGTGTCTTGAAAGAAGTTGCTATGGCTGATGTCGCAGAGATTACCACCTATGTTTTCCTCTAGGATTTTGATGGATTCCTGTGTCACATTGAGGTCTTTCATCCATCTTTGTGTATGGTGTAAGAAAATGGTCAAGTTTCATTCTTCTGTATGTAGCACCCCAATGTTCATAGCAGCAATGTCCACAATAGCCAAACTGTGGAAGGAGCCAAGATGCCCTTCTACAGATGAATGGATAAAGAAGATGTGGTCCATATATACAATGGAATATTCCTCAGCCATCAGAAAGGATGCACTGAGGAGGATTATGCTAAGTGAAATAAGTCAAGCAGAGAAAGACAATTATCATATGGTTTCACTCATATGTGGAACATAAGGAATATGTTCAGAGGACCATAGGGGAAGGGAGGGAAAACTGAAGGAGGAGAAATCAGAGAGGGAGACAATCCATGAGAGACTCTGGGGGAGTGGGGGGATTGGGTATTCGGGGGATGGGTACTGAAGAGGGCACATGTTGTGATGAGCACTGGGTGTTATATGCAACTAATAAATCATTGAATACTACATCAGAAACTAATGATGTACTAATTGAACAACAACAAAAAAATAGCAAGGTTGCCCATGCATTTCTTTCTCTGCTTTATTTAAACTTATTTACATAGCCCCCAGGAGGCAAGGAGGGACAGATACTATTGTGTCTACTTCACAGACAAGTCAACTATGATTCAGAAGGGTTAACTGACTTCCCTAGGAAACCCTATCAAGGCAGAAGCGATACTACTCTGAGGTCCCTCATCCTCAAAGTTTTGGAGGGGAGCAGGGGTGGCTGGACAGCTGACTGGCAGAGAAGGGAACGCCCCCCTCCCCAAGTTACCAATAATGTTCCTTTTATTTTTCTTTTAAAGTGTCCTGCTATTGCCAGGAATATCATATAAAACAGCTTTATGAAGTGAACACAGGGCCCCAGCAGCTTCTACAAGCTGGCTGTGTCAAGGGCACCAGTGTTTCTAATTAATGCTGCGGTCCAGGGTTCCATGCGAGCCCTACCTGCTCCCTCTCCCTTAGGTTTTGACTTCTGGCTAACCTGCACGGGGGCCCTTGTGCCTATGACTAATAAACACTCCTGACATTTCTCACTGGGTCTGGGAGGGCGGAAATAAAAGTCTCGTCCAACTAACCACGTTCCAGCCCGAACGTGGCCCATTCAGAGCAGGCACCAAGGAGAAAGCTGTCTTGCCCTGTGCTGTCCAGCCGAAAAGCACTAGCAAACAAGTGCCTCTCCGTGGTCTGGCCTCCTCATTTTGGATATGCTTGACATCAGGTGTGGTCACCCTGTGGCCTTCGGGGGACAGCAGAAGGAGTCTCCTCACCACCCTATAGAGAAATCATTCTCAAAGTTCCAGCAGGCCTCTTCACAGCCTTCCCCACGCTAGAGATTTCTGGTGTTCTTAAAGGCCAAGGATGAGAATGACATCATCAGACAAAACAAAATAGGGACAGGTGTGAGCTTCTGTGCACGCATGCGCGAATATGCATGTGCATGCATGTGTGTATACATATTTACCCGAAACTTCTCCTGTGGAGCTGATGGAAACCAAGGTCCTGGAAGTGTAGGCACTTTGCTAACTTCTTAACTAATTGATTAATTAGAATAACAGGGCATTAGAGCTCAGAGGAGACTCAAAGATCATTTTGCCCGACCTTCTCTTTTTACTAGTGAAATTAAGATCCAGTGACATTAGGTGACAACTCAAAGTGCTCCATCCATAGCCAGTTGGAAAAGCTCAGAACTGGGACTTCCCAGGCAAACAGTTTCTTCCTTCATCCCCACACCACCCCTTCCCAGCCACTCTCTACAAGAGCCGTGTTCAGGGTTGACAGCACCCAGATGTGTAGCCTGGCCCCTCTTTCCCAGAAGGAAGAAACTATTTGGTTAGTGCTTGCATGTGTCCACTCCTGTCCCCTCCTCCTGTCCCTATTCCACCAATGCAGATGGGCATGGGCACCCACTCCAGAAGATCAAATCCTGGCTGCTGGGAGAGGCTGACCCTTGAGTGAGAAATCGTAAATAGTAACCAGTCCTTGTGTTCCTAGTAGAGAAAAAAGCCATGAAAAATACCTAGATGTGTTATACAAATACTTGGAAATATTCAGATAAGTTACTCTATTTCCCCCTAGTTATCGACACCGAACATTTTTAAATAAAATCTAAATCCGGACCTTTGCAGTGCAGAATTCATAATTAAATAGGAAGTTCTGTTTTGGCAAGGACTGTGTTGTAATTTTCTTGAATTTCTCATGGCACTTAGCATAATTCTAGAATGGCAATGGAACTAGCATTCCATTGACACTTGTTAGTTAAATTGTAATGGTGTAAAAATAAAATGCTCACTCTTTAAATGACAAGTTGACATCTAGGGTCAGGTCTTTCCAAAACAATGAGGGGATTTTTCGTGTCTGTGCTGTGATTATCACAGCACACCAGGGGGAGGGTGAGCTCTGAAGCAGTGGGCAGCTTCTAGGTTGACAAGGACAGTTGTGACCTCGAACTTTATCCCCTATAAGAGATGTTGGTTTATATGAAGTTTTTCAATGATCCTGCAAGACAATGAGAGCACTTGGTTTGGAGTTCACTTCCTAACTGTGTGACCCAAGGAAATTCCCTAGACATTTCTAAAAGGAGAGTAATCAAATCAGTATTCACATCTAAGGTTGTTGTGAGGATAAAATCAAGGAAGATAATGTAAAATACCATGCAAACTGTAGGGTACTGTCTAGGAGGGGGTTGTTACTAATGTGGGACGTGAGTTAAACCATCTAAACTAAGGGTAGTGGACTCCCTGGGCATTTGAGGACATGTGTTCAGGCATGATGTAGCCACATGGTAACAGCTCTGAGTGCTTGGATTTAGGGGGTACCTCAGTGCAAAACAAACTTCCTAATTCAAATATAAACTTGAGTTAATGAAATCATAAAGAGTAAGGACTAACTACCTACTGGTATGTCTGGAATTATGAAATAGTCTTAGAAGTTTGCTTATGAGGAAACCAACTTACAGCAACAAAGAAGCAATTTGTTAAAAAAGGAAACAAAAGTATGAAATACGGAGGAAAATAATTGTCCACATTCCTAGCTCCCCAGAATTCACCACCTTTATTTTTCTTATTTGTTTCCAGACCCTTTCATGACTTAAAAAGTGTTAAAATGTAACGATACACAGGTGAGACAAAGATCTGCTTAGGCTGGGGCTGACAAGTGGCTGAACCGGCCCCCTCCACCCAGCAGCAGCCTGGGAGAGGAGGGGTTCCCGATAGAGGGGCAGGGGGTGGCTCGGCTTCCGTCCGTTCTGCTGGAGTGGCCTCCTTGTTTCATTGGAAAGAGAACCTCAGAACCAGAAGTGCATTCCAAAATCTCAGGTAATTGTGTATTTTCCCACCTCCTGGCTGCCTGGAATCAATGATTCTGCTTTGCTGTGATTAGCACAGATACGTAACTGCTAAAGCGTGACCCAGTTCTCATTGTTCCAGATGCACCAGTGTTGAGTTCTGTCTTGGTGGCTTGGAAAGAAAGCAGAATAAACAAACCTAGAAAAATAACCCAGAGACTACATTATGGCTAAAACTAAGATAAAGTATAAGGCATTGAGTTAGAAACAATTTCTACCACTTTGAAGTCTTAAGAATATATTTTCGAAAGAATACAGAACAACCATATGCATGTATACATAGTGCCATATACAATGTCTAATTTGCACCAATACATTGTGGGGAAAAGAATGCAACAAATGGAAGTTTCTCCTAAAATCTGGCAAAAAGCCACCCTTCTGCTCTGATTTGGAAAAGAAGATTGTAAACAGTGTGGTGGTATCTGGTTTTACATTACAGATTATTTGCAGATATCTTTGATTATAGTTTAGCTTTTTAGATTTTTATCACAGAAACTTATTTCAAAGAGCCCTAGCGTGGACCTGATGGTAGAGAAGCTTATAAAAACAAATTCTTGGGCTTCTTTAAGTAGAAGGAAAACAAAATAAAAACACGGACAAGCTGAGGAAACCCCGCTCACTGGTTCATGTCCCTGGGTTTTGCTCTGTACCGCCAAGTTCTTTGTGCCCTGCGAGCAGAACGTTCACTCTCGAGGTGCAGTGTGAGTGGTGGAAACGACATGAGCACACAGGAAGGGTCCAGTCAGCACCCAGACCCCAGATGGTCCAGAAAGGGGGTGTTCCAGCTGGCTCAGTGGCAACAGAGAAACTAACAAGAGACAAAGGTCCATTTTCCTCCAACCCAGCGAGGCGTAGTCCATGCATAGCTGGGCACAGCGCCCAGGGCGAACCACACTCCCCCACGCTTGGGTACTGCAGAGGGGACACAGACATCAAAAGAAGCCTCGAGGAAGAAGAGCAGTCACAGAAATACAAGGCTGCCCCAAAAGGGGAGGGGAGGGGAGGGGCAGCTTGTACTGCAAACCCACCCAACTTGCCAGACAGCCGGGGGGGAGAGCAAGCTTGATTTGTGGCTTTCGTGCAAAGGGGAGCCTCTGCTGCGGGCTTTCTAGCCCTGGTCGCTTCAGACCACTTCCTGGGGCTTCCCTCGGATGGTCTCTGGCCTCACTAATTAATTAATGCACATGTATCGAGGACCCATCACGCTGCCTTCGTATGCTAAGCATTAAAAGGAGAAAGGGTAAGAGCGAACTGGGGCAGAGGACAAGACCGGCTCTTGCTAAACTTCAGGGCTGTTTGGAGGCCCTGTCCCTAACATTTCCCCCACTTTGTCCAGCCTTGCCCTCCCTCACAAACCAGTGCTTTGACACTCTCCCTGCCTGTCCTAACAGCGTCTCTCTGCCTCACCCGTCTCCGGACATCTGCAAGCCTTCCAAAGACAAGCAGAGGAATAGAAGGCGAATGAAGAGTGGAATTCTGGGCTCCAGTAAAAAGATGCTTTCTGCTGGGGGGCAGGGGAGAGAGGGAGAAGGTCTCACTTGTGTCTGTGAAATTATGTGCACAGGGGAGGCCACCCTTGCTGGGAGGAGCCCTGTGCTAAGTGTGAGGCCCAGGGGCCAGCCTTGAAGAGCTTATGGTTAGCAAGGCCAAGGGCCCCATGGAAAAATCTCTGTGGAGATTGGCAGTCCTAGACCCCCTCATGGCTCTTGTCATTTCCAGCCTTGGGAACCTATCAAGTCACTTCGCTTCTCTAAGCCTTAGTTCCCTCACTTGAAGAACGGACCTATGGGGGTGCCCTATGGGGGTGCCCAGTGGGTTAAGCGTCTGCCTTCGGCTCAGGTCATGATCTCAGGGTCCTGGGATCGAGCCCCACGTCAGGCTCCCTGCTCAGCGGGGAGTCTGCTCCTCCCTCTCCCTCTGCTACTCCCCCCTACTTGTGCTCTCTCTCTCTCTTTGTCAAATAAACAAATAATAATCATAAAAAAAAAAAAAAAAAACCAGACTTGTGGATCCCAGCCCTGTATATGTCTGAGACCATGCATATGAAAGCTGTTATGGAAATATTAGATGTTATTAGTCACAGAACACTAAAAGCCTGAATGTACACGGAAGTCCCCAAAGTGGCCCCGTGTGAACACTGTCTCGGAACGTGGACAGTGTGGTCCAGCTGTTGCTGTAAGAGAGCAACGCTTCACCGTGTGGCCCACATAAAAGAGTCGGGAAGCAGCCTTTTCCCGAGGTGGGGCCCGGCGCCTAACAAAGCTGCCACACCCACCTCCCCTCAGGATTTTGAGAGAAGGTGCTTCGATGTTCTGTGCAGTCAGCCTGAACTGAAACACAAATCACTTTGCGCCAAGTTCTGGGGGCTTGAGTTTCCTTTCCTGAGGGCAGTCCTCCCATGAGTCAGTGGGAACCGGACCAGTGGGAGCTTAGTGGTTTTACTTGAGGGGAACCTACAGGAAATCATTTAAGAAGATAATAAGGGGGATTTTTTTCCTGTCTAGAAATGAGGCCCATGGGTCTTTGCAGATGACATTATTCGCTCCTAATCACTAATAAATGCAGAAAAAGAGCCTCAGCTGATACCTAAGTCAGTACAATCAACAGTACACAGACTCTCATGGAGCACCATGGGGCTTTAATGCCTTCAGGTGGGCCCAGGGTCCCGAGGGCCGCAGACTGGTGGGATTGTCTTCAGGAACCCTCTTTCTAGAACCCAGTGATCCAGTGCAGTCTGGGTCCTGCCTGAGCCTGCCTGAGCCCTGCGTCCCCATTCTCCCACCCACCCCACTGGATTTGCCCAATTGTTCAGAACTTGATTATCTTTGCAGCTAAAATCATAAATTAATTCCCAGTGAGGTAGAGGGTAATTACTTCGTGTGGCACTCTCTGCCCCCATACATAATTTTCAGGTTAACAGATGGTTTGACCCCCAAAAGCTTACCGAAATTTAGCATTCAGAGCTGTCTGCCCAGGAATTTGTGTTTGGGAAAGGAAAACCATTGGGTAGAAACCTAGAAAAAGAGGCCCATCAGAATGTTGGGGCATGGGGTAAAACCGACTCTCATCTCTTCATGTCCTAGGCCCCAAGCTCAGTGAATATCACATGAATAAATGAACCCCTGAACGAATGAGGGAAGGGAGCCGAGAGCTGGAGGTGTTACCAGAGGTCATCTGGGGTCCTAGGCTAACGGCTGACTTTCTGAAAGAAGGAGCTCGGGCTTGCAGAGACTGCAACCTACGCCGGGTGAAGCCCTGGTCAGTGACGAAGGAAGGATGAAGGCCCAAGTCTCCGTGGAAAAGTCTCCGACGCCCTGCGCACCGGGCCTCTGGAGCCCCGGGAGAAGGCCGGAGCTGGGTGACGGCCCACGCTTCCTCCCTGGCTCCGCAGCACTGTCTGGTCAATGCTGCCAAGACCTGCTGTGGGGCCATCAGGGTAGCTTTCGTCACTCCCACCACCAATATGAGGGAGGCAGAATAATATTAGTCTGGGAGAGAAACCCCCTCGCTCGGTTCTCACGATTCCCATTTCCTCTTTCCTGGCTGTCATCCTATCTCGGGTCAGTCTCCAGTAAACAGAAAAGAGCCTGCTTTATGCTATCACAGATTAAGTGACACCAGCTAAGGGCTCCATCTTTCACTCTTTCTTTGAAATGGATCCTCCCACCCATCACTGCATTTTGTCCCATGAGAGGAATGTTCGGGGGAGCGGGTTTCTTTTTCACATCCGAACACAGGGAAGTGGCAGGGCTTTGGCTGCTGGGGCAGGCCTTGTTGGGCAGTCCGGAGGATTAAAGCGACACCAAATTTTAGAGCATTTCCATCTTTATCTCTGTCTTTTTAGGCATGGAAAGACCATCCTAGAGGGAAAGCGGTGGGGTCTCCGCAGTGGTCCCAGTGAGTCAGGATGCAGGATGTGGGCAGAACGCTCTCTGGCAAAGGGAGGGAGGTGCTGTTTGCTTCGTTTCATATCTTGGTGCCATTTCCTCAAGTCATAACTTGCATTCAATATCCTTGATTTCTGGGGCACCTGGGTAGCTCAGTCGGTTATGCATCTGCCTCCAGCTCAGGTCACCATCTCAGGTTCCTGGGATCAAGCCCTGCTTCTGACTCTGTGCTCAGTGGGGAGTCTGCTTCTCCCTCTGCCCCTCCCCCTGCTCATTTTCTCTCTCTCTCTCTCAAATAAATAAATAAAATATTTAAAAACAATCCTTTGGGGCGCCTGGGTGGCTCAGTCCTTAAGTGTCTGCCTTTGGCTCAGGTCATGTTCCCAGGGTCTGGGATCGAGCCCCGCATCGGGCTCCCTGCTCAGCGGGAAGCCTGCTTCTCCCTCTCCCACTCCCCCTGCTTGTGTTCCCTCTCTCACTGTCTCTCTCTGTCAAATAAATAAATAAAATCTTTAAAAAAAAAAATCCCTGATTTCTGAAATACCTAATGGTGGATGCCAAGATGAGGACCTTAAATTCCCAAGTATGGGGCTAGGAGACGGGGAGTCCGCCTCAGCTGCTCTGTAATGCCGGTAGGAAGACAATGTGCAACTACTGGGCAGAGCCCTGAACCATACAGGCCTGGGGGGTGCTCTGAGCTGCCGCCCACCAGAGCAGGTGAAAGCAATTCCTATTTCTGTTTGCTGTTAGAGCCCCAAACTCAACTTGGTAAGCTATACCGTTGAACCCAGTTATACGGAGAAGTAGCGAATTCTAATGATGGCACTACTTCACCTCGCTTGAAAATTCCATTTTGCCCATTATCCACCTGTGATACAAAAAGCTTGACCCACAGGCCCAGAGGCTACGCATACAGGTGGAGCGGGCGTGAGGCTAAAGCATGGGAGGTCCGATAGCCCTGCCCGATGCAGATCACAGTCGCTGCCCTGTACGCCCCGACCTGGCAGGCGGCTTCAAAATTCAGCTTCACTGACAGAAAAGGCTTTGGAATGAGGAAGAGGATGGATTCTGTGTCCCTTGAAGGTCAAATCACAGCTTAAGGACAACAATTTTTTTCTACGAGGCAAGTTTTCATAAGGCAAAGAAGATCTAAGAACTCAGGTCACTAGGGAGCATTTTTGCTCCGTGTGACTTACGAATCTATTAGGCCGATGGTGTGGTCCCCACGGAGAGGTGGCCCTGTGTGTCACAGGTAGCCCAGGGCACGCCGGGGACTGCTCAGAAGGCGTTGTTTCCCTGCTGGTGAGTGTCAATGCTGCCATAATGTACTTTTCTGGCCCAGAACATGGGGATTTTTCTTTGAGCTTTCACGCAATTCAGGATTTGCTCCATGTTTCCTTTCCTTTTTTTTTTTTTTTCACTCCAGTTCTGATAAACCTGTTTATTATTTTTAGGTTGCAAAAACAAAATAAGCTTACAGAGCTATCTTTGTTGTTGCGATTCATGCTGAAAGTAAATAACTTTTAGTTGGCAGCCTGAAACTCTAGGTCCTACCCTGAAACTCTAGGTCCTACCCACTCCCTCCCACCACCACCACCACCACCACCATCGCTGTAGCCATCAGCCTTTTCTCTTTGGGATGACCCATATAGGATGTGATTAAAACATAACAATGGGGAATGTTTTAGGAACACAGCTATTCTAATAGAACGGCAGTTGGCTTGGGGTATTATAACTTTGAGAGATTTTGATGAGCGAAAGTGAATTCCAAGACCAAAGGGGTGAAGGATCTAGAAATCAATCTGGGGGAGCAGGGAGGAGTGAGGATGTTGGGTCACAGAAGAGTCAAAGTTCTGCCACGTGGATATGTCCTTTAGACCAAACCCGTGCTTCTGCCAAATGTGGGAGCAAGACCACAATGTCAGTGTCACAGGGACTCAGATTTCTAATAATTCGAATTGCTCAAAAAGGAACAGGTTGCTCTGTAAGGGAGTGACCTTCTTGTCAATGACAGAATTCAAGCAAAACCTGGATGACCCTCTGTCAGGAAGATTAGAAAAGGGCCTTCTCCAGTAATGCTAAGATGAGGCATTCTCCACTGGGATCTCAAGAGGGTCGGGGAGGCCCACAAGGAGGGGGCAAGGATGAACATGTGTGGACACAGGTCACCGGACACTATCCCAGATGAAGAGCCTGTCCCAGTCACTCTCCTCCTGCAAGATCATTTCCTCCAGACTGATTTCTACCTTCCTGGTCATACCTTTGAATTCACTTTAATTTATCCAATCACTCCCCTAGAAAAACCTGAAATGTCTTCTCCAGCTGGCTCCCACCACATGCTCCATGTTCTGATCCCACAAGAACAGACTCTACCAGGGGCCACTGGTGAAGCTCTGTGTTAAGGAAAACTTCCTGGAGAAGCCCGTCCTATCACATGCATATGGGCGCTGGCTCACTCAGTGCAAAGCTCTGTGTGTGTGGTGATGGCTCAAAACCTCACTGGCCCGCCAGTGGTGTGAAAGGAAGCCCTTGGTGTGTCTGGGGGTGAGTCTCCAACCAGTCGGTTTGAGAAACTCTGACCACATAAAGGCAGATGCTGGGCCCCTTGGTTTCCTCAATCCCTTTGTCCTCCAGGGGACTCCTAATCCACATGTTTCCTCCTAATTTACCCTTCATTTGTCAAAATATTATTTCATAAGAGCTTTTTGATGTCTAAAAAGCCTGATGAGTCTCTTAAGCCCTTTCCTGGTTGGTAGCATGAAATTGTGTGCTCCTAGCACTTAATGGGACCAGGAGCCAGAAAGGCTAAAGTCTGCTTTGCAGGCCTGGGGCTGTGAGAACAGCCTCGCAAACCGTCTCTGGTCAGTACAGCAGGCCAGCTATCGACATACCAGGAGGTGAGAAGACAAGCCACTTTTCTTTACAGGACTCTTTGGGTCCTGCCTCTAGGGATGGCCCAACTCCATTGGAAATGCAGTAAATCACATCATTCATTCGCTTCCTCTCTGAACAACTGTTTAATGACTATCTGCTGTGTGCCAGGCATTGTCCCGGTGTTGGGCAATCACATATAAACAATGCTCAGTTCTTGCCCTTGGAGAACTCGCATCCTGGTGGAGAGGATAAATGCATAAGTGGAACATTCCAAAAAGTATACTTCTGCTAGAGTGTAGAGTACTATAGAATTAAGGAGAGCCCCTTGGGGTAGAAAAGAGGTAGTCATGAAAGACCTTTGAGGCCCTTCAGAAACAATGAAGTCATCTTGAGATACAAGGTAAAAATTCCCAACTGCTTGTTTAATGTCTCTCCCACCCACCAAATGCAGTATTTTATAGGTAAAGGAAAAGAGGAGGAGGAGCCTGGAAGCTTTTGATAGTCAAGGCCTGACCTGGGTGCTTTAAATAAGGGATACTCTGGTGTCTTAGCTCCATCCATGTGATAGCAAATCTGACTTTTTTTTCAAGAAGCACAAGCTGGGACCCTCAGCCTCAGAGTTGTTCCAGCCTTTGTGGGCCAGCCCCGAGCTCCAGCTCAGGCTGTGTGAGGACCCGAGGCACCAGCTCTCGAACCCAGAGCTTCGCTGCATCTGGAGGGCTGGGGGCAGGCTGAGCAGACGTGAGCGTTTCACATGGTGGGATATTGTGTGTGGAAGTCAAGGGCAGTTTTAAGAAGAAAGATTTTAGTTCCATCCACTTTGTTGCAAATGGCAAGATCATGCTAAGCGAAATAAGTCAATCAGAGAAAGGTAAGTATCATATGATCTCACTGATATGAGGATTTTGAGAAACAAAAGGCAGAGGATCATAGGGGAAGGGAGGGAAAAATGAAACAAGATGAAACCAGAGAGGAAGACAAACCATAAGAGACTCTTAATCTCAGGAAACGAACTCTGGGTTGCTGGAGTGGAGGCGGGTGGGAGAGATGGGGTGGCTGGATGATGAACACTGGGGAAGGTATGTACTATGGTGAACACTGTGTAAGACTGATGAATCACAGACCTGTACCCCTGAAACAAATAATACATTATATATTAATAAAAAAATTTAAAAAAAAAGAAAAATGATTTTAGATTTTCCTATATGAATTAGAGATGATGATATTTGGTGCAGGTTTCAACTTCCATTTTTATTTACCTGCCTCAATTACTAACAGATTATCTAATTTTCTTTTCTGATGATAAAAAGTAATACCTTTACTGTAGAAATTTTAGTTCACTGAATACAAATGTAAAACAGAAAATAAAAATCACCCATGACATTACCCAAATAGCCAATTAGATGTTTTAGATATTTGCCCCTCTGATGAGCCGATTAAATCAAACACTTTGTTAAAGTATATGACTATTTTAAGCTTCATGATAAATAACCTACAGAGGATTTTCTTCTCATGACTGGGTCTCTTCTTTCTGTACTTTCAGGCCTCAAGGTCAAATACTGCCCTAAGTTAATCTTGAGTTCCTTCACCTAAGCAATGGCTAGCTAATTGGCTAGGTCCTAACCCAAAAGGGATAGGGCATGTAGGCAAAATGGCATGGTTTACAACTTTGAGCCCCCCAGGATCCAACCTGTTCTTTGCCTACAGGTCTTGCGACCATTCTGTCAAAGCTACTGATACCAGACTTTGAATTATGGAAGGGTCATTGCATCCCACCCCAGTTTAAATACTTGAACTTGAAATGTTACCAACTCTATAGAGGGTCTAGAAAAGGAAAACTCTGTTTTCCATCTCAAAGGAAACAGTCATGAGATTTTCTTGTGATGTATGAGGGAAGGCAGAAGGCAGAACTTTCTTTTTTTCTAAAAACTAAAAGGAAAACCAACTTCTCTCCTTTCAAAGCATGATAAATTGCTGTACTGACTTTCTTCTCAAAAGAGGAATCCCATTTGCTTGTGTGCTAGTATGCTAATTTGTTCTTTGCGGTTTGGGGTCAAAATTTGAATTCGCCTTGCAAGTTCACTTTAAAGTTTAGCTTCAATCTTTTTAAAGAAATCCTTAGAGTTCCATAGTCTATTTGGAAAAAAGAAAAATAAAAGTTTCAAATATTGGCTTGAGTAGGATATTTTGACTGTATTTCAGCTCAGCAAATGATCAGCAAATTAGTAGATTTATCCATTCCAATATTTTTGTTGTAACACTAACAGTTCTGAGCGTGACTAGGATCTTTTGGCATATGAACAACTATTTTTGCTGAATGACAAGGCTTTAGCCTTACAAGTACTTACTTTTTTGCCAGGGAAATTGTAATTGTTCCAACTTTTTAAAAACAGGCACCATTTTTATTTGCTTAGATCCCCCCTGGTTAAAGTGTGTTATGTTGAGATGAGACATGTCATAAGCAAAATCTACTTATTTCACTATGTATGCTGGAAATCAGCTGAATCCAGAATAAAGTTGAATATAATTTCAGAACTGAAAAATAGTTCTTGTTCTTTCCTGTGATAACAAGTACTTAATATATTTTTAGTATAATTATTCATACTGTTAGATTATAACAGTTACTGTTTTTATGAACATAGCTTTCCTATAACTTGTCTGGAATGATTTTATATGATTGCAGAATATTTGTAACAGAAACTCAAGGGAATCATGAACCAGTTCAAGAAATTGTTTTTTTTTTTTTTTTTTTTTTTTTTTTTTCAGAAATTCTGGAGCCTGGAAAAATCCTCTCTGTTTGTCTTTAGAAAGTACATAAAATTGCCAAGGCTGCTAGAATACATGTCATTTGCTAAGTCTTTCTTTATAATTTTTCTCTATCACCATCTGTTAGCAAAGCAAACTTCACTTTATAAATAATAAGACCTTACAATTGTCTCATGGTTTTTGGTTTACAAAATCCTTGTATACATCATGTCATTGTCATTTTAATCCCCTACATATCTACAGAGATAGACCAGACATATGTGATTATCTCCATTTTACAAAACAAGCAAATGAGAAAGAGAATTGGTATACCTAAATCACCTACTTAGTAAGTGTCATCATTAGGTTCAAACCCAGATGTTCTGATTCCAAGTGCTGGGCTCCTTCCATAGCATAAAACCTAGCTCCCCAGAGTGACGCTGAAGGATGAAAAGACATAGCCAAAGAACAGTCAGACACATTTACTTTTGAATCCTTGTCCATGTATTAGCTAGGTGACATTGGAAAAGTTATTTAACCTTTCTGAACCTCATTTTTTATATAAATGGAAGAGGGATAATATTACATAACTCGGAATTTTAGATAAGATTAAATAATCTATGTAAATTGCTTGGCACTAGAAATATTTCATAAATGTTAATTGTTGTTACTGTTTTGGTATTATTATTACTATTATTGGCTTGGTAGTAGAATGAGGTAGCTAGAATAACCACTCAAGATTTCAGGGTCTGATGTTGTTCTTAGAATTCCTGTGGGTTGCTAATTCCCCCATTCTCTTGATTTGATGCTTGGCTAACTGTACAATTTCACCACAAAGTGGAATGGACAAAGATGAGACTTAATATAGATTGTTCTTACTACCTTTGTGGTTGGTTTGCCAAGAGTATGGAAGCAGTAAAAACAATAAAGGAAAGAAATTTCCCTCCTAGCTGCTTCTGTTTAATTACATGAATGATTCTATCTTTAGTGGAGTGAGATGTGTGATGGGATAAATTTAGTCCATTCTTAGATCCCCTCCAAAGGATATTGAGTTTGGTAACAGCCCATCATAATGCAACCAAGGATTAGCATCACTGAGAGTCTCTGAGGTGGGTATTTTCCATTGAAAATTGTAATGTAGGTTCTAAGCAATGAAAGAAGATAGGGCTTGTATTTGTGACTCCCACCCTATTGCGCACTCTCCTCTTACACACACATAGAACTTAACTATTGCTATTTATTCTCATCTTAGAAATTTCTCAATTGCTTAGAGAATTTTCAACTAGAACTGCTTGTCAGTTCCTACAGAGCCTGAGTGTATGCACGTGAGTGTATTTGTATGTGTGTTCTTTTCCCTTTGCTTACAATGCTCACCCCACTCCACAGCTTGGCTAGTTGTACCTCATTCTTTAAGGCTTATTTTAGGCATCATCTTCTCTAGAAGTGTCTTGGGACATTGTCTCTGTCCCCTGTTGTCTCCCCACCCCAGCTGCAGTTAGAGTCTCCCTTTGGATATTTTCAGAATTCCTCATACATTTTCTACTTTGTTCCTCACCACATGGTGTTAAATTACCTGTTCATATATCTGTTGCATCAACTCAGCTGAGAACTTGGAGGGCAACAACTGTGTCTTATTCACCTTTGTAATCTACTACTAGCAGAGTAAAATGTTCAATAAATAATCTTTAAATGAATAAACTTAATGGTCAGACTATTGCCTTGCCTGAACTAATTACTGACAGTTGCCTTTGAGTAGCATGTTTGAACTAATTACTTAATATGCAATCCCACTTCTTTATTCTCTTTCCAAAGAATATATTATATATTTCTAATTTATAGCTCATGTTAGTTGCCAACTCTTCTAGCCTACATATGCAACATTTTGACTATTGTTGCTAAGGAGTAAAAAAATATGTATAAATAAAACAAAGGATACACAGTGAAAACTATATGCATTGATAAACTTTATGTACATTTATTCATATTATTAAATATATACACATGTGTTTTTGAGTGCAGTAGATAGCACATGCATAATGTACACACATCCATGTGTATGTATCTACGTATGTATCTATGTATGTATCTATGTATATGTTTACAATTTCTCATCAAGTTTCTGAAACTGTTGGCTGCAGTTTTTGGTCCCTTGTTCATTCAGTCTTTAGCCTCACTGAGTCTTTCTGTGAACGCTGAAATGACAAAGCTATTCAAAGCCACAGCTGCTTGGCATGTCTGCTTTTTTTTCCCATTGCCCAGGGTCTCTGCCATAGCATTTAGCTATTAAGGCATTCTGGGGTTCTAAACCTCCAGTCTCACCAAGATACCTGCTAAGATAAGGTTATTTCCTCTTCTCAGGAAGAAAAATATAGAAAAACAAATGATCTCTGCCTCTTCATAGATATTCAAGGCACTTTGCATGAGGAAGACAGAGAAAGCTGGAGATCTCTGAAGAATAAGATCTTTCAGAGTTGCATCTGCTGTTGGGCCTGCCCTATTTCTCAATGGCAACTGCTCTGTGGGGGAGGCAGCTCTATGGTCAGACTCACAGTGAGTGAGCTGGGGCCATGGTGGGAGCTCATCTTTTTTACCCAAGAGGGCCTATCAACTCTCATCAAGGTGTTTTCCTAAATCCAAGAACCAGATTTGAATTCGTCTATTTCCCCAGAAGGTAGAAAGCATTGCTGTCAGCTTTTGCTTGTATAGATTTTCCTTTCTTACTATATGTGTATGCACAGCACTAAACCTAGTGACGGATATACTGAGAATGTTGAATTAAATTAAATGAATGGAACTGTTGAATTTGAGAACTATGGGGAGAAGAAAATTACATCCAACTGAAATTTTTCTCCTTAAAACTTTCTAGACCTGGACTGTTTTTTGTTTTGTTTTGTTTTTAGAATGACAGAGAAGACAATCTGCTGTTTCAGAGAAAGACTCTGAAAAAGGGACCCAAGACTTCAACTTCTTCAGAGGACTACGGACTGCTCCCCAGAGATTAATCTAATCTTATGGAATAATATCTCTGAATTACTTTGAAGATTTGGATTTTCTATTTTTTCTTTCATCCAAAAATCTTAAGCTCCTCTACTTCCTTACGCTTATAACTCAAGACCCAGGTTGGCCTTCTCACCTTCAGCCTTTTGGCTCAATCGTCAGTAAAAAAAAAAAAAAAAAAAAATTTCTGTGTCAAAATTTATTTTTTTTTTATAGGACTGAGGCAATGGGAAAAGAAGGAGTGTGCTTTACTAAGTGATTTTATATTAATTTGTGACTACTTTTTTACCTTATCTGAGTTGTTAATGTGAAACCCCAAATGGACTGTGAGGATGAGCTAGACTAATGGTCTATTTATGTTAGAGCCGCTGCCTTCTTTGGTTGATCACTAGCACCTTCTCATGTCAAATCATCCACAGATAATTTTTTTAACTTATAGATACATAAGAATGTGTCTCTGTATTGAAAATATTGTGGTAGCTCCACAGGCCATGGCATGGAACTCTGGAGTTCATTTGCTTGCTTACAAAACTGCTGAATGTGAAAGTGGTCTGAGATGCTGGTGGACCGTTTTAAGGGTTCATCTCTATTTTCCTACAGACACACAAGAGGATAGAAGGGTGCCCAGGCTAGGGTAGGAAAGGGCTGGGGTACATGTGAGCTTCAGTGCCAAATAAACCTTCTTCTAAAAGGTCAAAAGCAGGTGAGGCATTTTGCAGTTACAAATGTAAAAAATCACCATGGGTAGCAAGACCACTGGCTGAAAGTTATTGGGAAAGGGATAGTCACAGGGTCTCAAAATGCTATCCGTCAGATTGTTAATTGTTTACAGAGAAGAAAAGTTACCTTCAAGTGGAGAAATCTATTGGATAAGTAATCAAACTTAGCAAATCTAATAATGGAGCATACTTCACGTGCTTTCTGATGTGATATGCAGAGTAAGATTTAACATTACCCATGTGGTATTCTTCCCCCAAAACATATAAACTGAATCTAATCTAGAGAAAACAGTCATATCCAAAGTCTGTGTCATTCTGCATATGTAAATTTTATGGCATTGCACAAACCAGCTGGCCAGGATTCTTCAAAATTGTTGACATCATCAAAGAAAAAGGAACGTAAAGGAATTTCTGGATTAAAGGAGAATAAAGAGACAAGGCAAATAAATGCAATCTGTCATCTTTGGTTGATTCTTGACATCTCCTCCCACGCCCTCCCAAAAAGCTATAAAGTATAAAATACACATTAGATAATATTATTGATTCAATGTTAAGTTTCTTGAGGTAATAATAGTATTGTGATTATGTAAAAGAATGTCCTTGTTCTTGGGAGATACATGCTAAGGTATTTAGGGGTGAATTGCCGTAATGTCTGCAACTTACTTTTAAGTGGTTAAGCAAATGTATACACATAAATGTGTGTATATATACACACGAAACTGTATATACATGTGTGTCTGGAGGGAGAGAGAGCAAATAGGCTAAGGGTGAGATAGCTCAGCTCATTTGACAGGGCCCATATGGAAATGCCCAGCACTTGGCAATGGCCAGGCTCCTAGAAGAGGTCAGATGGTCAATAGTGGCCTAGCACATGGCCAGAGATGGTCAATGTCTTCTTAACTTCCATGCTGTTACAGGTCTTAACTTCCATGTTTTTTCTTCGAGACTCTGCAGATTTTGCTCATAAGATATGGCTTCCACAACTTCTTAATCTTTCATATACCGATTTCCTTTGAAAGGATATTATTTTATTTCATAATATGGCCCTAGGACCAGATTGGAACCAGGTTTTAATCCAGGCTGTTAATTTACTAGCTATGTAGATTTGTGCAAGTTACTTCATCTCTCCTGATCTCAGTACCCACATTCATAACAGATGGATAACAGTAATAACAATCTCATAGGGGTATTATGAGAAATGAAGGAGATAAACAATGTTCTTGGCACAGTGTCTTGCACATCATAAGCACTCAATAAATATTTGCTTATCAATATTATTATGGTGCATACTGTTCAGAGCTTGCCAATAAAAACTACAATTATGAAAGTAAGCAACAAAATGTACTGAGCAGCTATTATGTGTTAGGAACTATTATTGTTCAATGAACAACAGTGAAAGATCCCTGACTTAATGGAATTTATATTATAACCAATGCTTAATATACACCAAGAAAATTCTGAGTACCTTACAGATATTAACTCATTTAATTTTCAAAATATCTCTGACTCTAGAGGTCTAATCTCAAACAGTCTGCCTAGTGGTTTGGCTTGGTGGAATTTTCTGGGGCTTCTGAAAAATAATTGAATTAACATTAGGATGTGTCCAGGGTTAGTGGGGAGGAGTTTGTTTTGCTATATTTTGTTTAGTTTTTTCAACTCTGTGAAAATGTTCAATGACAAAAAAACATTGTCTGGTTGAGCCAGAAGCTAAAGATCATATAGAAATAATTGATGAAATGCACTCCTCATTTTTAGGTAAATGATGTTCCCTGGAGTGGAGGAGGGTAGAAGAGAGTAAGAAGAAAGCAAAACAAAGAATAAACTCACCTCTTTTTCTTATAGACAGGTTTTAAGAAGCTTGGTTCACAATGTTCTGGATTTCTACCAGATATCCCCATTCTAGCCAATGTCACCATGATTCTATGGACTGGGGGAGAGAAAGCACTTGGCATCTAAAGGAATACAGTGCTGTGCGCCATATCTGAAATTCTGAATCGTTTCCATTGGCCCATTCCTGGGTCCCCTTTTAGCAGTACCTATGTGATTTGCTCTAGCTCTCTGCCAGTGGGTCTCTGATCAACTGCCTAGTTAGACCAGCACTGTTGTGGCTCAGCATGAGTCAGAGGGGAGATTCTGTAAACTCTTTTGTCAGCTGTCTGTCATCATTCTCTTACTTGCGGTTCTAGACCTGGAGATGCATCTTTCTTTGTTGGTCATTTTTGGTGTGTCAATGAATGTCGTACATCTCCAGACATGTTCCAGGACTATCCCAAATAATTTTTACCTCCCACAAACCGCAAAGCATCTTTCTAAATACACTTCTTTTCATTTATAAACCCCTGCATATTTCCAGGAAAATATTATCCATGTTTCTGTTTTGTGTCCAGTTACCTCACCCTACTGTTTAGTAAGAAAAATTGGTGTTCTCCAAGAAGTCTCATAATTTTTCTTTCATCAGAGGAAAGGATGGTCATGGTCTTAACCAAATTCAAGTGTGGCTGGGGACTCAAAGCCACAGGCTTTCACCTTTGCAAATACTACCTTTCTTCCTAGTCAAAGAGGCCAGGCTGAGGATCCAGGAAGAGCAAAACTATTTTAACAGCAGGATGGACAACACAAAAGTAAATTAGCTGTCACACAGTTTATGTTCTGTTGACAATGTTTTCTTGAGTACATAAAATGTTCTTATTCTCTGACTTCAAAATTTTACTACTAAAAAACTGTCCTAAAGACATGGTCAGAGATAAACAAAGAGATTAATGAACACCATAATATCATTTATTATAGTGGAAAAATTTTATTGCTTTTAAACTATCCAACAATATGTTATTGATCTATAAATTACAGCATGTCCAAAACATAAAATACTATGCAGCCATTAATGAATATTTTGTGACAGAGGAAAATGTTAATAACAAGTAATGAGGTAAGTTACACAAAAGAGGCATGAGAATTAAAAATTCATGAGGAACAATAACCGAGGAATGTTTAGCTGTGTCTTCCATTGCCATTTTAGGATCTTTGCTCCAGAATGAAAGGAAATCTCCATGTCCCAAGAATACAGGCAGAGCTTTGGGTTCTGGGGAGTTGGGGGTTCTACACGTAGAGGACCATTAACAAACCTTTGTTTTCAAAAGCCCAAGGCCTTTGAAAGGAAGGGGATGGAGGCTGTGCCCTTTGCGGAGGAAAAGATGTTGGCTTTTTCAACATTCTTGTAGGAATTGGAGTCCCCAGGACTGGGAAGGGACAAAGCGTTCCAAGGGGGATCTTGCTGACATGCAGTTCCCAGGAAGAGGGGATCATGTGGGCCCTCAAGCATTAGTATTAGGGCATATGGCTTACCATTATCTCTGTCCCTCCTTCTATTGGATTATTCCCATGAGGATACAAACATGCTCTGGTATTTCTCACCTTAGAACAGTAAGCTTCCTTAACCCTGTATTTGTCATTACCTACCTCTCCATGTTTGAAAGTTTGTCAGTGGTGGACTGCCTTCACTGCCTATTCCATGCAGTGTTCTATGTATTGCCATGCGTGTTTGCCCCACACAGTAGCACAGACAGTAGTGAGACTGCTTTCGTCACCATCACCCAGGAGCTCTCTGTTCCCTTTCCTCATTGTTCTCCACCTCATTCAAGGCAGTCAACCATTAAGCTCTCTACAAACATCAACTGCTTTCAGCTTCCACAAAGTCTTGCTCTCTTGGTTTTCCTCCACCTCATTGGGCATCCCAGCCCATCTTCCTTTACTGTCTCCTCCTCAACATGGATGTACTAAGGACACAATCTGCCTCTGTTTCCTCTCTCATTCTTCTCTCTCTAGGTAATGTCATCCATTTTCAGAAATTTAAATACTATATTTATTCAAGGTCATTTTCATACCTGTGTAGGTCTAGGTATCCTGACTTTTGGACCCCTATTGCGTATCATATAAAATGTATTAAGATGCACTCATAGTTCAAAGTAAATTTACTTTTTGGGAGGAGGGGAGTGCATTTTTTTTTATTATATGAAATATACATAACATAAAATTTGCCATTTTAACTATTTTTAAGGTAAACATTTTGGTGGCATTAATTACATTCAGATGGCGTACCACCATCCCCACTGTCTATTTCCAAAATTTTTTCATCACCCCAAACAGAAACCCTGTATCCCTTAAGAAATAACCCGATTTCCTCTTTCTTCCCAGCTTTCATTAACCATGTTCAGTCTCAATGAATTTGACTACCCTAGATTAAATGTGCTTTCTTGCTGTTAAAAAAAGAATTTTATCATTTTATTTTTGAAACTGTTTGGACAAAGCATTTATTTTAAAATTGGCTCTCATTTTCCAGCTACCACCAAGCAGAATTGTATCCTAAAACTTGACAATTAATAAAGATGATCTAAAGCTGCATTTGTAGACATTTAATGCATTATTTATTAAGTTTGATGTTTACTTTCATGTGAATTTTTTAAAGATTGATTTATTTATTTGAGAGAGAGAGAAAGAGTATGTGTGCACATGTGCATGCATGAGTGGGGGGAGGAGCAGAGGGAGAGAATCTTCTAGCAGATGCCACACTGAGATTGGGTCCTACATGGGGCTCAATCTCACCACCCGTGAGATCATGACCTGAGCTGAAACCAAGAGTTGGATGCTTAACCGACTGTGCCAACCAGGAGCATGTTTTTAATTTTTAAAAAATAATTTCATACTTACATAAAGTTTCAAAATAATTACAGAGTCCTCCTACCCCTTTCACCCAGCTTCCTCTAGTGATATCTTACATAATTGTAATTCATTATCAATTATCTTGACTTTATTTGGTTGTCATCACTTTTACATGTATCAATTATGGGTGTGGTTGTGTTTACAACAACTTTTATCATATACATATTTCTAGGTGCATGTAACTGCCAGCACAATAAGAATACAGAACGTTCCATCACTCCATCAGGACAAAGAAATTCTTTCATGCTCTCCCTTTACAATCACCCGCTCCTGTCCAGTCGCCTACTCTGGCAGCCACTGGTCCATCGTCTGTCTCCATAATTATGTCATTTTGAGAATGTTATACACATGGAGTCATACCTTCAAGATCGGCCTTTTTTCATTGAAAGCCTATATTTTTCCTCATCATGCAAGTACCTGTTCTCCTAGAAGGTGATCTCAATGGCCTCATAGAATTGGTGGGTAGAGAGTGATATCTCAAAAGGAGAAAGGGGCGCCTGAGTGACTCAGTTGGTTAAGTGTCTGCCTTCAGCTCAGATCAGGATTCCCCCAGTCCTGGGATTGAGTCCTGTGTCGGGCTCCTTGCTCAGTGAGGAGCCTGCTTCTCTCTCTCCTTCTGCCTGCCGCTCCCCCTGCTTATGCTCTCTCTCTCTCTGTCAAATAAATAAATAAAATCTTAAAAAAAAAAAAAAGGAGAGAAATTGTCCTGTGTGTCAGTGATTTGGTCTACTAAACCCAAAAAATAGGTAACAGATTCAATAGACTTCTAATCATTTGGCATTCCTGCACTCCTTGCAGAGACATCTTCAGGAAATAAAAACCACATTTCTACCTTTGTCTCTGTTGCCTACATCCATTCTTTCACCTTTAACCAAGCTGCCATGTTCTCTCACCTGACCACTCCAGTAAGTCTCTTAACCTTCCCCCCCGCCCCACTCCCCCCTCTTTTTATCTTTCCCAAATCCACTCCCCAAAATCCATTCACAGCCTCTTTGATCCTTGCATAATCTCAGCTCTGAAAACATCTCTTCAGAGAGACTTTTCTGACAATCCCATCACTTTTTCCTCCCTAAACCCTCCCAACAAGTCACCCTGCTTTATTTTGTTCACACACTTATGAAGAATTTCATAGTATTTATCTTGTTGATTTATAGTCATTTATTGTTTATTTGTCTTCCTCTTTTCTGTAAAATCATGCTGATGTCAGCAACTTCCTCCTGTCCCTAGCACCTGGGACACTTGGCCTAGCCTTATGATCTCAGTAAATATTTATTGATTGAATGAATGACTAAATGAACATTTATGTGGCTTAAAAACTGCCCTGGAAATGTAGAAAGTAAGACAGCTGTCCTTACTTCACTATACAATTGCTGAGAAAATGCAGGAGAAAACTGAGACCTGACAGCAGTTGGGGATACGCAGACTGGCAGGATATTGTTGATGATTTTAAAATCCATCACCATGCTGAGTTCAAAACCTCAACACTGTGGAAAATGCTGTTGGACCTTGTGTGGTCACAGTGGTTAGGATGTTGGCTTTCACCTGAACTGCTTGGGGAAGAAAGATCTCTCTCTGCTCTCTTGCTGTTGCCTTATTTGATTTCTTTGTATAGTGATCACCCACTTGTGAACTCCTAAGCCACATGCCAGTGGGAAGAACATGGCAAGGAGAGGTGAGTTTCGCGCCAGTGCAATGGAAGAACTACTCCAAATCAACTCAAGTTTAGGTTCACATGAGACACAGCACTCTATTTGGCTCTAACATCCCAATGGTAAGACCAGCCAGCTCAACTGGATTGAATATTTCCTGCTTCAGCAGGAAATTTATGTACTGATCCATTGATGGAGGTGGTGGGGAGAGGTTGATATTTGGCATTTGCAACCAAAAACCAAAACTGATTCATGTTTCATAAGAAAAAGATTTTTCTGAATAAAAAAAATTTAAAGGCCTTCTTCCTTCAAATAAAATGAGGCTAATCAAGGCTAATTGAGAAAAAAAAAAAATGGTCCTCCAAATAAAATATTTCTGTACCATTCTGATAAGACCAGGGCTGGTCTTCAGCATGAATGAAATCTTTGGCCATCCAGATAATAATGGATTTCTGAAAGATAAAGCTACTTAAACAAAAATGTGCTTCTCCCTACTGAGCAGGAATTCCTTGGGGTGCCAACTGAGGAAGGTCTCATTAAGGATATGTATCTTTCTGTGTTCCCAGGGAGTCATAGCTCATGGGCAACCTAAGACGTCAGAGGAAGCCAGTTCATCTAATTAGGCATCATAGTCATCTGGACAACAGGGGTTTTGGGGAAATGGCCACCAGGACAGAGAGGGTGCAATCCAGAGTAGAGTTACTCTTCCTCCATTCTGTGCCTTCTTTCTTTCACCATCAAATATTGACTGGACCTACTATGAAAGTGAAGGGAAATGGAACGGATAGTATGAGAGATTCCATGATGAGTGAGACACAGTTCCCGTCTTCAAAACACTTACCACCTAAGTATAAGAGGGAAAAACATGTATGGATAGCTCTAAGACCACATGGAGAAATGCCACAAGAAAGTTAGAGATAAAACGTTACGAAAGTCTGGAAAAGATAAAACTTATTTTACTTGGCTGAGGTAGGAAATGGGAAGAAAAGGTGAATCAGAACATTCTTTGTGGAAGAGCTGACATCTGCAAGGGAATTGCAAGATGCGTGGGGTTTGACCAGGAGGATCTGAGACCAAAGGGGATTCCTTACAGGTGGAAGCATCCACAAACTCACCAGCAGAGGAACGTCTCCCTGAGATGGCAGAGAGGGAAATGGAGAAAATTGGCTTAATCTGTTCTGAAAAGAGCAGAGAAGAAGCTGTAGACAAAACTTCTTTGATTCACAATCAGTTGGATATCAGCTTTGATTCACAATATACAGACCAAGATTGTATACAAGAGCCCGAAGTTCAGTCCAGCAAAATATGGTTCAATGGGACAAATCAATAAATACCCTGAAGACTTTTGCATTCCAGACTCAGAGTTGCCTCAAACTAGGTGTGGGCTCCTGGTAACTTCACTGCTTCATCTCTTAGTGAATTCTCTGAGCTACCTCACTGGCTTCTCCTGAATTATGAATGAGATCACTAAAATTTAACTTCAGAAATATCCTGGAGACTTTAGAGGCAGAAATTCATAGTGGCTGAGAGCATGGGCTTTTGGAGTCAGTTTGTTCATATTTTAGTTATAACGTCTCCTCGTATTTATTTTGTAAACTTAGACAAACCTTTCCAAGCTCATTTCCTCATTCTCTAAAGATGGAGATAAAAACACTATATACTTCATGTGCTAATTCTTAAAGGTTAAATCAGAACATTTGTATAAAGATTTTAATCCAATCTGGGCACCTAAGAAGTTAGCTATATTATGAGTGAGTAAACAGTGACCCCTCATCAGGGAATTCATGCTGCATTATACATTGCTACAGATGACAGCTTCATGAGGAGGGTAATTAACTGACCCAAGAGATCTAGGATATCATGGTGTCATTTGATTACTTAGAATATAGAATAAACCAGCATAAATGGATTAAGATCTCTTAGCCTGGGTTTTCTGGTTGAGTGAAGAGTCAAAAGGGATGACATTTAAAGATGAACTAGAAAATACCATTCAAGTAGAAAATTTTGAAACTAGAAAATCCAATTCTCTCTCTCTCTCTCTCCCCCCATCACCATTCTGGGAAGTGGGCCCTTCCTATGTTGTAGTTTGGAGCATGAAAGTGTTCTCCAGGAATAGTCATTTCACTTGTCATTGGAAGAAGCCCTCCCACCATTGCCAATGGAGTTCCATTCTTCATGTCTTTCAAATAAAATAAAAAGCTCCCAGGGTTCATTTGCCTTAGGATTTTCCCCGTGATATTTTTCATCCAAGGTGTTCACTGAATAATCAGATGGACTATACATGCAGTGGGCTCACATAAACCAAACTTTCAAGCTTTTGGTACCTCCCCACACCTGGGTCACTATGGTAATATTCTGTTTCACTGGAATTTTAATATCTTCATTTAAAACAAGAAGTTAGGCAACTTTACACAGGATATTTTAGAACCTATCCATGTCTTACCCAACATTCTCTTCAGAGCTCACTTCCTCTTGCCTATGGGAATGGGATAAAATATACAGTTTATCCAGGAAGGGTCACGCCAAATGGAGACATAGCACTTTGTTTAAAAAGCAGGTATCTTATTACTTACAACCCTCACCTTCTGGCCCAGCCTAATGCCATAATTACTCTCTTAAATTTCCTTTTATTTAACATCATCCATCCTGTCTTCTTTTGTTACCATTATTTAACTAACTAAACAGACCAAATACAATACCAAAGGCTAAAGGAGGCACGAATCCAACTCGTGGAAATCTGCTTTTAATTTCGGATTATGGGGCCAGTTTCCTAGAAATTGCCACATTTTAAAGAAAATGGATTTTCCTTCTTTATGTCAAGAGATGGCTGATCTAATTAAATTCGGTTTAATCTAATAATGAGTCATGTTAGAGCTGTCTTCAAAATTAACATTGTAGTTCCAAATCCAAACTTTAATCATCAGATGCATCTTCTTCCTAGTCTAAATCAAAGATTGAATTATGAAATTCCCATGAGAACTTTCCCCACTCTCCTAGAGACCTGTTAGAAGGTATGAAGATGAAAAGATAAAACAAAATTACATTGGCCACTATGAAATGTTTTCCTTCTAAAGAGACACTGAAATAATAATAATAAAAAAATACTGTGGGGAAATCAGGAAGTTCTGCATAAATGTAAGCTCCTGGAGAGTCAGAGGTGTAATTAATTTTCGCATGCCTGGTGCTTCACAGCACATCACAGGCAAAGTTGCTGCTCAGGAAGTGAGTGCTGAAGGCGTGTGGACTTCCGCCTTGCAAAGACCACGCCAAAAGTGAGTTGGACCCAAGATGGACAATTCTTTTCTGTTTTGCTCTCTACTACTTGAAAGCTAGTTATTGGATGAATGAATGAGCGACTCTGAAACTGACCAGACACCCCTGATGAGCTTGCTGTGTCTAGTTCGTATGGAATCTTCAGGCGGTGACCAAACTATACTGAGATCCTGGACAACAAGTAATGGAACCAGCAGGACACTAGACCTGCCTCCCAGGGTGAGACCTCGGGGAACCAAGCAAATGATGATTTCACATTACGTCACTTGGACCATTAGGAAGCCTTAATGTTCTGCCAAGTTTGACCAGTTGAAAACGCAGTTAGTAGTCCAGATTCCCTACTTTATTCTGTTAATAATAAGAAGTGGAAGGCAGCGTATAAAGAACTAAAGAAATCACAGTGAACTATAGGAAATTTCCACCTTAAACACGTGAGGTAACTTTAGAATAGTCTGTAAGTGGTTGGGATATGCCCTGACCCAGGACAAATTGTTTGGGAACTCACGACTTTCTCTGGGGAGCTTTTGCAGCCTGGGTGTACGGAGACAACTATTGTTCTGTATTTATCTGGAGTGAAGCACATTCTTTGTCATACCGATAACACAGCTCCCCAAAGATGCATGGTTTTCACATGTCGATGAGACCAACCAGCTGCAAAAAGCATCTCTTGCTGGAGACATCAAAATGGAAAGCCTCTACCTTAAATCTTTGTATTATTCCCCTAAGTCTGAAAAACACCATCTTGACTTGGGTGGAATGATATTGCAGGGAGGGGCTGGAAGCACCGTGAAGATAAACGAAACTCAGAATCTGTCTAGATTTAAGCAAAGAATAACAACAATGACCACAAAATCACAGAATTCAACAATTATTATAGAAATGCGCCACTAGAATTGACTCATATAGCTTGACTCTTCATTAGCGACGCTGGCTTTGTTTATGGAAACTGGATTTTAATAACACTAGCCCTTCTTCAAGTTTTCATAATAATTTCATAAAGATAAAAGCTGATTAGCATGTGGAATATATACATATTCTACCACATATTTACATGGATTTGTGTGCAAGGACGTGCATACCGGGAAAGAAGGCTAACCATGCTGGCCTCTAAGATAGAGCTGTGCTTGGGGAGAAACACAATAGACATTGAACTGAACAAATCAAAATTGTTTAATGGTTTTCTGACGTGCCTTCAGGCAATGGAGAATAGCATGTCCAATTGGAAGTGCAGGGAGAATTTTGAGGCAGTCAAAAAAGAAATGAATCCTTCTCTTTCTCTTTTGCTTTTTGAACTCTATAATATAATTTTTCACCATTGTCCTTTTGAAGTCTGACATTCAGCTGAAAATTCCTTGAGGATTGTGAGACCCCGGAATGCATTACAAAGGAGGGCACGGAATGTCCTTTAATGTGGATCTTTAGGAGAGCAGACAACCAACTGAACATTGAGAACCTCTCAGTCCTCTAATTCCAACATCCTATCAAAATGGATTTTAACTCTGCCTGACTAGCATGAACAGAACAAAAAACAAAAACAAACAATTACCCCCTAGTTATTTCTACTCTTACTCCTGATAGGATAAGCAAGCTGCTTAGGAACAGGGATGCTCTTCATCCTGTTTTGTCCCTCTCCTCTTCTTTATGCACATTCGTTCTCAAGGGCTCTGAACTTCCTTGCTCCTGTATCCTTTTGATGTGTTCGTCCACAGATTCCCACATTGCAGAGCAGGGGTGTCCCGCACTTTCCCTCTTGGCAGCAGGCTGACCACAGCCTCGGGTCTGCATCCCTGTGCACTTGTGATGACCCATTATGTCACTCATCCACCATTCAGCTCTGTTGCTTAGTTCTCTTCAGGACTACTCCAAATCTCTATCCTCCTCAAGTTTTCGGGCATGAAAATTCATTTCCATTGGATAGTGGGACCAAGCCCTAAATCCAGGTCCTGAGTGTCCTCACCTCTGGGTAGGACAACCCCATCAGTGCCCTCCACCCCCACCCAGGCCATGACCTCCTACTTTTGGAGCAAACAGGCCTCTCGGTGTGAGCTCCTTTGGCTTCTGGCCCTCTGTCTACAGATTCATCCACCTCCACACCAGGCCTAGTCTGCTTCCAGTACCAGAAAATGAGGCATGCCTCCTCCTGTTCAAAATCATACAACCCTCTGGACCTTGCACCTCAAGCTTCCTATTGGACTTCCTCAGCCTTCTCTTCCATATTTTCCATTTCATCCTCTTCTCCATCTTTCCAACCTTCCCTCGTTTCCCCATGGTTTGTAAAATTGTTTAAATCAATCTCACCTAATTCTTTAAAATAGAATAATAATAAATTCTGTTGACTTCCCTACCCTTTTCTTCACAGAACCCCTTTTCTCATCTAAACTTCCTGAAAGTAGAGTTCTGCACTTTGTCTCCCTTTTGGCATCTCTCACTCACTCCTCAAACTACCCCTCACAGTTTCAGGTCCTGGCCCCTTTTTCCTAAGGACATCAGGGACCTTTATAATAAAGACACCTCAAAATACTAAACATCTACCTCATCTGACACTGTTGACCTCTCCCTCCTTTTGAAATGCTCTCTTGACTTCCTTCTGGGGCCCTGCACACTTCCTGAGCTTGATTTCTTATTACTCTCCTCTGTGGATTCCTCTGTTTCTCCCATCCCTTTAAATGGTGGCCTTCTTCCAGGGTTTGGTCTGTGGCCCTATCTTCACTCCACACTGTCCTTGGTTGAGTGTCCCTAATCTCATAGACTTGGCAATCATTACATATAAAGGGTGGGTAATTCCCTATTTCTTTGCCACATCTCCCCACCCCATCCCCAGCTTCCGATTCCCATATACTCCTGCCTTGTGATATTTTCCTTTCCATATCAATTAGCATATCCAACTCAGTATGTCCAAAACTTCCCCTCGATCCAGACTCCCTTCATATTTTGTCTCAGAGGTGACAACGTCATTCTTGGTTGCATTACCCGGCTTCAGGTAACCTTTGCTCTTCAGTCCACCTGCTTTGTGCTGCCACACTGCTAACCAGTCACCAAGTGCTTGGATTCATTTTCTAAACACATCCTAAATCGGCTCCACTTCTTGACAACCAATGCCCCAGCTGAGGTACATGTCATCTCCCATGAGGATTTGTGCAACGGGCTTCAAATGCATCTTCCTGCACCCAGTTTCATCTCCCTCAAATACATCCATTATACCCCACCAGAGAGATCCATGACCTAAATCTGACCTGTCATTCACCTCCCTGCTAGCTACAAGATGAAGTTTAAACCCTTCAGCTGGCTACATAGAGAGATACAGCATAGGATTTCCAATCAAGAAAAGCTGAAACAAACCAGCCCTGAGAACGCTCGCTTCCATATGGCAAAAACCTGACTTGTCAGCCTGTCTACTGGTAATTATAGTAAAATTATTTGCATGTGTGCTTATCTTCAAACCTAGATTGTCTTGAGAGAAAGAGGCTGTCCCCAGGGAAACGGGCACGGTGCCTGCAAAACAGTGAGAATTTAGTAAATGTCTGTTGTTGAAGTGGGCATGGAGAGATCTTGCTGAATTTGTTAAGGTTCTCTGGAACTGGCTCCCAGAAATCGGAAGAGATGGAGGGAGAGTGGTGGGTAGATATTCAAGGCAAAGGGAAGAAGAGGAAGGTATGACAGGAGGAACTAACAAGAGGCAATGTGTATCTGGCTCCACGTGGCTGATTTTAACAACAGAGGTGCCTCTGATTAGTATGAAGGGCTCAGCGACAGCAAAGAAAAGGAGAGGTAGAGATGCAAAGGAAAAGAGTTGTTTCAGGCCTGCCCTTGCCCTGTGCTGATAAGCCCAGAATGTACCCTGGAATCTCTCTTTCTATATATATATCTGTCGTTGGGAGAGCGGACTGTCATCCCCATAGCCTTGACCCAATCTATCAGGTGTTTACCATATAGGTGTTAGTATCCCAGGGGACATGATTAAGCCCAAGAAGTGTCTGCATTCAAGGAATAATGAGCTGCTGTGTAATGGATGAACCTTTCCTTAGTAGGGAAATACCTCTCCAATCTCTTCGTAACACTTCCAGAGGGCCAGAAGATACAGCCTCTATCTCTGTGTATACTTAAGCTCCAAAAGGTCCCACAAAGACCAGCAGTTAAGGCCCTAAAAGGAAGTCTTGAGTCCTTTATCACAGTACTGGCATTTTCCTGCTTATCTAAATGTAAAGAGCTGCCCCCTCCCCCCACGGATACTGTCTTTCTGGGTTCTTCCTAAATCCTGGTGAATATGGTTTGTGAAGTTCAAACTGTAAACAGATCTGGGGCTTTACTGCATTATTATGATCAAAATCTTCCTGTGCTTATGGGCAAATAATGAAAACAGACCTCTTTTGAACCTAACTACTTTTTTTTTTTTTTTTAAAGATTTTATTTATTTATTTGACAGAGAGAGACACAGCGAGAGAGGGAACACAAGCAGGGGGAGTGGGAGAGGGAGAAGCAGGCTTCCCGCCGAGCAGGGAGCCCGATGCGGGGCTCGATCCCAGGACCCTGGGATCATGACCTGAGCCGAAGGCAGGCGCTTAACGACTGAGCCACCCAGGCACCCCTGAACCTAACTACTTTTAAGAAAAGAAACTTCTTTGGTTATCATTCTCCTTGCCTATTGATTGACTCCTTTTTTCTGGAATCGTAATTTTCTGATCATTATTCAAATTCTCAAAGGAATTCTCTGGTACCGCCCACAAGGCGAAATTTTCGTGGTCCATTAGAAAATCATACTGTGGAAAGCAAGCTGGATTATTGCAGTGTTACCCAGAATCTCCAAGATACAACATTTAGAACGATGGTCAAACAAGACTATCGGTGCGGTGATGAAGTCCCTGATTCAGAGCACATACTTCCAAAACGAAACAAAGAGAACTATCATTTGTATGAAATTTCTCTTTCTCCCTCTTTGTTATTTTGCTGTTTTTTTTTATACTCTGATGTTATTTTCCCATTGATTTCTGGCTGGGGTGAAGAGTTATTGATCACCTTATGGTACTTCTTTTTATCTTGATCCCACTAAGTCTCAGCAGGTTACTTTTTCTTTTTAAGATTTTATTTATTTATTTGAGCGAGAGATAGTGAGTGGGGATGGGGGGCGGTGAGAGGGAGAGAGACAAGCAGACTCCCCGCTAAGCCCAGAGCCCGATGTGGGGCTTAATCATAGGACCCCGAGATCATGACCTGAGCCGAAACCAAGAGTCAGATGCTTAATCGACTGAACCACCCAGGCTCCTCCTCACAGGATTTCTAAGTTGAAGGTGAGGTTCAAGAGAGAGTCAGATTAAGGAGCTGGAGAAGAATCTCCATCTCACTGTTGGTATATCACCTGCTCCTTTTATCCTATTATAATGTAATTAAAAAGAATCCTATGATTGTGATCCCTAAATTATTCCTATAGCCATTCCAGAGGGTAATTTGGCAACATATGAAACGTTTAAATGCGTTGTCCTTTGACCCAAGAAAAATTACAGGAATGTGTCTAGAAGGATATTCATCGATCATAGCATTATTTATTAAAACAAAAATCTGGAAACAACCTGAAGAGGGTATCATTTAAAAAAAGAACAAAGAACAACTAGGCAGGCATTAAAAGTAATGATAGCCATAGTATAAGAGAAAAAAAAAAAAAACTATTGTAAAAAGGATATATAGTAAAATTTTCCTTTTTGTCAAATTGTGTGTGTCCATTTTTAAAAGTCTATAAGAATATTCAAAATGTTAATGGTAGTTATTGCAGGGAAGTACCATGTTAACTATTTCTGAAAACCACATTTTCATGCTGTCTTGATATGCCATGAGCATATATTATTTCTCATTTGAGGAAAGAAAGCACTAAACTTTGATACCAGAACTTTTGCAAGGTCCACGACAGGGCATCTCCCTGACCCCCAGAAGGAGTTCAGGAGACAGGAGGGCCTTCCCCTAAACCTGCTTGCCCAGAACATTCGGTGAGTTGTCTTGGCTCCACTGAGCAGCTGGGATCCAGAAAGGTCACTATGGCAAATGCATACTGCAAGCGAAGAAGCGTCACCATCTTTGGCTTACTGCCAGAGAGGATTCGAGAAAACCCAGGCTCTGGGAATGGTGGTGCCAGCTTAGCAGGTCACATGACACCCGTATGAGACAAAGGTCAGAGGCCAGCCCAGAACATTACCTGATAGCTGAGTTCCACTCAAGGCTGGAAAGGCCCTAAGAACCACCGGTGAACACGTTGACTTGCTCCCTGCTCATTCTGGCCTCATCCCTCCGTGCTGACCATGGTTTCTAATTGCGCTCAGGGACAGACAATCCTGGGTTTACTGGTGTAAATATTCTGTGCATGCTAGACAGTACTTTCAAAACAAAACACAACTTGATTTAAAATAATAAACCTTCCATTGATGTTGATAATGAAGGAGATATATTACGAGGTCTTGCCTAATTTTGGAATCTTGAAAGTAATTCTTAGCATGTGGGACCAGTTATTTTATAATAAATAAATGATTCGAGCTATTTCTCCTTAGACTCCATAACAAGCTTTTTTGATTTGGGGTTTGTTTTAACAACAGTAGCATGACACAATTCTCAGATTTCCCAGCCAGCAGGAAGGAGTCGCTGGCTAAATCTGGGTCACCTACCATACGCCTGGTTGCTGGTCGCACCAACTCCAGACACACTGCTTGTTCCAGGGCTTTGGTTTTCCATCCTTGTGTCATCACTAGAGTCTAATTCGAGGCTTCTCTGCCTCCAATCACCTTAGCAGAGCACCAGCAGTAATGTTTCCGTGTTCTATACCAAAGAGACCCTCAGGAACGAGGCAAAGCTCGGCCTGAAATGTGTCTGTGGGAGAGGCCGACCTTCTGGGAAGGAGCATCGGGCCCTTCTCACTTGATGGGTGGGCGCAGGAGTAAAATGAGGAGTGGGACAGGTGACCCGGAACCAGAGATGTTGTTCAGGCTGGGGGTGAGTGTGGACAGGAGCGGGAGGAAGGGCTTACGTTGCATGAGCACTTCCCAGATGTAAGATGCTTCACTGGTGTTAGGAAGAGCTGACCTCTGCAGAGCACCTACCATACGCCTGGGGCTGGGCCAAGTGCTTTCCACCTGCCATCTGCTGAGGGCAGCCATGGTGGCCGCGATGAGCCCAATTATCCCCATCGGACAGGAGAGAAAACTGAAGCTTAGAGGTCACACAGCTGTAAGTCATGGAACCAGAACCACAAGCAAGTCTAACCCTAGAGCCTGAGCTCTTGACCATTAACTGAACTACAGCACCTCTCAGCCACTCAGAGAAGGCAACCAAGCCTGAGAGGCACCAGTAATTTGCCCAGAGCCTCACGGCTAACAGCGCAGCAAAGTAAGGATTTGAAAGCAGATCTGATACCCAAACACATGTTCCGTGGACTACACACGAGCTTTCCCCAGATCCTGGCAGTGAAGGAAGATTCTCGTCCCACTTAGCGGTGCTGCGGATATCTTCGTAACTGGGTCCAGCCTGAAACCCAGAACACACTTGAGAAAATTAAAAAAAAAAAAAAAAAAAAGATGCATGGGTTTCTGTGACCAATAAGCCACACTAACCAAGACAGTTTTAGACTAAGTTTCAGAGATATTAAGACACATGCTGTAACTTCTGTGGCATTTCCTTCTGTTTTGTTTTACTTTCGCTGTGCACCTTTGTGTTGCTGACTTCACGAGCACCACAGCCAACAGGGAGAGAAACAAATTCCTGGGCCGAGAGTCAGCAAAAGGTCCAGACCTGAATACAAACCTGATGTGAGGATTTCTTTTTTTTAGCTTGTCTGCTTTTGCTGGAAGGACCTCTCATTTTTTCCCCTCCCTACCTTGGGAAAACCAGCTCCCAGGCACCTTGACCAGCCTGGGCATACAACTGGTATCTCATTCTATTGACGCCCCGATTGCAGTGGTAACGTGTTCATGAGTGAGTCCGTCAGGCCACAGCTCCAAGTCTCCAAGTTTTCTCTGTGTCTCATGTGCTATGCGCCAGAGTCTCAGCGAGTCGTGGTTGCCTTTGGTCTCCCTTGACCTCTCTTTGCTTGGCCCCAGTGAACAATGGCGGATGTTTACTGTTCTCATCCTCAGGTCAGGAAACACCACCATTACCACTGGGAAAATGGCTCTAGTGAGAACAGAAAGGTCCCCCGCCTTTCTTTCAGGCTGCTCGGTGAAGATACTTCTGGCTCCTGGGCCTTGTGGACTTGGTGGAGAGTCCAGACATGGTTCACTGCCCAATGCCTTGCTGTATCTTGTCACCAGGGTTCCCGTGTGCCTACAAAGACTCTCAAGAGAACAGTTTCTTCAGCTACCACGCTCACCCCTGCCTGAATGAAGGGCAGAATCTAGGCTGCTCTTCCCCATCTCTCCCGAACTCTACAGGGAACAACAAGCCTGTCTTCCTTCTGCAGACATGAAACAAAGAGGCCCCACCCTGCTTAGCAAGAAAAAGTGATGAGAGTGTACGTGGTCGGCAGCTTCTGAGCGGGCTCCCAGTGACCCCTTCTTGGTACTCAGGCCCTTGTGTGATCTCCTCCCCTTGAGTGAGGGTCAGACCCAGTGACTCGCTTCTAATGAATAGACTATGACAGAAATGGTGAAAGTCACTTCTCTGATTAGGTCATGCTGGGACTGAATGTTCATGGGCGCCAAAATGCATAAGTTGAATCCTCATGCCCAATGTGACAGTATTTGTGGGGTCTTTGTGAGGTTATTAGGTTATTGGGATTAGTGCCCTCAGAAAGAGGCCTGAGAGCGATCCCTTGCCCCTTCCACCATGTTTGGACACAGGGGGAAGATGGTAGTCAATGAGGAAGACCTCAGACACTGAATCTGCTGGCACCTTGATCTTGGACTTATTCCAGAACAGAGAGGAATAACTGTTTGTTGTTTATAAGCCACCCAGTCTGTGATATTTCGTTATGACAGGACTAAGACAGGTTACAAAAGACTGTGACTTAGGTCTGCCATGTGATGAGCCACCCTGTGGAGAGGGCCACATGGCAAGAACCCGAGAGAGGCTTCCACCTGACCCCTCATGAGGAACTGAGTCCTGCCAATGACCATGTGAGCCAGCTCAGAAGCAGGGTCTTCTCACCTGAGCCCTGAGGAGGCTGCAGCCTCGGGAGAGGGCCCAGCAAAGCCACACTTGAATTCCTGAACCATGATATCTGAGAGAAGAGCGGTGTTTTTATTTGTTTGTTTGTTTTAAGACTCTAAGTTTTGGGGTCACTCCTTACTCAGCAATGTATAACTAAGAACAGGAAGGAAATCTCTCAGACCCATTAAACTCAGTAGTCAAGTTCCTCTGGAAAAAATCCCAGCTTTGCTTGGCCAGGCTGGGGGTTGGGGGCGGGGGTTTCCCACACCAAGGCAAATATAGCTGAGCTCTTCGAGTCCCTGGTGACAGTGGCCCAAAGGATTTCCATCCAGCCATCTGCAAACGATGCCTGACCTCAGGACTGAGCAATGAGCAAGCCTATGGATCCCTCCCTTCCACATTCAGAGCGACCTTGTTGAAGTCCCCAGAGAGGCTTCACGTGGAGGGTGAAGCTGAAGCTCTCTGGATCCACTTGGTCATGTGCCGGGTCCTAGCACATCAAATGCATAAAATATGCTTTGAGAATTTACTAGCTGCCAGGAGCTGTTGCCATATCGGGTCCGGAGCAGGCACACAATAGTATTTGTTGACTAGCGTACTAGATGTGGTGGTAGTAGCAGTAATGATATTGCTAATAACAGTAATGGGCATTTACTTTGTGCCTTCTCTTTTGCCAAGTACTCTGCCAAGTGATTTGGGTTCTTTTTCTCCTTAATCCTCACAACCACCATATGAGGTACGCGTTGCTAGCCCCATCTTGCCCATGGAGGAAGCTGAAGCCAAGGGAGTTAGAGCAGCTTCTTCAAGGTCACACCGAGGCTGTAAGATAAAAAGGAGCCATGGGGTTCTGGCTTCACTCTGCCTGTTCCCGGCATGGATGACCAGGGCCCGCGCCGGGCATTGTGGCCCATGGGTGGGGGCGTGGCGGACAAGCAGCTGCAGCCCGGAGGACTGCCCGGGTCCTGGGTAAGTCCATTCCCCCTTGCCCTGAACAACTTCTTACAAATCTTGCTAAGGATCTCGGTGCCTGCCTAACTACCCCAAGGACCGTGCTGCTGTGGCTGCAGATCTTTTACCTTGGAAACAGATTCTACCTCGTGCGCTTCGAAAGAGAATTCCTTATGCTACTCTCAATCCTGAAGGGCATGTGGCTCTTGAGATAAGTGGACCAGCACATACCAACCGCCAGTGCCAGGACCCCTGGCTGAGAAATCGCAATTACTTCTGGTCCTATCTGCCCCACTTTTCCATGTCTAGTGTATCGAGAAACATGTTTAGGAAACTGGAAAACAAAAACACCTCCTTGAGATAAGGACTATTTCAGAAGGAGCCTAAAAATAAAGTACAGTGGCGATCAGCACACACCTACATGTTAGACTGGCCCGCTTGAGTTTTGTCTGAAAAGCGTCAGCTGCATGATGTCAAGCAGGAAGGTACTGTCATCCCTGAGACCCCCCCCACCCCAAAATTCATTCATCTGTAACTGCGCTGTCCCACACGGCAGGTGCGGGCCACTGGAAACGTGCCGTCGGGGTAAAACTCACACTGGACTTCAATGCTTAAAGACAAAAAAAAAAAATGTAAAACAAAACCATTAATACATTATCATGAGCTCCATGTCCTTCGTATTATTGTTAGTAGTTTCCCATTGGTTTTATTAAAAATTATATTTTGGGTATATTAGGTTAAGTCCAATGTATTATGAAAACTTTTTAACAAGAGAATCATGATCTAGATTTAGTCAGACTGTCCTCGTGAGCTTAATCCAAAACGACCCTGCCTTGGGAGGGGGCTCACTGGGGCCCCAGGAGATGCTCGCTACTCTCCTCAGTAAATGATGGGCAGGGGAGTCCATAGAGGGGGTGCTGGGGACCAGGGCAGAGGGAATCAGAATCCTGTGGGCATATTTAATCTTCTGAACTCTTTCTGAATTCACCACCAAGTTTATTACTTGTTTGTTGCCCTCTGGGCAGAAGGAATTAAAACTTAAAAAAAGAGAAGAAACTCTCCAGTGGAGAAATAGATCAAAGGCAGCTGAACTTGGTCAGTGGCATGCAGGATAAATATTATTTCGTGGCTCAAACAAATCTTCTGGCTGCCTGGGCAAGACATGTTGATAAGGCACTTTTATGTCTCTTCTCTCCACTCCCCATTCTCCCAACCCCGGTGACCTTTTCTTCTTAGTTCTCTGAGAGGCCCCTTGTGATAGTTTAATAATCAGAAAACAAAGGCAATCATCTGAGCAGAACTGAGGTGAGGTTCCTGTTCCCCGTTTGCCTTGCTAACCACCGGCAGGGTAGGATGTTTGATGTGTTGTTACTTTGGAAAGCCATTTCTCTTCTGTGTTTGAGTCTGCGTGACCATAAGCTACATAATTTTCTGGCCCTATCACTTCCAAGGAGATGATTTCAATGTATATTTTGAAAGTGCCTTGTGAAAAATGGAATCTTAGGATGAGCGCCTTTTAGCCCGGTGATGGCTAAGGCTGATAGGGTCCTGGGCACTTGGAGCCGAGGGTCCCCGCACCCAGGAAGTTAGCAGACCCTCCGGTATCTTGTGATAACAAGACAGGTTGCATTTATTGAACAGTAGCGAAGTACAAGGCACACTGTCCATTTCTTTGCAGACATTGTCCCATTTGATCCTCACAGCAACCCTGCTGGGTATTCCCGATTATTCTTCAATTTTTGCTGAACTCATCCAAGGTCACACAGCTACTGAGTGTCAGAGTCAGAATCAACATCAAGTCTGTGTGATCCCTAAGCCGGGGCTCTGAACCCCTAAGCTCTGGTGATCCCACGGCCACGTCTTTTGTACTATGCTCCTACACTTTCAGTTAAACCATCAAATTAAGCATCTTTCTGACGTCCTTTTCTTTTTCTTTTTTTCTTCCTTTTCTTCTTCTTTTTCTCCTGGCTTCCTTAATGAAGAAGTTTTCCAACCAGGCCCTGCTACTTTTAGAGTTTCTGTTACCATCACACATCTCTTTCAATTTGCGTTTATTTGAAGGTCATTGTCCAGACAATTCAGGGCCACTGCTACAGTTGTTCTTCATACAGCTCTGGGAGGTACCATCCATTATGATGTTGTGCAGCGCACAACGCACACAGTGGTGCACAGGGCTTGTCATAAGGAAGGTGAGACGGTCCCTAATTTACTTGTTACCAGCTCCTATCCTCCCATATCATTCCTCGATGAATACACTAATGTCATGAATATGATGAATATGCTAAATGTCAAAAGGGTCCCATAGCATTGACTTAAATATCCCCTGGGCTTCTTCTCAATGTATTTAAGATAATTCACTTAACTTCCAAGTCACTTCTTCTGTGGCTCGCTTCTCTAATCTTTCTTTAGGTAAAGTAGTGAGAACCAGAGACTCAGCGTGAAGGAAATCGCTTCTGGCGCTATGATTGTATGAGAGTCTGTGAAGTTGATGAAGTTCACCTGCCAGGTCACAGGACTTGGACTTTAATATGAAAAATCCTGAAACCTACGTATACAATGAGTTTCCTCTGAACAGATGTGTGGATTCCTTGATGATTACTTTTGGAGACTGCCTCATTTTTCCTGTTAAATAGCCTCAAGAGTGATTTTTTTAAAACTTTTTTTTTTTTTAATTTGAGGTTTTATTTGATTGGGGAAAAAAGTAGTCAAGAAAGATATGAAAGCTTTATTAGTAAAACAAAGTGAGATACTGAAACACTGATTCTGATTTTCTAGTGTTAGCTTGCAAACAGGCTCATGAAAATTCCAAGAGATGTTTTACTATACATTGAGGGATAGCATCGTCTTGAAACAAATATGATCATTGTAAAGAAAACTAGTCATTGGGTCTAGAAAAGTAAGGTTTAAAAGAAATACCTTATTTCTTCTTAGTCACGTCTATCGTGAGAGAAGAAGGCACAGTCCTTGGTGCTGTGCTCCTGATTGCATGCTAAGAAATACAAGGTAAAAATAAATTTTAAATAACTACCCCCAAAATGCTAAAATGAACTCTGTGGCTTGGCATAAAATTTAGGACTTATGTTTAAAAACTTACTTTTAAAAGAAAAGCAATTCAGAGGAGGGAGAAACCACTGAAACTGTAGTTCTTCTGCCAACTTTAGCTCCTGACCATTGAGATGCCTGGCAACCAAATGTTCCATAAACTGCAAATGCCAAGTAGCAGCCTCGGGCTGCCTCTGAGCCTCTGAGCTCACGCGCACACACACACTTGCTCAGAGTATTATTTATTATGGCTAGAGGCCAGGTTGTTTATATATCTGCCATCAACAGGGCTTCTGAAACCCGGACTTAGGCAAAGGGGTCCTGCAGCCATGCCGCGTCAGAAAGGGCAGGTGCTGAGCCACGGGAGGAGCCAGGGACCAGTGCCCCCAGGAGGGTTCCCCAAAGGAACAAGGGCAGAGCCTAGCATGCCCAGTTACCTGAATGTGCCAATCAGATAAGCCACCCCACTTTCCCAGAGGTCTGGTTAGTGAGTGAGAAAGGCAAGGAGTGTTCATCTACCAGGATGGAAATACTAAGGGTATTTTCTCCCTGACTAGCCAGCTAGCATGTGGGAAAGAGCACACGGAGACTTGAACTCAGCCTTTTCCCCACGTGCTGGCTTTTCATGCCAATCCCTTAACAACATGTCTGTTACAGAATAAGTAATAACTACATGTTAGTTATTACAGTATTATCCCGAGGTCCCTATTTCTCTGCAAAATGAGCTTCTTGGACATGGTTTTCTCTGAGGTTCCTCCCAGTTATGGAATTTGAAAACAACTCCCTGTCTGACTAAAATCGTTTACACAATAGCCTAGGGTTTGACTAAATTAAAGTTTTCCCCCCTAAGCCAGTCACCTTGTGTCAACACAGCCAGGGACGCTTTCCCCCCAGTGACAGCCAAGCGGTGTCTGGGATGCCGAGAAAGAGCAGATCTCTCCAGAGGAGGTGCTCTGTGGGTGCACGGGACTGGTTTGGGAGACAACCTTCAGTATATTTACAAATGGAAGCCATTACTTAGAGAAGAAGAAGAAAACCATTGGCTACAGGAAGAAAGGCAGAATATAGAGCCAAAAAGCCAGCAACCAAGGCAAGCAGAGACAGCGATAATCTCGTAGAAAGGTGGCCCCGGGTAGTGAAGACTCCATCCACGAAATGTAAGCATTAATAAAAAGCACCGATCCTCATGTTTGGGGGGGCAATGTCAAAACCTGACACTTTCCCAGCACCAGTACATTGTCATTTTTAAAATTAGAATTCTTTGAAAAGAAATGTGTTTGAGTGTTACAGGCAAATGAGCATACCTTTACTGCATTGGTTCAAATTATAAAAATGAGCCAAGAAGATAGATGCAGAAAAAGCATTTGACAAAGTACAGTATCCTTTCTTGATTAAAACTCTTCACAGTGTAGGCATAGAGGGTACATACCTCAATATCATAAAAGCCATGTATGAAAAACCCACAGCGAATATCATTCTCAATGGGGAAAAACTGAGAGCTTTTCCCCTAAGGTCAGGAACACGGCAGGGATGTCCACTATCACCACTGCTATTCAACATAGTACTAGAAGTCCTAGCCTCAGCAATCAGACAACAAAAAGAAATAAAAGGCATCCAAATCGGCAAAGAAGAAGTCAAACTCTCACTCTTTGCAGATGATATGATACTTTATGTGGAAAATCCAAAAGACTCCACCCCAAAACTGCTAGAACTCATACAGGAATTCAGTAAAGTGGCAGGATATAAAATCAATGCACAGAAATCAGTGGCATTCCTATACACCAACAACAAGACAGAAGAAAGAGAAATTAAGGAGTTGATCCCATTTACAATTGCACTCAAAACCATAAGATACCTAGGAATAAATCTAACCAAAGAGGCAAAGAATCTGTACTCAGAAAACTATAGAATACTCATGAAAGAAATTGAGGAAGACAGAAAGAAATGGAAAAATGTTCCATGCTCATGGGTTGGAAGAAAAAATATTATGAAAATGTCTGTGCTACCCAGAGCAATCTACACATTTAATGCAATTCCTATCAAAATACCATCAACTTTTTTCAAAGAAATGGAACAAATAATCTAAAATTTGTATGGAACCAGAAAAGACCCCAAATAGCCAGAGGAATGTTGAAAAAGAAAACCAAAGCTGGTGGCATCACAATTCCGGACTTCAAGCTCTATTACAAAGCTGTCATCATGAAGACAGTATGGTAGTGGCACAAAAACAGACACATAGATCAATGGAACAGAATAGAGAGCCCAGAAATGGACCCTCAACTCTATGGTCAACTAATCTTCGACAAAGCAGGAAAGAATAGCCAATGGAAAAAAGACAGTCTCTTCAACAAATAGTGTTGGGAAAATTGGACAGCCACATGCAGAAGAATGAAACTGGACCATTTCCTTACACCATACACAAAAATAGACTCAAAATGGATGTCAGACCTTCGTGTGAGACAGGAATCCATCAAAATCCTTGAGGAGAACACAGACAGCAACCTCTTCGACCTTAGCCGCAGCAACTTCTTCCTAGACACATTGCCAAAAGCAAGGGAAGCAAAGGCAGAAATGAACGATTGGGACTTCATCAAGATAAAAAGCTTTTGCACAGCAAAGGAAACAGTCAACAAAACCAAGAGACAACCGACAGAATGGGAGAAGGTATTTGCAAATGACATATCAGATAAAGGGCTAGTATCCAAAATCTGTAAAGATTTCAAACTCAACACCCAAAGAACAAATAATCCAATCAAGAAATGGGCAGAAGACATGAACAGACATTTCTGCAAAGAAGACATCCAAATGGCCAACAGACACATGAAAAAGGGCTCAACATTGCTCGGCATCAGGGAAATGCAAATCAAAACCTCAGTGAGATATCACCTCACACCAGTCAGAATGGCTAAAATTAAGAAGTCAGGAAATGACAGATGTTGGCGGGGATGCAGAGAAAGGGGAACCCTCCTACACTGTTGGTGGGAATGCAAGCTGGTGCAGCCACTCTGGAAAACAGTATGGAGGTTCCTCAAAAAGTTGAAAATAGAGCTACCCTATGACCCAGCAATTGCACTACTGGGTGTTTACCCAAAGATACAAATGTAGTGATCCAAAGGGGCCCAATGTTTATAGCAGCAAAGTCCACAATAGCTAAACTATGGAAAGAGCCTAGATGTCCATCAACAGATGAATGGATAAAGATGAGGTGGTATGTATATACACAACAGAATATTATGCAGCCATCAAAAAATGAAATCTTGCCACTTGCAACGACGTGGGTGGAACTAGAGGGTATTATGTTAAGAGAAATAAGTCAGAGAAAGACAATTATCATATGATCTCACTGATATGAGGACTTTGAGAAACAAGGCAGAGGATCATAGGGGAAGGGAGGGAAAAATGAAACAAGATGAAACCAGAGAGGGAGATAAACCATAAGAAACTCTTAATCTCAGGAAACAAACTGAAGTTTGCTGGAGTGGAGGGGGTTGGGAGGGATGGGGTGGCTGGGTGATGGACATTGGGGAAGGTATGTGCTATGGTGAACACTGTGAATTGTGTGAGACTGATGAGTCACAGACCTGTACCCCTGAAACAAATAATACATTATATGTTAATAAAAAAAATGAGCCAAGGGGCACCTCATTAAAGACATGAATCTGGACCTACGGTCCCCAAGAGGGTGCAGGGGACATTTGGCAAGGTCTGGAGATATTTCGGGTTGTCACAATCGGAGCTGGGGTACTACTGGGATCTAGTGAGTAGAGATCAAGGATGCTGCTTGGCATCCAACAATGCACAGGACAGCCCCCCACAGCAAAGAATTGTCCAGTCCAACTGGCAATAGCATTGAGGTTGAGAAGGGCTAGACTGGGGCAGAGTAAACGAAAGATGTAGCATAATCGTGGTGACTTTCTAGCTATTCACTGCCATTAGAAGCAGTATTTTTTTTAAGATTTTATTTATTTTTTTATTTGAGAGAGAAAGCACATGCGCAGGTGAGCAGGGAGAGGGGCAGAGGGAGAGGAAGAGGCAGAAGGAGAGAGAGAGAGAGAATCTGAAGCAGACTCCGTGCTGAGTGCAAAGCCTGATGCAGGGCTCGATCTCATGACCCTGAAATCATGACCTGAGCCAAAACCAAGAGTTGCACGCTCAACCGACTAAGCCACCCAGGCACCCCTAGAAGCATTATTTTATATGATGCCAGGGGCTCTTGAAGCTCATAGTTCCCTGGTAAATTTGTTTTCAAATCTGCCTTCCTCATACACAGGGTCGGCGGGTTGACCCTATTAAATGTTGGTTGGCTCCCCCCAGGGGCAATACAGAATCCACCAGGTGCTTGCATCCCATGAGTTTACAAGCTGAAACAGTTCAGTCTGGAAGATGCGAATATGTGATAACTGTTCTCTGAAACCATTTCCCTACAGAAAGAAGAAGCTAGAGATGGTTGAAATCGGGAAATCAGGAGTTATCTTGCCGTGCAAGCCAGACCACACGAGCCTGTCTGGCAAGTATGTAAGTTTAAGGTAATATGCCCCCCTGACTGGTTGGAAAGTTGGAAGGGGCCCCACATGCATACTAAATTGCTTCTCACAAAAAGATTAGACAAAACTGGTGATCCAGAGAGGCAAGGCCTAGATAGAAAAGATTAGTTAGCAATGGGAGAATGGAAAGTTCTAGATAAACTTGTTGTTATTTTAAGACCTAAAAATATTGCTCACAGGAGCTTGAAAGCATGTAGTTAGACCTTGGATAAGCAAGAGTCCACATTCCCTAGTGAGAAATTTCCACCACTACCCCAGCTTCTTTCCCGAAATATCCAGTTTCACTGGGTGTCCCCTTGTTTCCTTTTGTCTGCCTGCCTTCACCTACACCAGTGGCCCCCCCTGCCATATTGTGGGCAGAGATTCCCGATCATCCATCTACCTGCTGCAAAGATGGAAGATAGGAGCTGGTTTGGGATCGACTCCACCACCTTAGCAAAGACGCCTCACTCAGGAGTGCCACCTACTGGACGAAGGGAAAAGGGCAGAAAAATAGAACTCAAAGATGAGCAGGAATGAGTGATTCTATTCCTAACTCCGCATTCTGGTCAGAGCCATGTGCTAAGATGGTTCACCTAGGTCCAGATTTAATGCAGCTTGCTCTACTTTGAGTTTTAAAAATTATCTCGGGTCAGAGGTAAAAACCGCTGGTACAGCACCTGACCTGCAACCTAGATCAGGGATAAAAATTAGTGCTCATCCCTAAGGCCAGGCTGGTGCACTGCTGGGGCTACCTGGAGGCTGGAGGGAGAAATATTCTGAAAATTGCCCAGTGTAATTGAGAAGACTCGGGGCAGAAATGGGAAGGAGTGTCACTATATGGTCCCAGTGGTCATGCTCAGTGCTGGTAATGGAAGGACAACTAGACTTTACCATGTATTTCTGCATAGCAGAATTTCTGATAAGATGATTTGAACCTCTGGTCAACATACACCAGTTCAGGGTTTGGAAAATTAGGATTTTGGCCACCTTATTAAGGCTTCCCATTTCCAATTAGGAATCGAACTTTAAGATCCTATGCTTAACTAATTTTGGAACATGGCAGAGCTTGAAACCTAGCCTTTTGCAGCTCCAATTTACACCCAGTAAAGAAAATAAAGTCACTAAGTAGGTGTGCGGCATTGAAATCTTATTCACATTTTATATGGGGGGAAAACTCAGGCTTTCAGTCACTTCTATTAAATTAGGCATCATTAAAATCATTACTTGGTGAGTTTCCTCCATGTCCAAAGCACTCTCCTAGGCAAATTTGCTCTCTGGTAATCCTAGGTATTGTACCATTTTGTAGACAAAGAACCTGAGGAAGCTCACAGAAGCAGAGGTAACAGAGTAAGTGACTGACGTAACAGAGTAAGTGACTGAGCTCTCTAATGCCATCCTGTCTTTGTCTGCTGCATATAACGTCAGACTCCAGGACTTGAAAGGGAGGCAAAGGAATTTCTTCAGTCTTCTTAACTAACTGGAGTCATAAGTGAGTTCCCACTAGTGGTAGTTTTTGGGGGACCGTGTTGGAATCTCCTTCTCAGAATTTCCTGAGAGCAGCATGGCAGGAATTCTCCAGTCTACAATATGGCGGACCACGGAGACAAGGGGGGCGTCAGTGACTGTAGACCATAGCAGCAAGGAGAAATGTGGGGATAAGGATAAGATAGTCCATGATCCGGGCATGGGTTTCTCTTTTCTTTCATTTTATAAGAATATGTGAGTATTGTGGTTCATATATTCAAAACCTCATTAATAAATATTAAGATAGTAAATGTCCATTTATTAAATGCTAATAACTCATCGGGTTTGTAGATTAAACCTCATAACTCTAACAAATTAAATGAAAATAATGAGGTCGAGAGGAAAGAACAGTAGATGGAGGGGAAATGAATGTGTTCTGAAACCTCATTTTTGGTTTTCTTTCCCCAAAAGAGCACCCAGCCAGAATGAGCTTCAAATATGAAAAAATACCACAAAGAATGTGTTTTCTGTTCTTACCTCCCTGCCTTATTGAAAACTCCATTCACTGTTCCTCCAGTAAGTTCCTTCCCTCAACAATCAGGCCACTGTCCCTGAGACTTGGCAAGGGCTTTTGACATAACCAACAGCAAGGGAAATATTTTAACAGCTCCGTTAATAAGGCAACAGAGGTTTATTGTTATCAAACAGACACTTTGGGCAGAACGACTGTAGCTTCCACAGGCCCACCTGCTCTGCTTGGAGGACCCGCCGACTGAAAGGGCCAAGTCCCTGTAAGGTGGAGGATTAGCTCTCAGGCTGGCGAGCAGGGACCACAGAGCACAGAGATTTGAAGTCAGAGATTTGGAGATGGCGAGAGCTGAGTTTGAGTCCAAATTCTCTGACAGGCTCTGTGACCTGTGGCAAATTGCTTAATATTTTTAAACCTAAGTATTAAAAAGCTTAGCATTTTACCTGGCACATAATAAGCACTCAATAAACAGCAGGGCTTTTTTTTCCTTTAATTTTTTTTTTAATTTGAGTTATTCTATATATAATAAATTGCATAAACATGTATTTGCCTAAATCTTCAGGGTAAACGTTGATGATTTTCTCCATATATAAACATCACCCAGATCAAAATATAGAGCATCTCTAGCATCCAAGAGGGCTATATCATGCCCCTTCTCCATTATACCTGAGCCCCTCAGAGGAAACATCTTTCCCTATGTCTATTACCAAATGTAGATTTTTGACAGTTCTTGAACTTTCTAGAAATTTCATCATACAGTATACACACTTTCCGTGTCTGGTTTCTTTCACTCTGCATTTTGTCTTTGTGTTATTTTGTGTATCAGAAGATTGTTCTGTTTTGTTGAATGGTATTTTATTGTGTGAATACACCATAATTTATTTCTCTATTTTACTGGGGATGGACATTCGAGTTTTTTCCCGTTTGGGGCTATTGTGAACAAATCTGCTATGAACCCTCTTGTACCATGTCATTATTTTTTATAGGCAGAGAGTATGAAATCTGCTTCCCTCATTACTGGTAGACCAAAATTGGTTCCAAAACCATTTTTCTCTTCTGCTTTTCTCATCTATCATTTCAGTGAATATATTCAAATACTAACTGCAGCAATTTCTAATTTTTTCCATTTCTGTATCTCTCCCTGTATACTGTATTGTTTAGCTTCTGAAGAAAAGAAGTATCAAGGTACCTGGAGAATCCCACGAGTTCATTTTTTTAAATAAATATATAAAATGATTGGACCTAAAAATTTCACAGAAACTGTCTGCTCTTTTCTTCAGAAAGTATTTCTCTAGACTAAACTATGAGACAAGAAATGTGCTCTAGAAAAAAACAAAGATTAGCATGATATGATTCTTACTCTCAAAAGATGTCCATTTTCAGTCACAGTATTACAGGGTGGAAGGTGCTTAAGTGCAATAGGAGAGGCTCAGATAAGTCCCACAGAAGTTCACAGGAGGAACTCACAGGAGTCCTCTTTCCCACACAAATCATCCTACTGGAGCACAGAACCCTCTAGCAGATACCACGTCACTAGTAAATGGAGTAATGTGAAACTTAAATCTGTCAATATTTATCAAGAGCCTACAAAGGCATTGTGCAAGCCTGTGTGTTGCACATTTAAAGAATACTATGATAAAAGGTGTTCTCAAAACACAGGGCTGATTGGATGGAGAGTCTCCTCCAACTTAATGGCCTGGAAAGAAATGTCTTCCATTTTAGTTTGCCCTTAATGTCAAGTAAAAACCCCGTTTACCTGAAGTTCTTTACCTAAGGCTGTAGAGGAGGGTCATTACACTTTCTCCAAGTCAGAGGGGAAGCTGAGGCACAAAGAAATTGAATGCATTTAATCCAAATGTTTTAAATAAAAGATATGTTGGTTAAAAAAAAAAAAAAACAAGTAAGGACACTGTACAGGAACCCAAGAAAAGTGTAGCCGAAGCTCTCTGATCTTATATCTCAGACATAAGGGCTCCCTTGGAAGCAAGCAAGCAATCCTGGGCCAACATAACAACGGAGAGGCAGACCTATGGCGGGACAATGCAAACACAGCAACAGTGAAGAGAGTCGGTCATTGGGTACCGGACGTTTCCCTAAATGTGTATTTTTCTATAGTTACATGCATGTGTGCGTCTCAGAGACTTTCTACTCAAAACATGGGTGACTCTCAGGTACAGCCCAAACACCATCTCCTCCTCCCTCGCTCTCGCACCCTTTAAAAATCAATACTATGGCCCCCATGATGCCTCAGGCAGGGGAGACCACCTTAAGTGAGCATTTGTCTGACATTCCAGAGGTCTAGAAATTGTGCAATAAATGTCTGTTAAATATAAATATTTATGTTTCGAGTTTTTATATTGGTAGACAACTTCACTGTAAGTATGAAAATGAATAGTCATAAAGATCTGGTTGTTCTCACTAAATTGAAGAGTGTGAGTCCAAGCCTCAGACAATAAAATCCCTCTCCCAGAGCAAAGCTCTTTACTCCACCCTGTTGTTTGAAGACCTCTGCCCGGGGTGGGTGTGCGTGGAACGCCTGCCCTCCATCTGCCCACAGGATTTCCACTGACGTAGGTGGGAACCCTGGATTCCAAATATACAACGCCAGAGAGGTCAGGAAGGGAGGCCTGTCACAAAAGGGAATGTGTCTTTCAAATGTCAGCGTGTGACAGCTTTCATGGGAGAAAAGTCATAGGAACCCAAATACTTAATCCTCTGCTGTCATTATTTCAGCGAATAGGCCTTAATTAGAAAGGATGCTTAGCAGCAGCTTCTGTCCTTTTTCTCTGTAACTGGAGTAATGTCTCATCGCGAGAAATCCCTTCTTCATCGACCTTTTATAGACGAAGAGATTAATGCAGTATGGACATCTCTTCAAAGCTGCTCCGGGATCCCGAAAGGCAAGAAAAATGCAAACGCAAGGAGGGTCAGTCTCACTTGGGTTTGGCTTTGCCCATGTGTCTGGTGTGACACTTGGTCTTTACCAGCCGTGTCCCGAGCCATGCCGGGAGCCCCGTGCTGGGCAGCGCGCCGATTCCTCTCTGATGTGTCCTGGCGGGGCTGAAATACTATTTCACGGGGGGGTGGGGGGGGTGAGTTAAGTTGTGGTCCCAATAAAAAGAGAAAATTAAGCCTAGTAAAAGAGAAAATTAAGCCTGTAGACTTATTTCAATTGGACAGCTGCTTAAAAGTTGGTTGGGAAAGAGGGAGTGAAGGGAGGCAAGTTGGAAGGATGAGCAAAGGGAAAAGCCAGCCGAAAAGCCCTGTGTGCTTGACACTGGGGAAAGGGCTCTCTGAGAGCAATGAGTGGGCCAAGTTCCCTCTCCTCGCAACTGGGCCGAGCATCAGCCCTTCGAGTGGCTTTCAGAAAGGTTTACGAGGCTAAGGCTTTTCTGTTTGCTGTGACACCTACCACATCATAAACAACATGCTACATTGCATGATCGCACTTGATTCATGCAACCGTCCTAGGAGACAGGTACGGAGAGCCCATTGTATGGATTCAGATTTTCAGCCTGACCTGCCCATCGTGGCACCGGTCGTGAGTGGGAGTGCCCATGCTCTCCTGCCCACCCAGCACAGCAAGGCCAGGTGCACCCACAGGCCAGGGATGCTTGGTCCATAGAGATGGCAGAAAGTGATTGCATTCAGGTATCATCCAGCATCAGCTTCAGGCATCCCTAAGGGGAGGTGACCGGGGAGGCTTTGTCACCACTCTTATTTCCATTTTGTGGTCCACGCTGAAAATAAAAGAGCAAGCTGCAGCATCAGATGCCCCGAAATTGACAGGGAGATAAAAGAGCGCCTCTGTCATTCTGCCAGCCAGCTGCAGCCAAGCTTTCTCCCCAGCCCATCTTCCACATCGGTTACACCGCTGAATGGAACCCAGGGATCACATGGCACCACACCCCCAGGAAAGGTCCAAACCTGCCAGTGGTGGTGGAGCCTGCACCAAGTTCCACTTAGAAAACCGTCTGGGAGGAGCTGGGACCGGGATTAGTGGGTAGAGTCGCGTTCTTGGCTGTCACATCAGGTATCCGATCACCGTGTCATCTACTTTCGTCAGTAAACAACGTGCACTTGTGTAGTACTTTAGAGTTGACAAAGGCTTTTTATTCATTGCTCCATTATATCCTCAAAACAATTATGAGAGGTAATTCCTGATTTTACAACTAAGGAAGCCAAGAGCTTGAATGACTGGCTTTGCATGACCTGGGTGATGAACATCAACGTCAACATGGGAATCCCAGTGTTGGGTATTTTTTATTATTAAATTTTTCAAACATGAGAGAGAGAATAGATCATACTCTCTATGCCCATCACCTAGCCTTAATAACTGTTAATATCTTTCCAGATTTGCTGCATCTATTTTTGGTTTGCTGAAGTTATTTCCCAGACATCCCATCATTTTGCCCCAAAGAGCTTGGTATGCATCTCTTTAAAAATAAAACCACCTGTATTTTCTGACTTCAAACCCTGTGCTCTGCCCACTACTCCCTAATATACCAGTGGAACTCACTTTCATCATCTGTGCTTGCTGAGCTCGTGCTGGACGAGGTGAGCTCTGGGCTCATTTCCCTTTTGAAATTTCTGGTTTCTGGTGTTTGCAACCAAAGCAACATTCACCCTGATAGTTTTGGGCACTGTTCTCTTCTCACCTTTCAAAGTGTTCCTTCTCCTGTTCCTGACTCCAGGACTTCATGGTTCCTCAGCAGGTGAGCCGAGACAGCCAAGTTGGGGAGACTGATAAAATCAGAGCTGGGTTGCCCGGTGTAAACAAACCAAGTGCGTCCTTGAGGTATCAGCAAAGTGGAGACACTTGAAGAGTTTTTAAAAAATGGATGTGAGGGCGCCTGGGTGGCTCAGCATCTGACTCAGTTTTGGCTCAGGTCATGATCTCAGGGTCATGGGATTGAGCCCTACGTCAGGCTCTGAACTCATTGCGGAGTCTGCCTGGGATTCTCTCTCCTTCTCCCTCCCATTCTCTCCCTCAAATAAATAAAGAAAATCTAAAAAAAAAAAAAAAAAAAAACAGATGTGAAAAATTACAAACTCAGTATTGAACTATTTATCTTGAAAAAATAAGAACTTGATTGGTCTTTATGACACTTATTCTATGGTTTAGTAAGGTTTGTATATTGGATTTTCAGGGAGCACCATAATTTTGCAGTATTTGGAGCCTCCAAAGGACCCACCCTGGCTCCCACCAGTATAAGGAACCGAGAATTAACAAAGCTGCTGAGTAAGAAAATGGAATTCCAGCCTTGTCTTCAGATCCAGTGAAAGACCCTAGGTGTTTGGTAATTGGGAGACAGATTTTCTAAGGCAAGTGGATGGGATAAGATTCCCCTCCTCACAACTTGGCTGAGCACCAACTCCTCAAGTGGCTTTCAGAAAGGTTTACGGGACTTTTTCCTGTTTGCTGTGACATCTACCACATCCCTGAATGAAGGGCTACGTTGTCAGGGTCTCACCAGATTCATGCGCCCCCTCCTACGAGACAGGTGTTGATAGCCCCGCCTTGTGGGTTAGGACGTTCCCCCTGAGAGGTTCAGGGGGAAAGACATCCCATGCAGAAAGGATATTCTGCAAATGTCTCGGAAATAGGGTCACTCTTGTGTGACCAGTAGCTGCTGCCACAGCGTGTAAGAGGGTGGTGGAGTCTGACTTAACCCTCACCGTTCTTGAGGTGAGCTGTCTGCCCGGAAGACCACCTCAGTGCCCCTAGCCATCCTCACTTCCCTCGGGGGCAGGGTCTAAGATGAGTCATGTTTCCCGTGGAGGCACTCTCAGGGTGCTGCCCCCCAGGGCCTTTCACCCCGAGCTCCCACCTCTGGGGCAGGGCCAAGCTGGAAGCCTGACCCAACGCCTCGGCCAGCCCGCCTGGAAAGCCTGCTGTAAGTCTGGGCCTGTTATAGCCAATATACTTTATACCATGCAGACAATGTATACCAGACGCTGTCTTGAAGAATCTCGTCTCGAGAAGCAGTTTATTGATCTGGCAGATGATTAAAAGACAACAGAGATGAGCTCAAGTGATGCTTTGGTTTTTCCATCCTGAAAGTGAATCTGAAATTTCCTTGGGGGATCATTAGCCCGTCTACTGCTGCAGGAGAGACAGATGACTCCTCAGAGCAGGCAAAGGTCACAAGAGTGTCCCGTCACTGTCTCCTGGCTCTCGCCCCTTCTCAGCAAGACACCCTGGGGAGCCACACGTTCCGCCTTGGCTGGGGGGCATGCCAACGCCTCATTCCAGATCATGCCTCTGCCAAAGGAGCCCTCGTACTGTCTGTCGTAGGGGCTCTGCTCTCCTCTCTGTTTATGGGACGAGCGAGATGCTTGTTGGACTGCCTGTAAGGTTTGAAGCCAGCTCCAAAAGAAAAAAGAGGAAGAAACTGGCTTATACACCTCGCAGAGAGCTGACCGCTTCCAGCGAGTAGGGAAGAGGGATGGAATTTGGACTGGTGTGCCTGAACTCACCTGTCATTTGAAACGGACATCACTCCCGCCAAACCCTGGATGACCTAATGTGCCACTCCGCACAGTACTTGGACTTGTCACTGAGCAGATAGCTACGGTCTGAGGAGAAATTACAGGGGGTTCAATGCTCAGGCAGCAGATTATTTACAACCTGTTCCTAATGCGAGGGCTTTTACAGCAGTGGTTTTGCGGACAAAAGTACATATTAAAAGGCTAATGTAATCGCTCATGTTGGCAGTGAGATATAACCAGACTGGGTTTCAGCAGGGCACCTACAGCAATGGCCCAGGCTTCAATCTGATCAGAGAGCCAACAGCTAGCTCTCTCCTGGAGCAAATCATGTACTCCCCAGGCCAGCACTCAGAGAGCCTGAGCAGCAAATGAATCCTGGCAATTAACTTCTTCAAAGCAAACTTCTCTTTCCTCCTCTCACACACTCTCTGACACCGCGTTGGATTTGCACATGTCTGCTCTTTTATACAAGACTCAGCCTACCAGCTCCTGAGCTACCAAAGAAAGCTGATTTTGCTTTGGAAACCTTGAACAACAACAACCAGACCTAAATTGCCCTTCTTGCCTCAAAATTCTCTGCAAAGCTTGCTTTATCGTAAAAACACTGTGGCCCAGAAAAGCACTCATACACAAAATTAGACGGTGCCGCCTTGCAGGAAACCTCCCCAGATGTTTTTATGGGGAGGGGGCATTTTTAAAGATAAAATGAGCCCGTTTACCATTCCCACCCCCAACAGCCCCTCCCTGGCAGCCCACTGTTTTTTGTCAAAGATAGTTGGAGTTACAGCTCATTAATCATCCACCATCCAGACGGACCCTGCCAAGAATGCTGATAGCATCGGGGCCGCTGGGGGCAGGCTGCAGAGGCAGGATAGGACCGGTGGCGGGGCGACATTCTCTCCAGCCCTGGTCTGCCAGGCCAGCGGCCCAAGTGGCTTCTGTTTCTTGGTTTCGTTTCCAAAGATTGAAAGCTCATGCTCTAACTCAGGCTCAGATCGGCTGGGCAAGCTCTCTGACAGTGGAGTTTTCAGGACCCGAGTAGTAACCACACTCCCAGGCCATCGAAAGTGCTGGCATGATTAAAAGCAACCAGAAGCAGTCAGCGTTCAAGACATTCCCTGTGCTGACTTATGCTCTGGATGTGCAGGTGAGTTTTGTTCGATCATAACATCACCAGAGCAATTCTATTTCTGGATATCAGCTAGACCCATTTGTTAATTAAATAGTGTAAACACACACACACTCACACACACAGACACATCCTCAGAGGAAACATGCAGTGTGTGTTTTCACATATTGGCCATTGTTTCTAAACCCAACATTGGGACAGCTAGTGCAAAAAGCAAGGGCCATATTGTTGCATCTGGGGAAAGTAGATGTATCAAGGACAAAAAAAAAAAAAAAAAAAAATCAACAAATCATGTACCAGATCCAAAGTTCTCCAGATGAGAAGTTTCAACAAGCAAATCATTTGCTTTCCTCCTAAAGAGATACACTAATATCAGATGATCACATTAAGACCCAACAAGAGTTTTTAAAGAGGAGAGCCATAATTTGTTCACGAGTATTTTTAAGTACTCTTGAGAGGCAACACTGACTGCATTTTAGAGGTGAAAATTTAGAGACCAAAGATGAGAGGCCTACCCCATGTCTCTTGGGGAAGTCTTATTCTGTAACACTCTATTTCATACCCATTCCATTAGCCCCCTGCCAAAGATGCTTATTTCCTTCCTCAGGCACTGACTTTAATGGACATAAAGTCAAATTTTGGCATATGGCAGACCTTACTTCCTTTATCAGTTCTCTGTTCCAGGGAGATGGAGGGGGAGAGAGGGAGAAACCCAGACAGTAGGGGTGGGTGGTGGTGATGGAGCGTCATGGCTCATGTGTTTGGATTTCCCTGCATGGGGGTTGGTGGGGGGGGTTGTGAGGACTTGTTACCTGAAATTAGATGGGATCTTGTGAATATTCTGAATCACACTAGGAGGGGTTTGTGTGAGTCATGGGATTTTAAAATTATCAATTAAAGAAAAGATTTCAGGGATAAATGCAGCACCACTCCTTTGTTTAATAACATCCTCTCCATCAGCCAGTATAATTACCCAATTAGGAAACCATGTGACCCAGGGATGGGTTGGCAGCTTAAGGAGTGCGTCATCTACTTGGTCTTATTCAATGTCATTAAAAGCTCGCTTTAAAGAAAGCCCCAGAATTCAGATTATTCAAGCACACAGAAGTTTGTTTGTAAACAGGAGCATTTACAAAAGATCTTAGGCAAAATATTAAGATAAGAGAAAGCTGCTTCGTGAGATTGTGCAAGTGACTCACTGACGCACAGACATGCTCCGTTAGGCACGGGGAGGTAGTCATTCAAACAGCGTGATTCTAGAACCCGCACCCACTCTCCCATTATCCCATGCCTGAAGTCCAAAGAAGGTCAAATTAGCGGGAGTTGTAAATAAGAGTTTTCAAATGAAGAGGCACACAGAAAGCCTCAAAGTGATGAGGTAAAACCAAGGGTTTTAGACAAGTAACTTTCATTAGTGTTAATGTGAGCTGTCCTACCTAAAACCAACTCTTCAGCAAGTTAAATAAATACTCTCAAAGGTACGAAACAAAGTCCTCTCTCTTTACATTTGAAAAAAAAAAAGAGAAGGAAAATTTAACAGCAGGGTCCAGACATGCCACAAGACTCTCTCCATAAATAAAAGGCTTTATTTAAAAGATAAGGTGAACTCTGGGCCCCTATAATAGTCCCTCTCTGTGAGATCAATGCTATGGCATTTGTAGAAAATAAAACTCTCAGAGAAGCCAAGACTCTTCTTGTCAAAACAAGGAGATTATTTTCTAGCAACCAAGTTCAGTCCTTTTGACCTTGCCTGCCCTTAAGGTAAATGAGATAATAAAAGAGCGAGCGAGAGATCGAATCAGATAGCTAGTGTGTGGGGAGAAGGAGAAAGGTATTTAGATCTTTGGGGAGAACTCCCCTCCATCCAGATGCTTTTAGGAAAAAGGTGCATTCTCCGTCGCTTCCCACTGTATTGGAAAGACAGAACCAGCTTACTTGGAATGGGGTTTTGTTTTTATTCTGGACCTAGAGGCCGTGGCTGCTACGTCCAGAGGTGATCCTCACTCCCTCGGCCATGGGCTAGCTGCAGACATGGTGCACACTTGGGGTGGGGGGGCGAGGTAGTGCTGGGAACATGCTGCCATCCCTTTTTCAGATGTGCTGGCAAGAAGGGCTCTGGCTGGCCTTGTAAAAGTAGCTCCAGAGCAAATCATTAGCACATCTAACCTCAATATTTTGAAATCCAGAAACAACATTGAGTCATGCTGGTTGTACTGTAAAGTTTTATTGAGTTTTTTTAAACGGAGTCAAAAACAAGCTGGGGATCGTGTGAATTATCTCTTTACATGTGTCAAGCCCAGGAACTTGGCACATGGAGCACAGTGATGGAATGGAGCAGGGAAGCCACTGCGAATTTGTCATTAGAGAAAAATTGCCCAGGGCTCGGCCATGTAGGGCACTTCATCAGGCGGGTTCTCCCATTGTCTGAACCACATACCTGGCATGATGTCTGATCTCAGAGAAACCGGGGCTATAAATACCTTTCGTCCTGTACTAAAAATAGAGACTCCTTTAAGGCAAAAGAATCCATAGGGAAAAAGTATTGACCACTGCTGACATCAATTTGTGTCTTCTAGTATCCGTGTTGTTCTGGCCGTGCTCTCTGTTAGCCTGCAATGCTGGGGATCTTAGACAGGATTTTCAGGAAAAAAAATTGAATGAAAGAAGGATTCTCCTCTGGGGAAAGCTCCGTATGCATTGATGATGAAAACAACCCATCAGCATTTCCTAGATGTTTTCATGAATCTCCAGGTCCACCTTCTCTGGAAACAGCCCACCAGAATCACCTTTCGTGTCAATGTTGTAAAAATGCTTGGTTTCAGGAGGGTCCAGGAATGACTTTTTAGCCTATAGCATCCAAGGCCACAAGAGCAGACAATGTTCCAAGGTTCCCAGGTGCTCAAGGGGACCTAACTAAACTGACCATAATCCAAACTAACAGATGAGAAAATCCAATGAAGTATTTCAGAAGACAAACAAGTAGACTCGCGGTGCCAGGCACTAAAATAGATTATAAAGCTACAGGAGTTACACAGATATGGCATTAGAACCAGAACCGGCAAAGAAATCAATGTTTAGAAGGTGTAGAACAGATCTCAAAATTCAATATTACATGATAAAAACTACTATGTCCATTTGGTGGCAAACACATAGGTGATTATTAAGTTGTTCAAGTATAATTGGTTAACTCTTTAGCAAACAGCAAGTTAGAGATTTACCCCCATGGCTTATACTAAGAGAAATCCCAAATGGATATAAAAGGTAAGTATTTAACATAAAATTATAAAAGAAGAAAATATAGCTGACTGTTTATATAGAGTTGTTTTATGAGAAGGGAAGGATTTTTTAAAGCATGAGACAAGAGGCAGAAACCATAGAAAAAAAAGAGCAATGGATGCAAAACAAAACACACATGCAGAGAGAATAATGGGTAAAGGAGATGAATAAGGATTCCATTAAAGAAGACGTACACACAGCCATGGTGTGAATAGGGCAGCACTTGGCTGGCTGCCCCAACCACCATTCGTGAAACTCTTCTCCCTTATTCATTTCCACCCTAAAAACTGAAAAATCTCAATAGTCACTTTCTGCACCTGCAGACACAGGTGCCCAGATGACGCAAATCTGCATGAAGAGCTGTAAGAAGGTTTGCAAAATTCTTTGTTAGGCAGTTCATGATCTCCATTTCTGTAGGGTTGCCTACTGGAAATTTATTTTGTTTCAGTTTTGCTAGATGAGTAAGTTCTAGGGATCTGCTGTATGATATCGTGCCTAGAGTTAACCATACAGTATTGTATACTTTGAAATGTGTTAAGTGGGTAGGTCTCATGTTGTTAAGTGTTCTTACCACAAACAAAACAACAAACAAACAAATGAAAAGCACAAAGGAACTCCAGGAAATTCTGGGAGGTGTTGGATATGCCTATCTTGATTGTATGTGTTAAATATGTACAGTTCTTTGTGTGGCAATTATACCTCACTAAAGCTGTTGAAAAAAAAATAAAAGTTATGTATGGAATGTTTAAAAAAAAGTTCATAGAAGGTTGCCACCACTCCTTCATTCCTTCCCATCTTGAATGAGGGTGTGAAGCCTGGAGCAGGGACAGCCATTTTGTGACTTCGAGAGAAGACTAAGGGGGTCACAGAGACTTTAGCTTCAACACGGATGGCCCTCAGCAGTTGCCAGTCTCTGGTTATAGAGGGAAAACTAAACCCCATTTGTCTGAGGTAACTTAAATCTCTATTACTTTGTTGGAAATGCATCCCTAACTGATTGAGGGTCACAACTGTTAGCACCACACAAACACACAGTATCCACCAACCCCCTAATTTCCAAAAGAAAAGCAGGGGAAAGAAGATATTGGGCAGAATAACATTTTATTTTATTTTTCAATAACTGTGCTATTTGGAATAAGATGCTTAAATTCCAGAAATATCATTAATTTATAAAGTTATGCCTAAACATGTTAGATAAATAATCTTTTACTAAACCTTTAAAGAGTCTTTAGAGTGACCTATTCGGTTAGCAAATCAACAAAAAGTAATAAAGACATATTATAAAATGTGCATTCAAAAATGTTCATTTGAACATTATACTGTCCAAATAAAAAAGGAGAAGCCAAAACACAGCAGTCTAAATATGAGAGATTGGTTAATGAATCATTGCAAACTATAAAATGAGATAAAACATGGCCATTATCAAGCAGGTTGTAGAAGAATATTTAGCAATATAAGAAAATTGATGCTATGTAATTAAGTGAAAATTGTAAGACAGAATACACAGTACATGATCATTTTTCTTGAAGACGAAGACCAACTGAATCTTGTTTATCACTGTATTCCCAGTGCCTAGTACAGAGTCTGCGACATAATAGTGTGGTTTTTAATTTTTTTTAAATAAATTAATGTGTGAAAGAAACATAGTAAACTATGACTAGAGGTTTTTTTTCTTTTTCTTTGATTAAATGCAATCCCTTTTTTCATATTTTTCCGTTATTTTTCATTAAATATATATGACTTCTTTAATTAGGAAAAAGTTAAAACGAAGTAAACCTGTCTTTTCCCCAACATCACTCCTGGCCTTGGTATGGATGAAGAGTATGCATACCTTATTTCCTATGGGCCACACTTGGTGTGGATCTCAGCTGGTCTTCGCATATACCATCCCTTGAGGCCATGCTGTAGGGGATGAGCAAAATCCACAGCCTTCTCCTTGCCCACGCAGCCCTTGCTGTCCCCGGGATCAGCCTGCTGCTCTTCCCCTGTTGCTGGCTTCCATGGAGGGCTCTTAAAATCCTCACTTTTCTATTCACCATCCTCCTCTCTCTTCACCCCTCCACGAAGAATCCAGACAGATTTGCTCTGCACCCCATTATCTGTGTTCCATCGCTCTATTTTGTGTTTGATAACTTGACAAGAAGCTATTGTGAATGGGTGATTTCTTCCTTTCCGGGGTAATATCGTCAGTAGAAAATAGCCTTTGTTTATCCCAATTTGGCCCAAATGGCAGAAATATGACGATGATGCTCCCTCATGAAACCTCTAGACAGGTTCAGGTCTAAAATATGGGGTTGGTGTCAAGTGTGAAGGGTAGGCCAGGTCAGTTCCTGGAGAGCAAAGGCGATTGTGATGGAACTGGGGTAAGAATATGGCAAGTCACGACAAACTCACTCCCCTCAACCCTATTTCTACCATCACTCCTTTTAAGGTAGCACTTTTGGATATGCCGGTGGAGAGAAATTTCATTGCCTTCATGGAGGGAGCCCTAAGACCTATAGGACTATATTGCTTTTCTTCTAGTGAACAAGTTCAGACATTTCTGGAAGAACATGCTCGTGCCAGCCTGTCCCTCCTCTGTGCTGACCAGCTGTCTTCCTCTCTCCACCTGCCTTTCTACCCAGGCTCCTTCCCATTTGACAGTTCCCAGCCATCACACCAACTATTCATTGTTGAGGGTCCCTGCCTTGTGAAGACCCCACTCTTGCCATCGGCTTCATCATTTAAAACGCGTCCCACTCACCCTGTGCTTATGTGCAGTCAGAGTCCCCATTGCCATTGCCATGGTGGTATTTTGGAGATCTTGCACCTACCTCACAGCAGAAGGAAATCAAGATTTTCAGAAATGAAGAAGAGCAATATGGGAAAAGGAAGAACAGTATAGGGGGCCGGGGGCTTCTAGAATTCTCCAGGTGCTCCGCCAAGAGGTAGTACTTGTGTTGTCAAGGATTTCATAAAAATGGGCCCAAGTCCCTGAGAGACACTCGAATGTTCCCCGTTCCCAGGACCTCTCCGCTTTGCAGGATCCACCTAGACCACCACAGTCACCCGGGCTTACCAGGGACAGAGGTCTGAACCTGTAGCAGAACTGCCTGCCCAGAAGGGGAGAGACGTGGAGCAGAGGAAAGCCATGTTTCCATCATCCCACTTTCTTTTGAAAGACCTGCACCTTGGGCCCCACTTCTGTTCTCCCATTCATTGGCCAGCAGCTGGCTGATGGGGCACTGGCCCAGGGTGTGCCCGAGGGCACAGCAGCTCCTGCCAGCAATCCCCAGTCTTCCCTGCACTCGGCTGCCCCGCGGAAGGACTCCGGGGAGCTGCGTCCTGAGCACAGGCTCAGGAAAGGGGGGGACATTCCTTCAGCCTTCATCTAGCGTCTACTATTTAGGGACATGATGCTGAGGTACAGAGATGAAGAAGATGTCCTCAAGAGACTGGCAGAGCACAGTTTGCCCAGCTGCCACATCATGGCTCTCTGGTGACACTAGCCCTTCTCACTGAGGAGGACACCGAGGTGTTGATACTTAGCTGTTTCGGCTCCTTCCCCATGTCAACCTTCCATTAAGAAACATCAATGGCAGAAGTGGGAAACACCACAAAGAATGACTAAACCTATTTTTAATCTCCTCTTACATATTTTTTAAAAAGACCTTGTTAGAAACTCACTAAAACCCAGCTCGTCTCCTCTTGTCCTTGTGCATTCCATTCCTGCTGAATAAACCCCTCTTCCATCATTCAGACACACACACATTCGTCCCTGCAGTAGCTACGAAAAACAGGTTCTTGGGTTGTTTCCTATTTTTGCTGGGTCTGATCAAGTTGAGTCAAAGTTAGTGCATTTTTTTTTTTGGTGATCTAGAAAGCAAAAGATATAGTTTAGAGCAGTGTTTTCAAAAATAAAAATTCTGTGGCAGCCCAGAGTGCCCTGGAAGTCTGTGGGGTTATCCAGGGCCAGCTTTTGTCTACAAAGTGAAGAGCAGAGGCTCATGGACGGTAAGCACTGCCCTAGCAATAGGTGACATAGAATGCACATGGCTTGCACAAGAGACTGAAGGATTAAACCCCACATGTACATATATTTCACAGTTAAATGTATGTATGGAAATGAAACAGAGTGAATGTGTCTACTGTGTTTATAACACAGATAAAGACAGAGAGAGAGGTCAACAGCACCCAGGAATGCTCTCTTTCTCACCCAGGGACACCCAGGGCTTGGCAGTAGCCAGGGCACACTGACCAGAGTGGGGTCATCTCGATTTCTTTGCGTGGCCTTAGAAAGAAAGGACACTGCTATGCCCGTATCATATGCTGAAATACCAGGAAATTCCAGAGCCTATGTGTTGTGCCCTGTTGTGAAAAGCATCCATTAATTTTCTAGCTGACGCAGGAATGGCTTTGCCCAGAGGTACCACACTGAATCTTCTTTCCTTATCTTTGCACCTATAGACGTGGATTCATACTTAAGTTGAAAAATACTCCAGTTGTCAATGAGAGAAAACACAGAGAAAGCCTAGAGGACAAGAGTGCAAGTTTCAACAAATTAAAGAAAGTAAGGAAAGTGTTTAGAGAGTACAAGTAGTCTAATTAGAATGAACCCCTTACTTCCCTCTGCCTCTAAGGCAATCTGGAGGCTTGGTCCCTTGGTTTGCCAAGTGAAATGGTTTTTTCTGCTCCACTATTGACCCAGCAAGTTACATGGTGTAGTTTTATTGAAAAAACATGTGCAAAATGTCTCCAGAGCAACAACGGGGATGAGACTACTTGCTCCACTCTCTTTAAAACAACCAACACTGGGGAGCGTGTGCTAGCTAACTGATGAAAGGACCAGCATTCCAGGCTCCCTGAGCATTAGTTTTCAAAGCAGCGAACAATGGTCATAAATCTTTGCGATGAGCCAAGTACAGTACTTAGTCTGACTTACCCTCATGGTGTGTGTGTGTGTGTGTGTGTGTGGTGTGTGCTTATGTGTGTCTTGTTTTTGTTCTCTAGTCCTGGGATCCATCTCCATTTCTGTACTTGTTTTGTTTATAATTCCAAAACGCAAATTGTGACTTGCCGCCTGGGAACACTACAAAGTCCTTCCTCAAACACTGAGGAAACAGAAAACTCACAGATTTCCCACAAAAGTGGCTTTCCACTCCTATTAGATACAGTGATTTTCATAACAGGTTTGCAGAAAATAAAACGCTTTTTTGGGGGGGGGAATGAGAAATAGGAAACTCCGAGATCCACCTGAAGTAATAGAAGAAACAGGGCTTAGTGGCCTCTTTACTGACTTTAAAAAACAAAACAAAACAACCTTAAAAACAAAATCCTCTTGAATTTTAACAGAATTTTATAGAATTTTCTTGGGGCGTCTGTGTGCTTCAGTAGGTTAAGTGTCTGCCTTCAGCTCAGGTCATGATCCCAGGGTCCTTGGATCGAGCCCCATGTTGGGCTCCCTGCTCCACAGGGAGCCTGCTTATCCCTCTCCCTTTGCCTGCCACTCCCCCTACTTGTTCTCTCTCTCTCTCTCTCTCTCACTCTCTCTCAAATAAATAAATAAAATCTTAAAAAAAAAGAATTTTATAGAATTTTATAGAACTTTCTATAAGATATAGACAGTTATGGTACCTTTGATTACATAAAAAAAAAATTGATGATTCCATGGGTATGTCCCTTTTTCCATAAAACAGGTTAGAGACCATTTTTAAACAGGGCTTCCTTCCTAAATAGTTCTCATAGAAAGCTGGTACAAGAGTTAACCTCGGGAGAGGATCTGTATTAGGAATAGATGAAAAGTTCCCAGCACTGGCTATCTTTCTCCCCACTCCCCAGAAATCTCTGTCTGGCACATTTGTCAGTTTAGACATGGTTGGACACAAAAATTCTACTTTTATTCTGGAAACATGAAGATGTTCCCCTGGGCACTGTGGATCGATAGCATTTGTCCATCACTCTAGGACAGGTCCTTCTGTCCAAGAGAATCTTCCTTCTGAAATGCTCAGCTCTGTGTGTCTGCTGTAATCATTGCTACCAAATGTCTGGTACACCCAGATCACTTTTCAGGGGAGCTGAAAACAATAGTTTGGCTGACTTCTAATGAGGACTAAGGAAACATTAGTCAGGAAGGTGAGTCTTTAAGAAATGGCACCAAAGGCCCTACCTTTCTCTGTGTGAAGTAATCTGAGTTCTTTTGTAATCCAAATCTCTGTACCTCTCCAGCTGGGGGCCTCCAATTCACAATACTGGTCTCCTCTTTAAGGTTAAATCACAGAAGACCCATTTTAAAATGCAAATACTTCATTCAAGAGGGACCAAGTCCAGTGAAGCATGATTAAATCTGAGCAAGAAGAACAGAGAATGGCCGTTGGAGGGAAGGGCAGAGACGTTCAGATGTCAATAGAGTTTAGGCATAGACAAAGATTGGAAGAATGTGTTTCTGCCAAGGTTTGTGGGCCTGGGCAGGATGCTATAGCAAAGGTGGCCTGGGACAACAAGAGGATGCTGGACACTTCCAGGTCCATGGGGATGGAATGAGGATGCTGCAGAGGAAGAGGTGGTGGTGAGGCAGCATGAAAGTCCTCCACTAGATAATTCTACTTTGGGCCAGGTCTGTGCTGTCCAGATAAGGATGTTGTCTTTGAGATTCTCATCAATCGTGGTTGTCTATCTCCAGACTTAGTGACATCTGATCACAGTGGATGAATATGATCCCAGCATCTTTTATACCAGCATTTATCACAAATGTGGTGGTCAGTTTTCTGAGCCTCCACTCCAGATAACCCAAAAAAGCAAAGGAAATGAAATTAATAACTGTATCACCTGTCAACTCCTTGTTCAAGTTGTATTTCAAATTAATGAGTTCTTCTAGCAATGTATATTGCTATAAAACATTTGGAGGAAAACAGCTGAGATAAAATGACTTTATGTATCTAGGAAAACAATATTCCAGGCAAGGAGTCAAAATCTACCCATTTCACAGAGCATATTGACATGAGAACATCAAATATTTCTTAAAAATTATGGCTTCTGAAGGAAAATAAGGAAATGACACAGAAGTAAGCCTTCCGTGTGTTTTTCAAGGGGACATTGTATTATTAGGATTTTGAGTAAGTCTGAGTTTCTCTTTGAAATGATAGAACCCACGATGAAGATGTGTTTAAGTTTGGCACATTTATCTGTCCATTGGTGAAATAGTTCCTTGAGAAATGAGATGATAAATGTATTTTCTTTCAAAAAATCTATTTCTGGCCTTTTTCAGTTAGTGTTTAATTGGCAATGAAATATTTTCCACACATTGAAAGAGACACCTCAGCATCTTATTTATAACCCATTGGGATAGGGCGGGTACATGGTAGTAAAATGATTCCGGCTTCTTTGGAAATGCAGAAATGAAGCAGGATCTGCCAAGGTAGAAGTGTTTTGACAGCCATCTAATGTGGGGATTCGTAAGGCAGGTCTACATGGAGGCTTGGGGGTGAATTCCCTGTGCATGTATGCATGTTTATGTGTTAATATACATGGTCTGGCAGCCATGGTTTTCATCAGATTCTGAGGAGACAACTCCAAAAAAGGTTAAGAAGCTTTAGTATAAAGTAAAATAAAAGTGAAAGAGTCAGTAAGAAACAGAAGTGTATTTTGGAAAGAACAAACATTGTGGAATTGAATAATTACAGTAGAGGAAGGATTTGTTTACTCTAACATTTTCCTGGGGACATGGCGCCGAGGCCTGGGGAAGGGCAAAGGCAGAGCCTCATTCCTACAAGAGGAAGGCAGCCACCGAGCAATCTTAATGTCCCCAAAGGCAAGGTGTAGTTTTAGGATTTTATAAATGTATGACAGGATAAAAGGTCTAGACTCCCTGTGTCCAGAAACTGAGATGAAAGAGTTCAGGAGGGGGAAAACATATGAGGAGCAGATCCAGTGTCAGGAAGAACAGGCTTGGAAGGACACAGACCAGCACTACTTCATACTTGAAGTCTGAAATTAGGCGATGGAAGAGAATATATCGCAAACAAAATGAATCCTTTGTAATTGTGTGGGGTTCCATTTCTGCAAGAGGATGTCATCTGGCCTACAAGTGTTGAAGTTAATGTCTTTCAACATCAGTGTGGTCCAAACTCAAGACTGAAGGTAATACAAGTCACAACCTTACCACACACCTACATCACACAAAACCCAGCTAGAAGAGACAGACTGTATTAGGGTTCTCCAGGGAAACAGAATTAATAGGAGTTCTCTAAAAAAATAAGGAATTGGCTTATGCAATTATGGAGGCCAAGTCCCAAGACCTGCAGTCAACAAACTGGAGACCCAGGAGAGCCTATGGTGTAAGTTCTAGTCCAAAGACCAGCAGGCTTAGGGCCCAAGAACTGATGTTTCAAGCCTGAAGGCAGGAAAAGACTGATGTCCTGGCTTAAAGTGGTTAGGCAAGAGGAGTTCTCTCTTTTGTTCTAGTCATGTCTTCGATTGATTGGATGAGGTCCTCCCACACCAGGGAGGGGCATCTGCTTTATTCAGTCTACCATTTCAAATGTTAACCACATCCAGAAATGTGCTCACACCCAGAATAATGTTTGACCAAATGTCTGGGTACCCCATGGCCCAGCCAAGTTGACACGTAAAATTAACCATCACAAAAAGCCTGAATCTTTTTAACAGACACACCAGTTCCTACACATCCAAAAGTCCATTATCCTCTTCAAATCTGCCAATTCAATAAACTTCACAGTTCTGATAATATTGGCTGGTCTTCCCTGAGCACTTACTGCATGCCAGGAAATATCTGGACACATCAGATGGATTGACTCACTTGATCCTCACCACACTCTATAAAGAAGATTCTACTCTTCTCCCCATCTTACAGATGAGGAAACTGAGGCACAGAGAGCCCAAGATTGTGCAAGAAGCAAGGAAAGGAGCTGGGTTTCAAATCCAGCCAGTCTTGGTCTTGGTCCCAGCGCCATGTTCCCAAACCGCCTCTCATCTTGCCTCCTGCATTTGCTCTGATTCTATAAGGTTTCCATAGCTCAAAATGCCTTAATGCTTCTGTAACTTCTTCATGCCTGCATATACTACTTTGAAATTGACTTCTCCTAAAGATATATATATGTATATAATGAATAAATATAATAAAGTATATAAATAAACATAAAATCTTTAAATATATATTTATGTATATTTTAAAGCCAAATTTAATTTGATATCACATGAGGGTAGTTGATGAACTCTGATAATACTAACGATAACCTAACAAGGTGGATCCCCAAGTGTTTTTCATATATTCTCTCTAAAAACAATAACAAAGGAGGGTTTGGTCAGTGTGACTCAAAGATGCTTTGAAAATATTCTATCCTAACCAAATATGACATTAGAAATTTAATGTTAGTAATTTCAGGAATCGCTAACAAAGCGTGTTGTGATCACACATGTTAATCTCCTGCCTGGATTCCAAACATATAGCATTAACAGGTTAAAATAAATTAATTTTAAAAATCATAACCATAATAAGAAAAAAATAGATAAATGACTCATAGGCAGGCCATGAAGAGAACAGAATACATAGAGTAAGTAGGATTCAAGACTGAAATGTGCAGGAACTCAGGGTCTAAGTTGGGGCTCCCCATTTTGGATGGGCCTCCGTGCTGGGCTGTTAAAGCTGCACAGAGCTTCTACCTGTTGTGCTAGGAGGGAACAGAGGCAGCTGTATGATCTCAAAGTAAGTAAGCCCTTGCTAGCTTAGGAACAGTGACTGTCACATCCCCACAGGGCACACCAAAAGAAGAAATGGTTCCAAACCAGGGACCTGGGGGGACAGAGACAATAATAAACTATCCACATAGAGGCATTAACGTGGGGAAAGGAAAACACTCACAGATGTGTGCACACACACATGCACATGCATCTTTCTCAAGGTGAGCTTGAAAGCTAAACCAAGAACAAGACATTAGGAAACAAACAAACAAAAACAGAAATACTTGAACCCAGAACGGGAAGATGACAAGAGACAAATGCTAGAACTCAAACAAAAATACATAAACTGCAATTTAAAACTAAACAGAAAGGATAATAAATATCAGATTTGTCATAGCTGCAGGATCAGTGCTGTAATATTGTTCTCAGTGCTCCAGAGGGAAGCACAGACAGACAAAGAAAAGGGAAATATAGAAGAAAAGTCAGGTAACTCTCCCTAAGGGACATAATAGGAGTTCCAGAAGCAGAGAATATACAGGATGGTGGAGTGGCAATTTTTGAAGAACTAAAGAAAAATTGAGGATTTTCCTGAGTTGAAGGTAAAAAAGAGTCCTCATACATACAGTGCATGCCACGTGTGGAAAGGATAAAAAATAAATAAAATAACACTCTACCTAGACACTTTGTAGTGAAACTGTAGGTCATCAGAGAGACAAATTTTAGAAGTTAGAAGAGAGAAATGACAGATTTCCTACAAATGAATAACAGGTGGGTGATATATTAGTTTTCTATGCTCATAAAAAATTAACACAACTTTGGCAGCTTAAAATCACATGCATTTTTATCTCATGGTTACTGTGTGCTAGGAGTTAGGACACAGCTCACCTAGGTTCTCTGTGAGGCTGCAATCAAGGTGTCAGCCAAGAGTGGGTTCTCATCTGAAGGCTCAGTTGGGGAAGGGCTCACTTCCCAGCCTATTCCAGTCGTCAGCAGAGTTCACTTCCTTGCAATCATATAAGACTCACAGCTACTTGCTTCTTCAAAGCAGCAAGGAGAGGGAGAGTGTAGAGCCAGTCTGCTAGCAAGGCAGTCTTACGTAACATAATGTAATCCCAGCAGTGACCTCCCATCTACCTCGCCACATTCTGTTGATTAGAAGCAAGTCACCCACACTCAAAGGGAGAGATTATATAAGAGCATGAACACCAGGAGAAAAGATCATGGAGACTGCATTAAAGCTCATCTGTCATAGGCAATAACAAACACTTCATCAATAATAGATATCAAAAGACAGTGGCATAATATCCTCAAAGTGCTGGAGAAAGTAGCTGTCAGGTGTGCCAGGATGAGAGATGCTTCAATCATGAGGGCCAAATAAAGTCATTTTCAAATATCAAAGCTTAGAAAGTTGACTACCTACAGAGCCTTCCTAAATTTTTAAGGAATATAATTATTAGCAAGCAGTGTTTGTAGGGACACCTGGGTGGCTCAGTCGGTTAAGCGTCTGCCTTTGGCTGAGGTTATGATCCCAGGGTCCTGGGATCAAGTCCCACATTGGACTCCTTGCTCAGTGGGGAGCCTAATTTTCCCTCTGCCTGCCACTCCCCCTGCTTGTGTTCTCTGTCTCTCTGACAAATAAATAAATAAAATCTTTAAAAAAAGTGTTTGTAAAATATGTTGATATAGCTAACTACTATGAGCTAAATATTAATAATTGATTGTATTATGTTTTTAAAGAGGTGGCCCTGAAATTCCAAATGGCAATAACATGGAGATGGAAAGTATGCAAAGCATTCCAGCCGACTAACAGCGCCTGTGCTGTTTCGGAGGAGGACAGAGGCACTGGATAACTTAAGATATCACTAGGGAAATGTAAAATAAAATATATACATTGAAATTTTGCCTAAAAATGAAAGATTATAAGCTGTACTATTCAAGCAAACGTAGAGGGCAGAAAAGTAGATCCTGAACCGCCACCGCCCCCACCACCACCAAAAAGCGTCAACAATTCAACAGATGTCAGAAAGCTTAAAAAAAAAAAAAAAGCTAAAGAAAAGAACATGGTACAAGAAAGGTGGCAGGAAGTAGCCCAAATGTATCGATAAATAGAATAAATGTAAAATAATTTACCTTCACCTATTAAAATATGCTGCTTTTCAAAGAGTAAACATCAGAAGAAAGCTTAAAAATAAAAGAATGTTTTTAATTCATGGATTTCAAGGCTCCCTATTGCTTTAGTCAGCGAGTCTCCAAACTTCTAATGAACACCTGAAGTATTTGCTAAAAATACAGATTCCTGGGCCCCGGGCCAGAAATATTGATTCAGTAAGCCTGGGTTTTAAGCCCAACTATCTGGAGGTTTAACCAGTTAGCCAATTGTTTCTGATGAAGGTGATCAGAATATGAAACTCCAGAACATCAGATTCTTCAGAATTCAGTCTTGCCATCAAAACCTTCCATCATCAGATAATCCTACTTCTCTCAGCTTAGTTTTCCCGGCTCCCCCAACAAATGATATTTTTCCTTTCCCCATCCCCAACATGTCCAATGCTCATTTCCACCAGTCTATGAGCTTCCTGCAGACATGAGTAACCTCTCCTGTGTCATGCTGAACCCTTACAGCACTTGGTATGGTGAGCTGATATGTTAGGCTATATCATTTTCTGGCTTATGAAGAAGTCAAAGAACGTGTGGAAAAAAATAAATGAGATGAGACTGGAGATAAAACAGCACCAAAAAGGGGGCGCCTAGGTGGCTCAGTCGGTTAAGCGTCTGACTCTTGGTTTCCATTCAGGTCGTGATCTCAGGATTGTAAGATGGAGCCCGGCGTGGGGCTCTGTGCTCGGTGTGGAGTCTGCTTGAGATGCTCTCTCCCTCTCCCTCTGCCCCTCTCATTCCTGCTCTGTCTCTCTAAAATAAATTAGTAAATCTCTAAAAAATAAAACAGCACCAAAAAGAAGAGGAGGAGGAGAAGAAAAGGAAGAGGATGCGGAGGAGGAAGAGGACGAGGAGGAGGACAAAGGACTGAAAGAGGCAGAGACATCCCAAGGGAGACAGGAAGAGGGAGAAGAGCACAGCAGAGAAGGAGAGCAGAGAGCAAGGAAGCGTGACTTCTCTGGTTGATTGCTTCCCAGGCTCCAAATCTCTGGGGTTAGGCCCGGGGTGCTCTACGGCCATTGTTTTTGCAGCAGCAGAGATGAAAGTCAGACAAAATAATCCAAAAGTGCTGAACTCGGCTTGCTAAGTCCTTAGGGGTTTATTAGACTTTACTTTCCTCAGACATTGAAGAAAGTCTTCAGCTGAAGTCCATTAAGCAAATTAAAAAGCAGGAGAAAAATAAACATAGATGGATAGAGATAGCAGTTTTATGAGGCAAAGGAAGCAGTTAGTTCTGACAAAGCTCCTGGCCTTACTTAGACTCTTGGATTCCCCCACCCTTAAAACTCTGAAGATATTGTTCCCTCCACGACACCCTGCTGGTCGTCATAAAAGAAAGCTAATAGAATTTTTTTTTCCCCCCGTGAAGACAAAGGCTGGTACAAACTAAAGTAAAAATATTATCCACATTGTTCCTCGGTACAATTCCTGACCCAAATCATTTGTCGTTTTGTCTCCGAGCAGGGTCCTAGGAAAAAAACCCCAATACTGCTGCATATATATTGTTATGGGTTATATACTGCACATGCCGTTGGCCCTAAAAGGAAATCAAACTACATTAATATACATTCCCCCCGAATCGAGACTTGTACGGTAACGAATCACTTTAAATTCATACTTTCTTGGAATTATCAATGGTATCTGAAAAACAAGACATTTTATAATGTTCCAGATCTTTAATAACCCAAGTCCAAAAGAAAAAAAATAAAAGATTCGTTGCACACCCACGATGTACAAAGTGCCATGTTTGGGCCTCTGACACATGCAAAGAAACTGAACAAAAGATCTGCATTCAGCTCATCTTCCTTGCATGACTCTGTGAAATTATTTTAGACCCGAAAAAATAAAGCCACTCTTGGACTTGGTCTCCAAGGCAAGGAATATTCCCTCGGGGCAATGACTCTCTGCGCTCTCTGCATATTTTCCTCAGGGGCGGGGGCAAAGCCAGCACTAGATTTTCCATTTCACATTCTGTGGCTGCTTCAGACAGCTGAGCTCTTCCTCACCTTGCCCTGAGGTTATGGAAACCGAGCCTGGCACCAGGCTCACTCTCTCTCGCAGACTGACATGCGGCCGGCCCCTGGTTTCCGTCCAGGACCCAGGGCTGCAGAAGGCCCCTGGTGCCTAAATGCAGTTGGTCCTTGGGTTTTTCTAAGCCAAGTATATTCAGCACTTCAAAATATTCTTACATTTTAAAAAACTCAGGCTTTCCAAATACTGCAAAATTCTTGACTTCCAACTATCTCCGGCCTTTGCTTCCTATTTGCGTTGTCATAGACATCATATATTTCCAAACAAATAAAGGGGGATATAAAACAAAACTGGGCCATCAAAATCTATCAAAAGTGCAAAGTATTGTTTTGCAAAAATGTCACAGTACTTTTTTAACGGGAAAAAAATTAAGTTGTACTAATTTTTTAACAGATGAAAGCACATTTTCATCTTTTATAGCAATTAGTTACAAAGGAGTGTGTCTTGAAAACATAAAGGACCAGATTCTCCCTTGACCCAAGTAAGTATCTTCAATTAATCTCCTAAAAGAGCCTGTAATAATTCCAAAGCTAGTCGCTGGTCTCTTGACGCCAAAGTCCAAATTAAATCTAATTATCCTTTCTAGTAGGACACAGGAAAGGCATGCCAATTTAAATCCACAGAAACCCCAAACCTCATTTTTACCAATCATTTTAACATTTTCTCCCCTGAAATCTTTTACAAGAGCTGCCTTAGGGCCGATTTGAGCTTCTCTCTTGCCTTTCTTCTCTCACCGGTTAGTGGAGATACTAACGACCAGGAAAATGCATGGATTGAGCGGGAAGTTCAAACACTCCACAAACCAGGTTACCAAAGGAAAAATTAAAAAAAAAAAAATAAGAGTTTCCCCAAATCCCCAAATAAAATGAGAAATAATAACCCCTTAGAAGTGCCCATGATTTTTACCATCCGTGGAATGCTTGGTTGAGTTAATATCAAATATTGTTACCACATCTGGGTTAGCAAGTGGAATTTCCATGCAATCTTGGATCCCGACTTTTCTTTTGCAGCCTCATTAGTGACACAAACCCTGCTGTGAAAATCTATCCAGATTTGCAACCAGCGTTATCTTTTTGTCAAAACGGCAAGAGGTGTAAGGCAAAGTGTAAAATCCTGGGCCCTGTGCATGTGGGGAGTAGCTGTGAAATGAGGACCTGGCTAGGTGGGGGGGCCTCATGGAATCAGGCTTATGACCCACTGCTCCCTGAACAGATTTGGAGGGGGGCAGCAGGGAGCCCACCTTCTGAGCACTCAGGGGCTTGGCAGGGGCAAGGAGCTCTGACTAAGAGAGGGGGAAAGAAAGGACAACTTCAAGGGTCAGAATGCCTTAATCAAGATCAGCCACCATGAACAGAAGTACACTTGCCAACTGACTTGTGTAAAGGGTAGTGGACGATGGCAGCAGTGGGTCATTCTTGTTCAGAATTCTGGGACATGATTGCTATGTTCAGAAAAGCAGTGAGCACTGCAGTCATATTTTACAGTGGGATGGGCTGGTTTGTGGAGTGTTGTGTTCCTGGGTAAAATGGTAATTGCTTTTCATTTTTTAGGCGAGCTTCCATCGATATGTCCTATTAACTCAATATTTATTAAGCTCTCACTAAGTGCCAGGCACTTGGAGACTCTTTCTTATGGCAAGTCACTTAATCACAAATATTCATTCAATAAGCACTTAATGGATGCTTATTTGGAACCAGACTTTGTGCTGCATGTTAAAATGCAACAGGGTAACAGGTAACTTCAGCCTTTTTTTTCTTCTTCCTTTTTAAAAAAATTGAGGTGTAATTGGCACACAACATTATATTGGTTTCAGGTGTACAAAGTAAATGATTTCATATTTGTGTCTATTGCAAAATGATCTCCACAATAAGTCTAGTTAACATCTGTCACTACACACAGTTACAGAATTTTTTTCTTGTGATGAGAACTTTTAAGATCTACTTTCTTAGGAACTTTAAAATATGCAATACAGTATTACTAACTATGGTCACCATGATGTACATTATATCTCTATGACTTACTTATTTTATACCTGGAACTTTTTGCCTTTTGATCCCCTTTACTCATTTGCCCCCCACCCCCACCCCCCCCACACACCCTACCTGTGGCAACCACCAATCTGTTCTCTGTATCTATGAACTTGATTGTTTTTTTTTTGTAAGATTCCACATATAAGTAAGATCATACAGTACTTCCTTTCTCTGTCTGACTTGTTTCACTTAGTATAATGCCTTCAAGATCCATCCACATTGTCATAAATGGCAAGATTTCATTCTTTATTATGGCTGCATAGTATTTCACTGTATATATAGCACATTTTCTTTATCCATTCATCCATCAATGGACACCTAGATTGTTTCCATGTCTTGGCTACTGTAAATAATGCTGCAGTGAACATGGAAGTGTATATATCTTCTCAAAGGAGTATTTTCATTTTCTTTAGTTAAATACCTTGAAGTGGAATTGTGGGATCATATGGAATTTCTTTTTTAATTTCTTAAGGAATCTCCATACTCTTTTCCATAGTGGCTATACCAGTCTACATTTCCACCAACAGTGCATGAGGGTTTTCTTCTCTATAACCCTATCGACACTTGTTATTTCTTGTCTTTTTGATAATAACCATTCTAACAGGTGTGAGGTAACATCTCATTGTCATTTTGATTTGCATTTCCCTGATGATGGGTGTGATATTGAGCATCTTTTCATGTACCCGTTGGCCATCTGTATGTCTTCTTTGGAAAGATGCCTGTTCAGATCCTCTGCCCATTTTTTTTATTGGATTGTTTGTTTTTATGCTATTGAGTTGTATGAGATTTTTAGACATCTTGTTTATTAGCCCCTTAGCAGATACATGATTGGGAAATATTTTCTCCAATTCGGTAGGTTGCCTTTTCATTTTGTAGATAGTGTCCTCGGCTTTTTAATCTGTAAAAGAAGGTACTCTACAACATTTCTAGGGTTTCTTCTTGTTAAAAAAAAAAACGCATTTTGATTGGTTTTATTATTTGTTTATAAATAGTTTGTCTTTCATTTATAAACTTTAAGAATCTAGATTCGTTACTGTGATGTTTCCTGGGTCTAAATTATACATTAGAAAGTTCCCTCGACAATACAGTTCTCACCATGGGAGCCTGCCAGAATTGAGAATGGAGATAAATAACTGGAATTTTAAACACATGCTTACAAATTACTGCAAACCTTATATACAATAAATAAATGACAGCAAGGGAATCAAGATCCTTAGAATTATTCACATAAAACTTCTTTCTCACGTAATAGTGGCAACATAACCAGGATTCCAGCAGAGACAGAGCCCTCCTTTTTGGGACACACCTAAGGCTAGAGGTAGTTTGGCTGGGACCTCATACCCCAGTTGTGTGGCCCACAGTAACAGACATTTTGCCACGGACAGGAGCCCGAGGTTGTAAACCTGCTAGGTTTCTGATTTTCCTTATTCTGGGAGTGTGCAGTTGGATTAACTGATGGAAAAAGTCATGCCACACAAACATTTTCCTTTCAAGAAGTTAAAGAGAGTTCAGCCACAGTGCAAGTTCTTTCTGCATTTATCTTGGACTTAAAAAAAATTGGAAATGGCTACAACATGACATGCTGACATATGAGAGTACAAATGGGGAAGGTTTGAAAAGATGATGGCAAAGAGAAGAGGTTGACCAATAGGTGAGCATTTGTGGGGGAAAAGTAGTAACAGTGTAGGGGGAAAGACTGAACGTTAATATGCCCGTACATGTGTATACACACACATACACACAGATTCTCCCAAGGTTACCATGAAAGGATTGAAGAAATTCTTGGAGTGCCACAAAATTTAGTAAATGTGTGTTTCATGGAGGAACCAACGTTATCCTGATGTCCTGAACCATGCCCCCCAAATTTTAGACTGGAACATTGGAGAACTTTCATTATGCATTCAGCATACATCAAAAATGTCAAAGAATAGAAACAAGAAAGAGCGAGTGCAAGATTAGTGTGGCATGAAAGACAGACCAAGGATTCGTATCCCACCCTGGCCGGGTCTCCCGGCAGGGCAGAGTGCTCCAGGGGCAGAGCTGTCGAACCTGGCTGTGTCAGTTCCAGTAGCAGTTCTAACATTTTGGAAGCCTCGGATTCCTTTGAGAATTTGGTAAATTTAGAGTCTATCGCTAGAAAAATGCACACAAATACCCCCATTTTGCATATAATTACAGGAGATTTTCAGATCCCCAGAAGCTTTGGACTAAGAATTCTAACTAAAAGATCCCTCTAGGGCGCCTGGGTGGCTCAGTTGGTTAAGCGACTGCCTTCGGCTCAGGTCATGATCCTGGAGTCCCTGGATCGAGTCCCGCATCGGGCTCCCTGCTCAGCAGGGAGTCTGCTTCTCCCTCTGACCCTCCTCCCTCTCATGCTCTCTGTCTCTCATTCTCTCTCTCTCAAATAAATAAATAAAAATCTTTAAAAAAAAAAAAAAAAAATAAAAATAAAAAAAAAAAAAAAAAAAAAAATAAAAGATCCCTCTAGACCTTTCTGATGGATGAAGCTTTATGCTGAATGGTCTCATATTTCTTCATCAAAAGAACTACCAAACCTGCCTTGTTGCATTTGCCTCAGACTTCATTTTCTTCACCATGGTAATAAAAAGTCATCATAGTTGTAATCCCTATAAATGATGATGATAACCAGCATACGGTGAGCTCTTATATGTCAGGCAGTATTCTAACAGCTTACATGTATTATCCTACTGGGTCTTCATAGTGACCCTATTGAACGAAATGCTGTTATCAACCTATTTTACAGATGACACCACTGGGGCACAGAGGATTTAAAGTAACAAGTAGTAGTTGGCAAGTCCAGACTCTGACAGTCTGATTTCAGACCTTGCATTCTTACCCTTCTGGTTTCTTCTACTCATAAAAATGTTTCTCCCCTATACATAGCAGTAGAAACTCTAAAAACAAACACACAGAACAAAAAACAATGAACTGAAAAAAATTTTTTTAAGAAAATTGTTTTATCTTCTTTCCTTAGTATTTCAGAGAAATAATAGAGAAAAGGTTCAGAGAAAGTCTTAGCATCTTATTCAAAGGATCCATCCCTTCTCCAATTCCAGTGGCCAGTTGCCACCCATCACATCCCTGAGCTGGGTGGTCCTTGGGTCCTTCATCTCATTTTACATGGCCACAAATAAGTGGATTGAGAATCACTTATCCATTCCTTCCTGTCAGCTTATTGTAACCTATGGCAGTTTAGATGGCACAGGATGTCACCAACATGGTCCCATTTAATTAAAAATTAAGTAAGATCAGACTATATTAGTAGAGTTAATGATATTAGTCATTAATATGGTTAATTGTATTAAAATGAGGCCCTTAAATAGTAGAATCTTTGCAATAATTTGTAATGAGAAGAGGGATTTCGAAAATCTTTTGTGCCACATTTTATTGGGCTTTTCACTGGCAAAGTAGTAAAAGCGTTGGCAGATTTAAAATCATTCATTTTTAGTTTACAGTAATAAGTCCAATATGTGTGCTTGTATGTGTGTTTTTCTGACACCACCAAGCAATTCTCCCATGCTTAGCGGACCCTGCCTGGATGTCTTACAGTTTAACTCAGTTCTGACACTACCTACCTCCAGGTAGGTAGTGTCAGATCCCAAGGGTAAGGGCTCAGTCCCACAATCTGCCCTCCACCTCAGATACCAGTCACAAGACCAGATTGTCATCTGTGCTTCTGACCAACTGGCTATAAATTGGAGGCTCTAGAGACTCCCCTCCCTGGGTTTGACACATTTCCTACAGCCGCTCAGAGAACTCAGAGAAACCCTTACTTATGTTTACCAGTTTATTATAAAAAGATAAAACTCAGGAACAGTCAGATGGAAGAGATGCACAGGGCCAGGCATGGGGGAAGGGTTGTAGAGCCCCCGTGCTCTTTCTGAACACACCACTCTCCCCATATCTCCTGTCGTTCACCAACCCCGAAGCCCTTTAACACCATCCTTTTTGGGTCTTTATGAAGCCTTCATTACGTAGACACAATGAATTAAGTCATTGTCCATTGGGAATTGGACTCCACCTCCAGACACTCTCCCCTCTGGGAGGTCAGGGGAGTGGGACTGAAAATTCCAGCCCTCTAATCACAGGGTTGGTTCTGCTGGCAAACAACCCCCATCCTTTGGTGCTCTCCAAAAGTTACCTCATTAACATAAACTCAAAAACATTAACATTAAAGGGATTTGTTAGGAATATCAAGACACCTTTATCACTCTTATCACTTAGGAAGTTCCAAGGGTTTTAAGAGCTTTGTGCCAGAAGCAGAATGAAGACCAAATATACATTTCTTATTATAAATCACAATATCACACAAGTGTTTCAAATCTGCTCAACTTTTCTGTTATAAGGGCCTATCAGCAGTTATGTGAACTAGCAGATGTTTAGACTTATTTTGGAACAATTTTGGATTTACAGAAAAGTTTCCCAGGTAGCAGAGAGTCTCCATATACCCTTTCCTCAGCTTCCTTGACGTTAACATCTGTCATATCCACAGCACATCTGTTAAAACTCAGAAATTAACATTGGCACAATGTGTTAACTACAGGCTTTATTCAGATGTCACCAGTTTTTCCAATATTGTCCTTTCTCAATTCCAGGGTCAAATCCAGGATATCACACTGTATTTAGTCATCATATCTTCTTAATCTCTGCCAGTCTGTAACAGTTTCTCAGTCTTGTTTCTCATGACTTTGGCACTTTTGAAGAGTACTGATGAGGTATTTTATAGAATGTCCTTCATTTGGGGTTTGACTTATTTTCTCATGATTAGACGGTGCTTGTAGATGCTAGGGAAGAAAACCATAGAGGTCAAGTGCCCCTCTCACACATCCTATCAGCGGGTACGTAATATGACTCCTCACTGATGAGTTTAAACTTCATCACTGGCTAAGGTGAGGTCCATCAGGTTTCTCCACTACAAAGTTACTGATTTCCACTTTCCATACTCTATCTGTTGGAAGCAAGTCACTAAATCCAGCCCCTACTCAAAGGGAGGAGAATTAAGCTCCATTTCCTGGAGGGGGGGATTATCTACATAGATTATTTAGAATCTTCTGTAAGTAAGATTTGTCCTTTTTCCCCATATATTTATTTATCCAAGCACTTATTTATATCAGTATGCACTCATAGATATTTATTTTATTTCCTGAGTTATAATCCAATACTATAGTTATTTATTTGGTTGTTCAAATTGTTCCAGCTTTGGCCATTAAAGTTCTTTCAGTTTGGCTCCTCTGTCCCTTAGATATAATACACCTCTCTCTCCATCTTTCTCTTTTTAAGCACTTCCTCAATATCTAGCACTAATAAGATGCCCCAGGCTCGTCTTGCATTTTCCATGCCCCAGGCTTGAAATCAGTCAATTTTCCAAGAAGTCCTGGTTTCCTTCATTAGAGAATGATGCTAGAAGTAAGATCTGGGTCCGGAGTGTGCTCATTGCTACTGAGTGTCACATTTTCTAGGTCCTCTCGGAAGATGGAGTTAAGAAATAAATGTGTATATACTAAGTCATGTATACACACAAACCTACATTTATTTCTCTATCAAAGCTAAAAGATATATAAGTATATATATTCAATAGATATAGTGAAGATACATCCATTGTGGGGATTAACATAACAATAAAAAAATTAAAAAAAAAAAGAAAAAAAAAAAAAAAGAAGATACATCCATTGAACATATGAAAGATAGGGAAAAATATAGGTCTGTGTGTATACATGTGTGTGTGCATGTGTGGATCTAGCTGAAGATAGGTATGTAGATAGATAGATAGATAGATAGATGATAGATAGATAGATAGATAGATAGATAGATAGATAATCTCTGACTCTAACCCAGCACCATGGGGTTCATTCTCAATTTCTTCTTTTGCTTATTTGTAACTTCTTCCCGACAGTGTAAAATCTGGCTCCCATTATCCATAATTTACTTACTCACTTGTTTAATCCTAGTATACAAGTAAAATAGTTTTAGAATTAACTCTTACCCCTCTGAGAAACTAATTTATTATAGTGTTGATATACAGATCTTTTTGTCCTTAGACTGAAATATCCAGTGAAAACACTGTTTTCCAAAATTATCTAGATCAGTAACACTTTTCCCACCCCTTCAATGAGATTATCTCCCACATTTGTAATAGTTAGATTTGTCACAGTCTGCATTACACCCTGGGATCACCCAACATCCTGGTTGATTTTTTTAATTTGCATACAACAAAGTTCATGTGGTGCACAGTTCAATAGGTTTTGACAAATTCATAGAATCATGTATCGAATACTCCAGGACCATAGAGAATGGTTTCATTGACCTAAAATTTCCCTTGTTCATTCTCTTTGTAGTCAACCCCACCCTTAATCCTTGGCAAACACTGATCTGTTTTCAATCCCATAGTTTTGTCTTTTTCATCGTGTCACATAAATGAAATCCTATAATATAAAGTCTTTTGGGTTTTTCTTTTATTAGGCAAAATGCACTTGAAATTCATCCATGATGTGGAAATTGATAGCTTGTTCCTTTTATTGCTGAGTAGTATTCCACTGAATGGATATGCCAAGTTTTTTATAGTTTCCCCTATTGAAGGACATCTGGTTGTCTTCAGTGTTTAGTGATTATGAATAGTTGTTATAAATGTAGGTTAACTTTTCATGAGAACAGAAGTTTTCAATTCACTTGGATAAATACCAGAAGTGTGATTGTTGATGTGATTGGAAAGTCTATGTTTAACTTTGTCAGAACTGCCAAACTGTTTTCCAAAGTGACTATACAATTTTGCCTTCCACCAAGGATAAATGAGACTCCTCACTGATCTACAGCTTCTTCATCATTTTGTATTGTCTGTTTGATTTTAGTTATTCTAAGAGGTGTGAGTGGTATTTCATTTTGGTTTCAGTTTACATTCCCCTAATGCCAAAAGATGTTGACCATCTTTCTTCATGCTTATTTGCCATCTTCCTGTCTTCTCTGATGAAATGTCTGTTCAGATCACTTGCCTATGTTTTGAGTTGTGTTGCTGATCTCACTAAAAATATTTTATTAATAATAACAAATTATAATGACATTTTGTGCTATTAATATAATTTTTAAATGTTAATTTCACCTCTATCTTATCTCTTTTCAAATTTTAGTTTCGTGTATGTTTATAATTTATGTAACATTAGTACAGAAGAACATGAGTGTGATTCATAATTTGATATATACCTACTAGGGGTACGTGCTCATTATTGGTGGGATTTGTGATCAAGTTTGGAAACTGTTGCCTGAGAAAGAAGCTTGCACTTGGATGGGAGGCCCTGGTGGAGTTGAATAGTGAGGAGAGCCGTTGGGGAGGAGGAAAAAAAAGAGAGAGAGGTAAGGAAGGCCCAGAATGTGGTTATCACCCAACTCCCAAGAAATGGGATTCTAGAATCTCTGGGTAGTTGGGAACAAGAGTTAAGAATTCTTTTCTCTCTAAGGCTCTGAAGAAAGATTCCTGGTTGAAGACAGATCACTTGTGCCTTGTAAGAATCAGAGATGGCTTCATGGGGTGCAGGAAGCTCATGTGAGCTGCCAATCACTGATTGAGTAAGTAGAGCAGTATTCCTTTCACAGAATTACCTGAGCAGGCTCTCTGGGGCAGGCCCCAGGAATCTGCCTTTTTGATAAGACCTGAAGTATTCCAATGAAGCCACCTGTCCCAAAGAACCAGCAATGGCAACCTCTAGCTTGAAGGACACCAAACATTGTGTTTGGGGCTACCACTGCTGTGGGGTCTTGTTTTGTTTTGTTTGCTACCAGTGCGATTCTAAGGCAGGGGATGGAAACCAACCTAACTGGTAAGCTCTGCATAGTAAACCTCATGTGTCTCCCTCTCAGTGCCTGGCATATAACTCACTGCTTACATCACGGACCATTCCTGAAAAGGGCCAGATAATAAGTATTTTAGATTTGTGGTCCATATTTTCTCTAACACAACCACTCAACCCTGCGAAAAGCAGCCATACACTCTATATTACCAAATGGGCATAGCATTGTTCCAATAAAACTTTACTTACAAAAGCAGGCCTGGTTTGCTGACCCTTGTTATTCACCAGTATGTATTCTATATACCCTAGATGACGTGTAGTTACCTTATTGCTTACTTTATTTTTTTTAAAGATTTTATTTATTTATTTATCAGAGAGAGAGAGCATGAGCAGGGGGAAGAGTAGAGGGAGAGGGAGAAGCAGGCTCCCCACCAAGCAGGGAGCCCGATGCGGGGCTCGATCCCAGGACCCTGGGATCATGACCCGAGCCGAAGGCAGACGCTTAACCATCTGAGCCACCCAGGTGCCCCTGCTTAGTTAAAGACTTCATAGTGATTCTTCTTCTGGCCCTTCTGAATACTCAGCCCTGATTTTAGCCTCACCTCTTAATTGGAGAATGTAACTCTAAGAGAGGAAACTAATAACTTTAGAAATTTCTAGGTGGGGCAGAAAATGATGCTGGGTGAAAATATGTATGAATATCACGTTCAGTATCAGAAATTTCACTCCACCCCTATCCCAGCAAGGTTGCCATATTTGGGGAAGACACTGCTTCAAGAGAGGAAGCACTTCTAGAAAACCAATAGCCAGCAAGGCATGGAAATCTCTGTCACTTAATTTGTAAGTGGAAGGCAGTTCAAACAATTCAGTGGGGGTCTCTTTATGGCCTCTTTACTCCATCACCAACACTTCCCTCCTCTCATGACCCATGGTCATCAGTCCCCCTTGCTCATCGGTCAATACCATGACTTTTAGGGGGGCCCACGAAGTAGCGATGAAAGAACTCAGAAAAACATTGCATTTGCAATATAACACTGATAGTTTTGAAACAATGCTTCCACATTTGGAGCAGTATTAAGAGATTGGATGAAAGACAAGGTGCTAAATCTTCTTGCTTCAATAAAGCCTCAAATAATAAATCTTAAAGTTGTCCATGCAGACCCGTGTGTATTTCATCTCTGGTTGAAACTGGGGTGTGTGTTTCCACATATATAGAGAATGCTTCACTCTCCGTATTCTATTTTTTTCTATTCATAGAACAAAAATGAGAATCCTGGGTATGTATCACCCCCTGTGATTTCTAACTAGACATCAGTGAAGGAGGGTTCATTTCTGTGCTTGCCCAATCCCAGGAACATAATAGCATTTACTTGAAAGTGACCATGTAGGGGCGCCTGGGTGGCTCAGTCATTAAGCGTCTGCCTTCAGTTCAGGTCATGATCCCAGGATCCTGGGATCGAGCCCCACATAGGGCTCCCTGCTCTGCGGGGAGCCTGCTTCTCCCTCTCCCACTCCCCCTGCTTGTGTTCCCTCTCTCACTATGTCTCTCTCTGTCAAATAAATAAATAAAATCTTTAAAAAAAAAAAAAAAGAAAGTGACCATGTAGAAAAGTATCTGCACTCATTCCTTCCTTGTACTGTATATTCCTGTACTTTGGTTTCCCCCATGCTGGTTCTGAATGATTAAAAGAAACAGGAAGTAGAGGGATGGGCAAAATGGGTGCAGGGGAGAGGGACACACAGGCTTCCAGGTATGGGATGAATAAATATTCACAGGAATAAAAGACACAGCAAAGGTAATATAATCGATACTGTAATAGTGGTATATGGTGACAGACGGGTAGCTGCACTTGCACTGAACATGGCACAATGTATAAACTCATAACTTGTCAAATTACCATGTTGTGCACCTGAAACTAATGTAACACTATCAATTATAATGGAGAAAACAGTTTTTTAAAATTTAAAAATTCAAATAAATATAAATAAAATGAAAGTAACAGAAAACATCTAGGCAGAGCCACCCACAACCATGGCAGAATTTAAGTTCTCAGTGGCAACAGACTGAATCTTAGGACTCAGGACAAAGCAAGATTGTTTGACCTGGTCTCCTGATCTTTCACAGGCTCCGCTTCCAACAGACCTGGGGATGAAGACTGCCATCATCTTGGCCCTGATTGGCTGCCTGGTCACGGTCACTGAGCCCAAAGTCTACACTCGCTGCAAACTGGCAAAAATATTTTCGAGGGCTGGCCTTGACAATTACCAGGGCTTTAGCCTTGGAAACTGTGAGATTTCTTCCTTCCTGTTCTTTTTCTACCTTTGATCTCCCTGCTGAGATTCCAAAGTCTCCCCAACCCCCCAACTTTGGCTTGTCCCCAGCTCTTCCATTCACTGCCCCCCTCCCCAGGGACACCTGCTAGCTATCCATAAGTTCTCCTCAAATGATGCTTTCTGGGGCACCTCTCCTCCTCCCTACCCGTCATGTCCTCACTCCTGGAGTCCTGCGTGAATGATACCAGCAAGGGAAGGAGAAAACAATGCCCCCCCTTGCTGGCTTGGTAGGGACAGACCTGACTTCCGGCCTAGTCCAGGCGCAGCCGCTGACTAGGTGTGCAGCTTCGGAAGTGCCCCATGGGTGTGCTACTTGCCCTGTCCCTCCCCAAGGTCTGTTGGGACCACAGCGTTATTGTAACATGTATAAGGGAGCTCTCCTCTAAGAGCAGAGCTGGAGAAAAAAATGCATTTCTTTTACTGGCATTTCTGGCTTTCTCTCCCTCTAGGGATCTGCATGGCCTACTATGAGAGCCACTACAATACAACAGCTCAGACTGAGCTAGAGGATGGGAGCATTGACTATGGCATTTTTCAGATAAACAGTTTCACGTGGTGCAGACGGGCTAAGCTACAAGAGAGGAACCACTGTCACGTTGCCTGCGCAGGTACGGTTTTGATTTTCCAAAAATAATGTTCTCAGGAGTAAAAGCAGGAAAACTGATAATGGAATGTCTACCCATTTTCTGCTTTGACAAAAACTTGGAGTAGATGTGCAAGTAGGTCTATACCCTGCCAATAAATTATTCAACAGTTCTCCAGGGTGACACTCACAGTCCTGTGGCCTACTTGCCCAAAGATGACTTATTCCTTCTAGGATGGTTTTTGTGAAACAACCATAAAAATGGAGGGGTGGAAAAAGGACCTTATTCTTTCATGCATAGAGACATTAAATATGTTCAATAAGAAGGAGAAAGCTGCTTGCCAACTGCTTTCCATAAAGCAATTTACTCAAAGTATGCGTTTATACTTCTTTGTAGAGAACGAGACAAATAAATACACTTTACATTTCTTAAACAGTAGAAATTAAGCTAGAATTCACTTCCAAGGCTTCTACTTCAATCATTTAAGAAATATATGTGTGCACAGAACTGAGGCTGGCAGAAAGCATCAGACATGAATTCAGGTATTTGGAAAAAGAATATATGCTTTAGGAAGTTAAAGGACTATAAACAGGTGTGGGTTGAGTGTTGTGGACTTCAGAGGACAAAGACATCATTGATAATGTCATGGAAAGTCTTGTAGACAAAATGATATTTGATCTAAGACTTGGAAGATAGGTAAGATTTGGACATTCAGAGATAGATAAGAGTCATTCCAGGTAAAGAGAACAACAAAAGCCAAAAGATGCATGGTGGGAAGAAGGTATGGGGCACACACAGGGAGCAGTGAGACATTTGTGTTATCTGGAACAAAGGGGATGTGAAGACAAGTAACAGGACATGGGGTTGGAGCAGTTGATTACTACCTGACTATGAAGGGCCTGGGAAGCCAGGTAAGACGTATGTACTGATTTCTGCCTGCAATAAGAAATCAGTAGAGGTCATTGATTAAGCATTGCTCCAGAAGGATTAATCTGCAAGCAGGGTATGAGATATTGCCATTGCAAGTGGTGAGGTGAGAGATAGAAAGACCTGAATGATGGTCATGGCTGGGGGCATGGAGAAGAACAGGCAAGAGATGCTCAACAGATCCTGCCCTCTCTCTACAACATAAGCTCCATGAAGGCAGGAATTTTATCTGTTTGGTCACTGATACATCCTCAATGCCCAGAGGGGTGCCAAGCCAGAGTTTTGGAATTCAAAAGATATTCATTAAATAAATGAATAGAAGGGGGGAGCCTGGGTGGCTCTGTCATTAAGTGTCTGCCTTCGGCTCAGGTCATGATCCCAGGGTCCTGGGATCGAGCCCCGCTTCGGTCTCCCTGCTCAGCGGGAAGCCTGCTTCTCCCTCTCCCCCTGCTTGTGTTCCCTCTCTCACTGTGTCTCTCTCTGTCAAATAAATAAATAAAATCTTTAAAAAAATAAAAAATAAATAAATAGGTAGATAGTTAGAAGGAATGAGGAGCAAGGGTGAAGACAAAGAGTTATAAGATATTCTGTGACAAACTCCTTACGAGCAGGAAATAAACTTTTAATTTCTCTTTGACACAAACAGGATAATCAGTACGTATGTTTGAATGTATGAATGATTGAACAATGTGTTAATTTTCTAATAAGTTTTCCCTACACCTACTTTACAAGAGAATGCTCACTAACTCCTGAAGCAGATCATACAATTGTCGATCAATTCCTAATTTAGAACATTTTTCTGTTAGGCCAAAATCTACCTCTTTCTAGCTTTCTTCCATTAATTCTAGTTTTTCCTTCTGGATTTATTTAAAACAAATTTGCTCACTTTTATACATAGAAACTTATTAAAAGCTTGAACATGACTAGTAGATATTTCTTATCTTTACTTTCTTACCTTCTGGGCTAAAACTAGTTCAGTATTTTCACCTTCCTAGAGGTATGACTTTTAAACCTCTCCCCATCCATGGCCAATTTCATTAGCAGTCCCCAAGAGCTTGCCAATGGAGTCTTCCAGTTAACCACAACAACTGGACATGTACATTTTTAGAAGTTGAAAAGCAGGAGGACAAGTACTGGCTAATTTAGTAATTAGAGAAATTTGAGTTCTACTGACAGTGGGAAAGCCAAGAAGCAACCATAGAATCCTAAAAGGGCTCAGAAATCAGCAGGATCAGCTAATTCTGGAAACTGGAATGAAAATAGGTAGAAAATAAGAGGATTGATGGGAAGTCCAATTAAGCAGCATCTAGACCATCAGATTCCCTTCCTGACTCCATTCAGCTACTGACTTCTCATCCCCAATCCTGGCAGAATACTGGAGCTTTCCTTTCTGAACAGAGTAAGTAGAAAGTCTCTCAACTGAGGGACCTCAACAACCTGTGAAAGTGAGAGTTCCATACTGAAGACATGGGAGATTAAAGTTTCCATAGTCCCAGGCACCTTCCTCCACTTAGATCCTAGAATGATGGAAATCAGGCTAGACTCTCCAGAAGGGAAGATTCTGTTCTGGAGAATTCACACAGATGAAAAGGACATAGCTAAAGATTCTGAGTAGGAGCTCTCCATGAACAAAACTAGCCAGACTTCCCCTATAGGGAGATACACAGTTGAAAATCCCCGTGTCTGTGTACAGAACTCCTAATCAGCTTTTTAGTCTCTCTTTCTTAAATAAGTGCAGATAAACAAGGATCATCAGACTTCATATAAGTGTCATTGACATGAAAGAATGGGACAAAACAAAACAAAAAACAAAATCAGATAAAAGTAACTTGTTGAAAGCAGAGATTATACAGGGAAATGAAAATTTCAAATGAAAAAGGGAAGTGTCATTGATATTTTCAGCTAGATAACATGTCTTATCAATGAAACAAGAAAAGGATGCTTTATTAAAAAAGAAATACTTGGAGAAAAGCTCCTAGAAATTCAAAATATGATTACAGACACACAAAAAAAACTCAATAGAAAAGTTGGAAGATAAGATTAAGGAAATCTCTCTAAAAGCAGAATGAAAAAGAAAGAGATAGGTGGAAAATAGGAGAAATAAAGATACGATAAATAAATGGATCTGAATAATACAAGTTTCAGCAGGATAGAAGAGAAACAGTAGATAGAATGAAATCTTTAAAAAACATTTCCAGAACTGAAGGGCATGCGTTTCCAATTTATAGGATCCATCACATAACCAGTACAGTCGATTAACATAGATTCACACTAAGGCACATCCTCATGAAATTTCAGAAAACTAGAGAGAAATAAAATACAATATAGTCTTCAAAGAAAGAGTAAAACGTGTTCCATACAAAAGCTCAAGCATCAGAGTAGCATCAGACTTCTCAATATCAATATTAGAAGCTAGAAGAAAATAGAGTAATGTCTTTAAAATCTTGAAGAAGAATTATTTCCAAACTAAAATTTTATGCTAGCTGAATCGTCAATATGTTGTGAGTGTAGAATGAATATATTTTGAGACAAGCAAGTTGTCAAAAAATTTACCTTCAATAGAAAGAATCCTGACTGGAAAACCACTAACTCAAACTAAGTACTACAAGAATTTTTTAAAAAGGGCTACTTACAGAAGCGTTGTCAGATTGCAGGGAACCCCCAGGAAGGAATGAAGTAAAGGATTAGAAACAGCAGATCATTACTAACCCCTGGCCCAAGTGGGAATGGAGAGAGAGCTGTGACCCCTACCCAGATACAGTCTGCATGGAGAAGTCTACCTTATAGGAGTTGTGACCTTCAATCAAGGGACACAGTTTGTTCTTAGTGATTTGACAGAAAAAAAGGCTGAGGAAATATATATATCCCAGCTTCACTGTCCTTTTCCCTTGCAATCTCCTACTAACACTCGTTGTTCAACTCTGCCAGAGGTCAGAGGACAGCGGAGGTCTACTGATGTCATCCATGTAGATCAGCCTCTTAGTGCACAGAGCAAGGTAAAAGAGGATAGAGGGTGGCTCAGTGGGGGCAATGAAAAGATATTTAGCACAGAACTTTTGGAGAAGGTGTTGCATTAAAAGGATAAAGTAAACCAAGAAATAGGAAGACATAGATCCAGGAAACAAGAGATTTCAATAAAGGAGAGAGGCAAAGGGAATGCCCAAGATGATTATGAGGGATGATCCCAGGATGAATTTTTATAGTTGATTTCTAAATTGATTCTGTTGTAGTCAGAGACTATAGTGTATATGGTTTCAAACCTTTGAAATGATTTGAACCTTATTTTGTGGTATAGACCTAGGATCACCATACAGTGTATAATTATGGTGAATATGCATTTGAAAAAATAATGTGTATTCTACAATTATTAGGTGGATATTCTATACCATCTATATATGTATATGTACTCTATAATATATACGTATATTATATACTTACTTATTTTCTTATTTTATTAAATGATGAGAAAGATGTATTGAAATCTCCAACTATAATTATAATTTTATGTATTTCTCCTTTCAGCTTTGTCATTTTTGAAGCTCTGTTATTAGGTACATACACATTGAGATTGTTAAATCTTCCTAATGAGTTGACCCTTTTATCATTAGTGCCAGTGCCCCTCCTTAACTCTGATAATATTTCTTATCCCAAAATCTACTGTACCTGATCGTAATATAGTGACTCCGTTTTCTTTGCATGATATATTTATTTCCATTCTTTTACTTTTAATTTATCTGTATCTTTACATTCACTGTGAATTTCTTATAGGCAACACATAGTTAGGTGTTGCTTTTATATCCAGTCCAACAATTTCTGCTTTTCATTAGGAATTTTTAGAACAGGGGTCAGCAAACTTTTTCTAAAAGGGCCAGATAGTAAATTTTTTAGGCTTGTGTGCCTATACAGTCTCAGCTGTAACTATCCAACTCTCCGTGTAGCACAAAAGCAGTCATAGACAAGATGTAAATGAATAAGCATGGCTGTGTTCCACGAAACGTTTATTTAGAAAAACAGAGGGTAGACCTGTGGGCCATAGTTTGCTGAACCTTGGTTTAGACCATTTATATTTAATGTAATTACATATGGTTACTTTAAAATCCACTGTCTTGTTTTTTGTTTTCTTTTTGTACTGTCTGTTTTTGGTTCATTTTTTTCTGCTTCTTTTGGATTACTGAATATTTTTCAGTATTCTCTTTTATTTCCTCCATTGGCTTATTAACTACACTTCTGTATTATTTTTAGTGGTTACTCTAGGGCTTACAATATGCATCATCTTCTCACATTCTACCTTCAAATAGCATTATGCCACTTGACATATAAACATGAGTTTTATGACAGTATACTTCTATTTCCCCATCTCATCTTTTATGCGATGTTGCTCTGCACTTTCCTTCAAGTTATACACCTCATGCATTTTTGCCTTAAAAGGATCTCTTTATATTTGCCACATATTTACCATTTCCAACACTCTTCATTCCTTTGGTGGATTCATTTGGGTAGGCAGGTAAGAGATATCACTTTCCTCTACCTAAAGAATATCCTTCAGGGGCTTCTGAGTGGCTCAGTCGGTTAAGTGTCTGACTCGTGGTTTTTGCTCAGGTCATGTTCTCAGGGCTGGGATATCAAACCACACTAGAGCCCAGCTAGAGCCCAGCTAGAGCCCAGTTAGAGCCCCCTTGGGCTCTGCCTTTAGTGGAGAGTCTGTTTCCCCTCTCCCTCTCCCTCTGCTCCTCTCCCTGTTCATGCACCCCCTCTCCTTCTCATTCTCTCTCTCTCTAAAATAAATAAATAAATCTTTTTTTTTTTTTAAAGAATATCCTTCAATATTTTTTTGGAATGGAGGTCTACTAGAAAACATTCTCTCAGCTTTTGTCTATCAGAAAGTGTCTATAGGGCACCTGGGTGGCTCAGATGGTTAAGCGTCTGCCTTCGGCTCAGGTCATGATCCCAGAGTCCTGGGATCGAGTTCCACATCAGGCTCCCTGCTCCGCCGGAAGTCTGCTTCTCCCTCTGCCTCTCTCTCTCTCCCTCTCTCTGTCTCTCATGAATAAATAAATAAAATCTTTTTAAAAAAGTGTCTATATTTCACTTTCTTCTTTGAGGGATATTTGCTTTCTATATAAAATTTTAGGCTGGCAGATGTTTTTCTCTCATTTTGTTAAAGATAACCCTTTGTCTTCTGGCTCACCTTGTTTATTATGAGAAATTGGTGATTTTCTTATTTGTATCCCGTGTGTAATGTCTCTTTTTTTCTCTACCTGCCTTTAAGATTTCCTTTCAATCTCCAGTTTTCAGCACTTTGATTATGATGTGTGTTTTCTTATTTATCTTACTTGATGTTCATTAACATTTTGGATCCCTGAGTTCATAATTTTCATCTTTTCTCCTTCTAAAACTTGAATGATACATGTATTAGATTATTTGATGTTGTCCCACAGGTCACCAAGGCTCTTCATTTTTTTCAATCTTTTTCCCTTTGTGTGTTTTATTTTCAATATTTTCCATTGTTATATCTTTGAGTTCTCTGATCTTTTTTCTGAAGTGCCTAATCTATTAAATTCATTAACTGAATGTCTTATTTCAGAGATTGTATATTTTCAGTGCTAGGTAATTGCTTTATATATTTCATTTCCCTCATTTTATTCATGTATTTCTTTAAGTCCTTGATATAAATAAGCATATTTATAAATTGTTTTAAATTCTTGCCCGGTAATTCAATCAACTGTGTCATTTCTGGGTCTTAACATTGACTGATCTTTCCCCTGGTTATGGGTCACATTCGTATGCCTCTTTGCACATACAATAACATTTTGTTGGATACTAAAGATAGTATATATTACATTTTTAAGTGTCTGGATTGTTTTCTTCCTTTAAGGAGTGTTGGATTTCATCTTGGCAAGTAGTTAATTCTGATTAGCTTGACCCTTTTAAGACTTGCTTTTAAATTGTGGTAGGGAAGTTTGAGAGTCATCTTTATGGTGGGGCTAATTTAATGCTACTACCAAGGCCTGGCTTTTCTAGTGTCTTTTCAATGTCCAGGGGTTCACCAACATTTCTCCCTCCTGACTCGTCAGAAATCAAATGTCTCCCAGCCCTGTGTGAGCTCTGTGATTGTACAGGTTCCTGGTAATTGTTTTCTAGCTAGCTTCATGGAGTTTTACTCTTTGCAAGCCCAGTTTAAGCCTTCAGCCAAAGACTCCGTGGAATCCCCATGAGGATTTCTGGTGTTCTCCTTCTGGGTGGCCCCTTACTCTCAGGTATTCTTCTCCACAAATTGCAGCTCCCTTAGCCTCTTATCTCTGTCTCCTCCACTTAAATTGCCATCTCCTGCCTGGGTTTTACCTTTCTGGTCTGGCAAGTGCCTCTGGGCAGAAAGTCATGGTAATCATAAGACTCCCCTCATTTTGTTTCTATCTCTCAAGGGTCATGATCCTGCCTTGTCTTTTGCCTAACATCTGAAGATAACGTGCTCATATATTTTGTCTAGTTTTCTAGTTGTTTACAGTGGGAGAGAAAATCTGTTACTCCATCATGGCCATGCTTGACTTTACATGCAGTTGACTAATTTAATATTGTTCAATTTAGTTTCAAATAAGGAAGTCTGGGGCAAACATATATCTGTAAGGCAATCTTGAATTCTAGGAAATTAAAATGTTGGACGATTCATGGTTAGAGGTGAAGGAACACTCCTATCTGCTTTCTCATCATAAAGAGCATGGGATTTTTAGAGACAGCTTTAAAATAGAAAACAGGATGTTGGTTTTATATCCTAATCACCCCTTAGTAGCTGGCCTCCCTCAGCCTCAGGCCAGAGAAGCTTTAATTATGGTCAATGTCATTCTGTCCCATGTATTACAGAAGTAGAGATATTTGTCATGGGAACCTGGAAACAAGTTAGCATTATGGTCTCTTTAGGAGAAACATGACGTTTCATATATGTACGGGTTACGTGCACCTCCTGCCCATCTTCCAAAGCTATGCCTTCTCCTCAATCCCATACCCAAGTCTATTTCCAAAATTCCAGCTTACCTTCCCCAAACTATTTGGACAGAATATTTTTATATATACATATATATAAACATACATATATGTTTACACACAAATAATAATATAATATTAATCTTTATTTTCCTCCAACAGCATAGACCTCTTTAAAGTAGGAGATGTTTACGGAAAAGGACGGTGATTGTTGTCTCTTGTATCTAGTCTCTTCCACTTATATTAATCTCTATTTCTCATCAGCTGGGTATCCGAGTTGGCTTTTGTCACTTCAGAGTGGAAGGAGATGTAAACTGTGGGCATGATAGTGATACTGTAGGTGGGAGGCAGGAGGATGCTGGGGAGAGACAGACTTTGAAGCAGAACTAACTTACCTGAAAATAAGTAGTTCTTTCCATGTAGATTGTTGCTGTTTTCTGTTGTTGATGTGGGAGAATAAGCTATTCAGTTGAATAATGCTTTGCTGTTCAACAGAACCCTTTGACTGCAGAGACTTGTCTATTTAAAGTAAATTGAGCAGAAGCAATTCTTGGCATGGATCCTTAGAACTACTTGCTCTCTTGACTCATTTCTGCCCCTCTGCTGCCCCTCTGTGGCAATTTCATTGTGTCTTCACATCTCAGCACATCAGTCTTGTTTCCCAGCCCCCATCTTCCTTAACGTATTTTCCTAAGCAAATTCAAAGTCGTGTCCAACTAGCACTTTCAAGACATCTCATTAGGGTAACAAAAAGCTACAGCAAAGTGAGAGACTGACAAACAAACTACAAGGTCCCCACCACATGGGCCTGAGCACCTAATCTCATCAATGGTACACAGCATCCCCAGCCAAGCAAACTGCCTTACCCCAAACACAAGCCTTCCGCGATGTGTACATGCCTCTGGTGTGCTCCAGTCCTGGCATGATAGAATACTCTCTACTTCTTCCCACTATGTATAGTCTGTTTCCTTCCCACCCCTTGAGGCCCCACTGGACCCACTTCTCCTAGGAAATAGGCTCCAACAACTTTCAAACACGAACGGTATGTCAGCTCTTACCAAGCATTTGTGCACACAAAATAAAGTGTTTCTAGGTAATTTGAACATGTAACAGATACCAAGCACTTAAGTTTGGATCATCTCTTAATAAATAATTACTTGAAAAATGAACAAAGTACTTATATTTCTTTATCAACTTCATTAGCATATAGTATTCCATAGCATCCAAAGATTCCAGGCATCTTTGCTTAAGTGTCTGTGTTGGAAGGAAGTAGTCGAGGACAATAGAAGTTAAGCCCTAGGTTTGAATGCAGGCTCATTTACTGAGTATGGACCTCAGTTTAAAGGGCTAATCATGGTACTCACCCACATAGTTGTTCCGAGGCTGAACGGAGATAATACATGAAGAGACTTAACGTGAGCTTGACACACAGTAAGTTTTCAATAAAGGTTGGCTCTTATTAATAGCGACTACTATTCTAACTACTTATCTTTCTAGAAATAAGGCAAAAGACATAATCTAACAAAGCTTTAGTTTTCACTGTGTATCAAATGCTAGTGAATTTGCATATTGTCTCAATTTGTTATCACCTATAGGTCCTATCTTTTGTTAATTTTCTTTTGGTTAATAGAAGTTTGTTTTTTTTTTAAATATTTTATTTATTTATTTGACAGAGAGAGAGAGAGATAGCAAGAGCAGGAACACAAGCAGGGGGAGTAGGAGAGGGAGAAGCAGGCTTCTTGCCGAGCAGGGAGCCCGATGAGGGACTCGATCCCAGGACCCTCAGATCATGACCTGAGCCAAAAGCAGACACTTAATGACTGAGCCACCCAGGTGCCCCTAGAAGTTTGTTTTAAATTAAAAAAAAAAAAAAAAAGATTTAGAATGAATTTGCTTAAAAGAAATCTATCATTACCTTTATCTTTTAGCTAAGCTTATCTGAAAAAGCAACCTAATTAGCAACTAAACTGGCATACTCAAGAAAAAACTTAATTTTCAACTGAGTTTACAAAATAATTTTGTATTGTAGTGATCTATTTAGGCTAACATTATTCTTTTTGGTTATATTTTTCTGAAAATCAAAATAATACATTTCTATTGTAAAAAGTTTAGAAATATGCAGTGAAGATTTAAAAGCACTGGTGATCCCACAACTCAGAGCTAAACCTTCAAATATTGGTGACTATAACTATCTTTTTATTTTCTCTCTCAACCAATGTTGTCCAATAGTACTTTCTGTGATGATGGAAATGTTCTCTGGCTATCCACTATGAGAACCACTAGCCACGATAAAGATGCTATAAAGCATCTGAAATGTAGTGAGAACAACTGCGAAACTGAAGTTCTAATTGTATCGATTAATTTAAATTTAAATAGTCCCATGTATCTAACGGCCACCATATTGGACTGTGTAGCTCTAGGAGGATATTTTCTACAATATTGTGAACCTTACACTGGGAACATTTTCCACTATTATGAAATCATGTCAACACACGATTTTAAATGGCACCTTATTTCATTCTATGGAGGTATTATTATTAATGTGATCTAATTATAAGATCTAATTATAAGGCAATTAGATCTTTTCCATTTGGAAGTAAATTTCCTCTTGTAAACAAAGCTACAATAAACTACTTTGTAAATAAATCTTTGTCTAGATTCATAAGTAGTTCCTTAAGATAGATCCAGAAAGAGAAATTACTAGGCAAAAAGATAAGAGCCACTTTAAGGCTCTTGACACATTCTATTAAATTGTTTTCCTGAAAAGCTGAACTCATTATACTCTTACCACAAGCACTGAAGAGTGCCTATGTCATTGCACCCTTGTCAACATGGAGCATTACCTTGTCCTTTAAAAAATCTTTGCTTAGGGGCACCTGGGTGGCTCAGTTGTTAAGTGTCTGCCTTCTGCTCAGGTCATGATCCCAGGTCCTGGGATCGAGCCCCGCATCGGGCTCGCTGTTCAGCAGGAAGCCTGCTTCTCCCTCTGCCTCTCCCCCTGCTTTTGTGCCCTCTCTCGCTGTGTCTCTCTCTGTCAAATAAATAAATAAAATCTTTAAAAAAAAAAAAAATAAAAATCTTTGCTTAATTGATAAATAAAAATGATATCAAATGGTGTAGGCTTTTGTGTCTTTGATTGGTGGTGGTGATGGGCAGAGAGGTGGACTTCCCAGATTCCCTTTGAAGGGAAGGTGTCTGGCTCCAGTGGCATCTGTATGATTTGCAGACAGTTTACCTGGCACCTTCTTCAGTGTCGTTTTAGCTGCAGAGGAGTGCGCCATCCAACACTGTGCCCCTCTGGGGCAGTCCACACCCAGGGACTAAGTGAGGGGGAGTCATACGGATTTAGCCATTTGGGCACCCCTTGGGCAACTTCGATGGGCCTGCATCACAACAGGACACATCCATCTGCCCAGTCCAGCTTTTGCCCCCTTTCTTTCACAGATGTGGATCTCTTATAAATACTCTGCACCCCAAGCCCATGTCTGCATTTACTTCTGAAAAACCCACCGTGCAACAGAAGTGATGTTTGACTTTATATTTATTTGCCTTTTTCTGTCATGTTTGCATGGAGGATTTTGAGGCCACTTCTGGGCAAGCAGGAAAGAATGCTAAGACCAGTGAATTCATTGGCAATCAGAAGATCTGTTATGTCAGAAAGCCATAAAAAAACTAACAAAGACTAATGTGTCTGGCATAAAAATTTTTGCATATAAAAAACACCTTGGATTGATTTTTTTTATGCAAAAAACTGGAAAGTTAAATAGACAAGTTTACTATTTACTTATAAAGAGATCGTGTGTGTCAAAGCATCTGAAGTAGAGGCAACACTGTACTGTCCTCTTACTTATGTATTTCTTTAGGACACAGAAAACATTCTCCGCCTGTGTCTATTCTAAACACATTTCCAAAAACCCTACAGGACTGAAATTTCAAGAAGCCCAGATGTGGCTACTCTAGAAATTTAAAAAGAAAATTCTTTGATTTGTGAAGAAGCTCAACAAAAAAAAGAATATGGTTCATAGTTCTTCCCACCCTCCTGTTCCAACAAACAGTGAGAAAAGTGAAGAAAACCTGATCGGGGCTTCCCCTCAAATAACAGTCTCAGCTAATACTATTCTCCTCTCTCTTATAGCCTTGATCACGGATGACCTCACAGATGCAATTATCTGTGCCAAGAAAATTGCCAAAGAGACAGAAGGGATGAACTATTGGTAAGAGTCTTTCCTTGGCAGACTTTGGCTGACGTGGCTAAAACCGACACTGTCCATTCATCACGCCCAGCGAGCACTGACAAACTCACCTCTGCAGAGAGGTCCGACGATGGTAATGTGACCTTGTCTCTACCCTGCCCCGTGAGTGTGTGGGTGGACAGCGAACACCGCGAAAGGGGTTTCTACGGGGACGAGAGACGGTATGAGTCATGGTCATTTGCAATTGTTTTTCACATTAAGGTATTCCAAACAACAGAGCAAGAAGTGCTTTCTAATGTGAATTGCCAGTGAAAGCAATACAAGAGAGGAGAAAAGGTTGAGTTTGCTCTCCACTTGGACAAGATCTTGGAGGGCTAGGGCAACATTTTGTGGGGGGAGAGAACAGGCAGCAGCGAGAGAAAAATGACCATGTCAGTTACACCATACATTAGCAGGAAACTTCCCGAGGATGGTGCAGAGACATGGTTTCTGGTGCTCGAAGTAATCTGAGGCTGGGTTTCCTGTGAACATTGCTAATCAGGCCACCCACTTGGGGAACCCAAATTTTCAGAGGTGTGGGTGTTGAACTAAATGACCCATCCTTATAAAAGCTGTTTACCTGTTACTAAGGCTAATAAGGGCTAGGAGAAAACCTAGGAGAGAAAAGTCTTAAGGCAAAAGGATAGGGTCGTTAGATCTCAGAAACAAAACTAAATCCTGGGCACCGCTTACAGTTTTGGTTAATTACCTATGGTTTCAAACCTACGAATATTTGGATTGTCATGTTTCTTTCTGTTGCTCCTACTTCCCTCTCCTCCTTAGGCAAGGCTGGAAGAAACACTGTGAGGGCAAAGACCTGTCTGAGTGGAAAAAGGGATGTGAGGTTTCATGAATTGGAACTGGACCCAGGATGCTCTGCAGCCACTCCCTAGGATTTGTCACCCTTTCCCCCCTTCCTCCCAAAATTCCTTCTCGAAGTTGGAGAGGGAAAACTAATTTATAGTTTTAAGGAATTAAATATTTCTATTTAACTATCTTTACTTACACTGACTTTATTTAAGTGATGTCACAAAAGCACAGTGGTGAGATTTGAAGTCACTTGCAAAACATTCTAGCCCCAGAAGGAACAAACCTACCGCTTCATTCTAAGGATTACTGGCTCCTGTGGCCCTGAAATGGCTTTTCATTTAAAAAGAAGACTCCCGGGGCACCTGGGTGGCTCAGTCGGTTAAGCAACTGACTCTTGGTTTTGGCTCAGGTCATAGGATCGAGCCCCTCATCGGGCTCTACGCTCAGTGTGGAATCTGCTTGGGACTCTCTGTCCCTCTCCCACTGCCCCTCCCCCCTGCTCTCTCTCTCGCTCTGTCTCTCAAATAAATAAATAAATATTAAAAAAAGAAGAAGAAGAAGAAGACTGTCAAATCAAGGAGAGCAGTAGATGAACGACCATAGTTTGCTGACCTCTTTCCTGAAGCATTAGGTCATTCTTCTCTTGGTCAGCAGACCCACGATCCCTCCTCAACTCACCACTGCCAGAGAGAATGTTCCTGTGAGATGCAGACATTCCTGATGGACACTCTAATAGAAATAAGTGGGTGAAGTTGCAGCTCTCATCATTAATGTTAAGAGAGTTCCCCAGGTTCCAACATCTATTTAAATTAAATCTATCAAATTCAAAACTAACATCATCATGGCAAAATTGCTTCCAGCCTTAGACCTATAGATTTTATTAGTTTGGTCAGGAAACTGGTGACTATCTGAAGGACACTTCATTACCTTAACACTGAGCCGAGGAGCTCAGATCCCAAAGAGCTGTTCCCAGAATGCCCTCTGTTCCATGCAGGGACAGCCCACAGGGCAGGGCAGCTCTGCTCTGCTGAGTTTTCTCTCCTCCGTTCTCCGTCCTGCTGGGGCAGACGTGGTTGGGGCTGCCATATTGCAACGTTACATAGCAAGCTCAAGTTGAATGCAATCTGACCTCAAGAATGCACTCAATTACGGTTTGTTAAAGAAATGGTTATGCCTACAAATAAGTTTCCCACTTAGAAGAAAGTCCGCACTGGTCAGGCTGATGGGTTTTGTGACAGCACCTAACTGACCCATAAACACTCTCTCATTGCCAACTGCCTGGGCTCTGCCATTGGCTCATGTCACATCCTGGCTTCACTTGCAGGCAGAGGCTTTAAGAAAGTCTGAGCTGCTACTTGCCAAAAGAATATAAACATTCCATATTGTCTAAACAAACAGAATCCAGTAACAATTTAACAGGCATTACAAACCATGGGAAAAAAAGCTTTAGGAACTCGCAGAAGAATTGAAAAAGAATTCTGTAAGATGGCTGAAGAAAATGTGAAAAATATTGAATCCATTAAGGTGCACTAAATCAACAATTTATGCTTCTACAAGTCCATAAATATGCATCTTTCATTACTGTCGTCCTGTTATCCATCTGCCTTGCCCCCCCCCATTCTTAGCCAAACCTCCTCCATTAAACCGGTGATACCGTGTTCATGACCGAGGTTGGCATGGGACCCGTCGGCTGCACAAACACTAGGGGAAAGACTAAACAAACAAACAAACAAAAAACCACTCGACTCCAAAAAAGGAGTGCTTTGAAATTACAAATGAAGAGAGGTTGGCTGGCCTTACAATTTGATCTATCTTTTCACAAAACTCAACATTTCTAAGCATGTAATCCTACTATTTCTCTCCCTAAGTGTTTCATTTATTAAGTATTTCCATAAAGATTTAGGATAAAAAAATTGCATTGTCCTGGATAATTTTTCATAATTAATGCTCTCAGAAATTCAAGAAGAAAATATTGCTCCTGTTCCTGAGTTACCTTTATTTAACAAAGGTATCTTGAAATAACAACTGAAACGTATATTCCCTTTTACAGTTTCCAAGATATTTGGAAATAGATTCTCCATTTCTCCTCACAGACACCTTAGCAGCTTACCAGATGTCACTGCACAGACAGTTGGATATTAGGGTTTGGAGAACTGCTTAGGTAGATGCATTCTTTCTTTGGAGACTCAGCTCTGCCTGGCTCTTGGGGCCCCTCCCCCAGTGCCTGTCCCTGTGTGCCCCAGCTCGTTCTCTGTCATTCCTCAACACTTTCTGTCTGGCTCAACCACTTTTTTCTGGATGCCTCCTGAACCCATATACCATTTCCCCTTGGGGGTCCGGTTTTCCCCAAACCTGGAAGACTGTGCCACTTCCCGATAGCCTCTTCAAGCCCCGCCTAGCCTACAGGGAGCCTCTCTAGTCCTCCAACCTCCAAACACTCTTTTCCCTATGATCTTTCCCAACTGGAAACATACAGGATCATAGAAGGAATACAAACAAGACATTGCATTTGGTACATTTTTATTTTCAAATCAGGTGCACATCCAATATTTCAAATGCTCCTCACAACTACCTTGGGACACAGTGTAACGTAATCTTTACTCTATACAGAAGACACTGAGTTATCGAAAGGGTGACTGTCTCCACAGTGCCACAGTGGGGAATCGAGGGTAAGCCTGCCCCCCTATAGGAATCCTCAGAACTCAGTGAAATAACAGTGGCCTAGTTTCTTTAGGGACAAGGAGTGCCTGAGCCCCTCATCTGTGTTCATCACCCACCTTTTTGAGGACCCCAATACAGCAAAAACGTTAGCCAGGCCTAGAAAGATCTAGAAGAAGAGAGTAGGAAATGCTCTCACCCAAAATTTAATCTCTTCAAGGTGAATTAAAGAAATAAAGCCTCCATTAGGAGACCAAGAAAGATTTCCTCTGTCCTCCCAAAATAAATGGAAAATGTTCTAGATTTCTGAAACTTGAAACAAGAACATGTATTGCTTTTCCCAACAAAAAATTTACATTTTTTAAATTAAAACATGAAAATTATTTCTTCCAATGGCCATGTCTTCCAAATGGCCACTTCAAGCCCGCTCCCCTGGAGTCAGGCTCCGCATTTCCTCTGTGGGGCCGCTAGACAGAAGAGTACATACGGCCAAGGAAGCGCTCTGGACATGACCATCATCCAGGTCAGCCGCTCCAGGGAGCATCCAGATGCTGGAAGCTCCACACATGGAACAGTCAAGGGATGGAAATCCTCACAGCTTGTTTGCACAGAAGCCCCTTCCCTGGGGGAGCTGAGGATCCAGGAGGAAACCTGACTGTAGTAGAATCATCTGGAACACAACAGGGCGCCCCGACGGACCCGGGGCAGCTACACGGCACTGTGACTCGGACAGGTGACTCTGTCTCTCCCTCATTTTCCTTCCTCGCTTTTCCAGTTTATTCACAGTGCAGGAGGGGACGGGAAAGAGACACTCGGAAACTGTCCTAAATCACGGACACAGCAAGCACATCTGTTTAATCCGATCCTTCTGTAACAGCACAAAGGGGGGAAACAGAAGGTCAGAAGCTAATAAACAGTCTCACAGAAGAGGGGAAGGGAGGAGAGAGACAAAGCTGATATTTTGTTACACGAGGCGGCAACTCGAACAACTTTCGCCATGGGGGCCCCCTTCCTGGTGGACAGCCCAGACCCAGCACTACATCTCGAGCAGGGGCCTTTGCACCGCCTTCGTTTTCATAACTTTATCAGTTGGGCCCTGATTATAACCAGAATCCATATTCATTGGGGAACATATAGAAAATAGTTTTCCAAACAATAAAAATATTCTCACTACTCAACGATAACTGCTACTAATACTCTTGGCTTTTCTTCCAGTTTTTTTTTTTCCTATCTTTTATAGGATTGGAATCAGAATTTTAATTTTGTAACCTGATCTTTTCACTGAACATACCACACGGATTTCCCCCAATTAATATTTGCCAAAATACGGTGCCTACGAGCAGCAACACAATGGCTAGGCTGCTCCATAATCTCTTTGCTCTGTCCTCCCTTGTTGTGTAGCTGGCTCAACCAGCAACATTTTCAGGCCTGGGACTCTAGGCCAAGTTCTGGAAAGGGCTCTTTCTTTTCTCATTGCTTATTCTCCTCCAGACTTCACCAAAAGCCCTCCGCACGTGATTTTTCTGGGGCCCATCTTTCCATGGACTCCTTGACTGCTTTGGGGAGGACCTGGATCAAGACTAGAAATAGACTAGGCCACGGTTTCCAATCAGGATCCATCATCTGCCATTTGGCCCCACATTGAGAGCAAAAAAAGATGAAAGTCTGTACTGTCCCGAAAAATCCAAAGCATGTGGTTAGCCATGTTGTTTCACCTCCTGAAAAATGGGAAGAGCATACTCACTGCACACACTTATAGTGAGGGTTTGCAACAACATGAGAAACACACGGCACAGATCAGGCTTTAAAAAATAAAATCGGTGGGGCGCCTGGGTGGTGCAGTCGATTAAGCATCGGACTCGGTTTTGGCTCAGGTCATGATCTCAGGGTCGCGAGATCGAGCCCCGCATCGGGCTCTGTGCTGGGCATGCAGTCTCCCTCTCCCTCTGTCTCTCCCCCTCCACGCTCTCTCTCTCTAAAATAAATACACAAATCTTTAAAAAAAAAAATTGGTTACTATTATTTTATTTCTACATTTTTCTCTCTTCAGTATGTTTAACAGGTGATTTCTAACAGGTACGGCAGATACTTCAATAGGATGAATTACATTTTGTGTGAAATAATGACATTTCTGAAAAGGGAAGAGAGAAATCTTTCCTGAAAGAAGCTGCCAATAAAACCTTGGCTGCATTTGTTTTACTTAGGTCCCTGCAGCTGCGATTTTCAAGCTACAGGGTAAAAAGTTAAAAGCGCTCTTGAGTCCCCTGCCTGCTCACTACCACGCCCCCTCTGGCAGCATAATTCTTGGTGAGGAAGAAAAAATAAATCTATAGTTGCCTTGAAAAGCATTCATGCAAAATAAAGCCCAGATTCATAAGTAATCGGACTTCTGCATCACTTTTCAAAACAGTATCCTGTTACGAGCTAAAGCAAACAGAGTGGTTTCAACCCCAAGAACTGACAGGCAGTGCAGAGGGCAGATTGGAAAAGATTAAATATTTGTGCAAAACGCCACATCCCCTTCACAAAGAGCCGCCTGAGTCTGGAATAAAAGGAAATGGGAATCAGAGGAAGGGGATCCAGGAACTGAGAAGAGAGTCTTATCTTTCCAGAGGAAGGATTGGTTTTGGAGGAGTTGGTGGGGAAGGGGAGAGGGGCAGAAATGAGGCGGAGGCGGGTGCCAGCGCTCAGGTCACTGCTTGCGCCCAAGGCTGCACTTTTGACCTGTGCAGGGCAGTCAGGCCACAGGGGCTCCGGGGAAGATGGAAACAGGATGGCAAGAGCTTCGAGGCTGTCAGGCTGTGGTGGCGGAGAAGCAAGAAAGAGGCACCGTCGGAGCAGTACTATGTTAATTTGTAAGGGTGGGAGGAGAGGAGGGTGGCCAGGGCCGAGGCCAGCGAAGCGCACTGTGCAAATCGGCAGTCCAAAGGCCCGCCAGTGGAGCAAAGGACAGACCAGAAAAGGGGGGTTTTAGAAAATTGTTTAAAAACAGCAGTTTTCAACTCTGCTAACAGTCTATCAAAGTTGGATTCTGCTTCTGAGACGTTTTAGTGTCTGCCAGGAACTTCGAATTAAAAAAAGGAAAAAAAAAAAAAAGGAAAAACCTCATACAATAGAGCATTCTGTGTAAGCAGTAGGGAGATTGCTGATAAGATGAAAATCTTTTAGGAATTGGAATTTTTTTTCCCGTAGACTTTGGAGCTCCTCAGGGCCCCACCACGAAGACTAACACAGGGCACTCCCCAGGAAAAAACAGTGTCCGGAGCCCTTTGAACATAGCTCAAGTGACCCATGTTCAAGGAGAAGGAGAGCCCATGGGAAGCACAGCCTGTGTGCTGGCTTAGAGACAACACTAGAAGCAGCGGTTCTCAACGCTGGATGAGGCATCCGGAGGCTTTTTTAAAAAAATGCCAGTACCCAGGTCTGGTTCCCCTGTGCTAAGCTGGGCTCCCTGAAGGTGGAGCCCTGAAGTGGGTATTTTTTTTTAACTCCCCAATTCATTCAAATGTGCAGCCAGGGCCACGAAGCCTAAGCAAGAGACTTTAAAGGGGCCCTGCTGTTGCACCCAGTCTCCCCACTGGAAGAAGAGTATCAAGTACCCCCATCTTCCAGCTGTATCCTGGGTCCTCAAGAAGTCACGCGCCTTGGAAGGCTTAGAGCCAATCCCAGGATCCGAGGAGTTGAACCTAGTCATCAGAGCAGACGGGGTGGCGGGGGGGTGGTGGTGGATAGAAATCGTCCAACTGCCAACAAATATTTAAGCAACCACCACGTGCCAGGCTCTATGCTGTAAAGGGAGCATAGACGTTATGGCAGGAGATCCCAAGGCTCTGAGTGTTCTGGGCAGGGAAGGGTGGCCGAACTGTGCACAGCCTGCAGTCTGTGAGCACAGAGAATGTTAAAGTACCATTTTCAAAAGGGTCTATATATAAATGCAAATATAAAATAAGCACATGTCAAGGGTTTTATTCAACTCATTAATTAATGAGAAAACCAGTAAGACCTCAAGACCGGTTGGAAGAGATTTGAAGAGCTAGGTATTTATAGGCAATTTACAAAAGGAATATTATGGTCAGATTGCTGGGTTAGATCTAAAATTAATATCTTAAAGGAAATAAATTATAACCTTTGAGGGTTTTTTCTTTTCTTTTCTTTTCTTTTTTTTTCTGCTGGACAAATGACTTGCCTTTCTACCAAAGAAAAAATCTACAACTTAATAGGTAACTTCACCGAGTCTGGGAATTTTTAACAACGGTGAACAGTGAGTTGAGGAAGCGCATTGCCCTGGCTAATCCTCAGGTGGGCTTTTGCCCCATAGGTCAGTGCAAGGACATGCTGCCCACCTGTCAGCCTTATTTCCAAGTTTTTGATCATTTTTCTTGATCACGAGCGGCAGGTGGCCAGACTGCAGGTCTGGGGAAGGAAGGCTGAGCTGGTAGCTGCAGAGTCACCCAAGAGAGCCCCGAGCCCACGCCGCAGCACACCCAGCCGGGGCCAGCTGGTCTGGGTGCCCAAGTAGCCTGCTGGGGCGGTGCCCACACATCAGCTGGGGCCTCCAGCCCCTGAAACTTCTGGGCAGATGGATTCAACCCCACACAGTCTTGGAAAGCCTAAGGCCTTCTGGAGATCTCTGAGAATTCCTGAGGAGTTCGTGCTCCGCTGGCGCGCGACTCCCGCTCCTGCTGGCTGGTCCCTGCAGCGATCCTCGCGCGTCTCAGGGACAGAAAACGTGTCCCTTTCTTTAACGTGCACAGCGCGAACATAAAATAAGACCCAACCATATAAGACATTGATACGGACTTTACTAGAAGGCTTAGGTGGATAGAAAGGTTTAGATCTGCTTCCTTTCCCTGGTCTTTCCTTCTCTAGTCTCTTTTCTCTCTGACTTAAAGGACCTATTTACCCCCCCCCTTTTTTTTTTGACTTTTAAAAAACTTTAATTACCATTTTAATAGAGAGTATTTGGCATGGTTTGTAAGAGTGCTATAATCATTCTTATTTACGTTATGATATGCTCTGGGTTTCTGCTAGAGGCTGGGGAGGGGGCGCTATTTGCCATTTTTTTAAAGCATCTTGACAGCTAATAACTCAGATGTTCTGAGTTTTATCTCCTCTTCAAGCAGATGAGTAAAAAGTAGTCTGAAATGAAGTTTGATCTCTCCTCTAAGAAAAAATTTGGTGTTGGCTGATAAGAAAGCAGTATTTCTATCCACTTTGACAATGATTATATATATATAATATATAATGTATACAATGATTATATACATTATATACGATATATAATTTATACAATATTATATACACACACACACACACAGTTGACCCTTGAGCCTAAGGGCTCAACTAAGTGCTGTATTCTATATATATATATGTATATATATATATAGAGAGAGAGAGAGAGAATATACATATATGTAGCTGACCCTTGAACAAAGTGGGGGCTAGGCATGGTGACCCCTGTGCAGTCAAAAATCTGCATATAACTTTTGACTCCCCAAAACAACTACAAATAGCCTATTATGGACCAAAAGCTTTACAAATAACATAAACATATTTTGTATGTTATGTGTATTAGATCCTGTATCCTTGCAATAAAGTAAGCTAGAGAAAAGAAAATGTTAAGAAAATCATAAGGAAGAGAAAATACATTTACAGCACGGTTCTGTATTTATTGAAAAAAAATCTGTACGTGGACCTGCACAGTTCAAATCCCAGTTGTTCAAGGGTCAACTGTAATTTATATATATAATAAAGTCCCCTCTTCCCACCCGCAGTGCTGTTCGTTGGATCCCAGCTCCCACCACCATAACTTAACCTGCTCTCATCCTGGCCATCAGCTTCTTGCTCTTCCCCCAGGCCCCCAATAAGTGGATGCAGCACCCAGGCTGGGACTGGGCCAGCAGGACACTCCTCAGCTACTAAATGCAAGGGCCACTGGGACACCCAGTTGTCAAGTTCAACAATATTTTAAAGCACTGTTTATTTACAATATTTAATGCACTAAATTAATGCAAAAAAAACAAACAAACCCATGATGAACAAAATGTCAAATTTTTAAATAAAGACAGAATCAATATTACCACCTTGTCTTTTTTTTTTTTTTTTTTAAGATTTTATTTATTTATTTGACAGAGAGACAGCGAGAGAGGGAACACAAGCAGGGGGGAGTGGGAGAGGGAGAAGAAGGCTTCCCGCAGAGCAGGGAGCCCGATGTGGGGCTCGATCCCAGGACTCTGGAATCATAACCTGAGCCGAAGGCAGACGCTTAGCGACTGAGCCACCCAGGCACCCCTACCACCTTGTCTTTTGCCTCAGGTTTTAATATGCCCTTGCACAGCACTGTGAGTGATCTTTTTCTTTTTAAGATTTATTTATTTATTTGAGAGAGAGAAAGAGAGCAAGTGAGCAGGGGGTAGGAGCAGAGGGAAAGGGAGAGAATCTCAAGCAGACTCCCCACTGAGTGTGGAGCTCGATGTAGGACTCGATCTCATGACCCTGAAATCATGACCTGAGCTGAAATCAAGAAACAGACGCTTAACTGACTGAGCCACCCAGGTGCCCCTGTGAGTGATTTTTATTTAATTTTAAAATTTTGGTATTTTGTTCATTATGGATTTTTTAATATTGATTTTGCTATTTCAAAAAATAGTGCTTTCAAATGTTATTTATTTCAATTACTAAGTGTTTTGACCCCTACTTAATGTTTGTGCTAAGGCCTCACCTGGCCCTAGAGGTATTTTAATCAAGGCAGATAATAAAACTAGTTGGAGCTCTTTCTGACAAATAAATAAAGAGAGAGAGAACTTTGTGAGAAATGCAGACGACGGAGAGAGACGCAGGGGGGCAGTTAGGAATCGGACTGAAAGCAGGTCAGCAGGCTAGCTGGGGAACAACTGATAAGCAAGTATGGTGGCTGAGGGGCAGAACAAGCTGAGGAGACACTCTGTCAGGCCCCAGTCTCCACATCTGAAAACTAAGTGGGTCTCATTAGGCCAACAGTTCTCACTCCTGGTTGCTCACAAGAATCCTCTGTGGAGATTTTTCAAAATACTGATTCCCAGGTCCCACCCCACAGCCTGTAAAGTCATAGCCTCTCAGCTTGTGGCCCTGGAATCAGGGCCCCCGCAATGTCATGCTCCTGAGGCTGTGAATACCTGGCTTCTTCCAGCTCTCATATCCTGGACTCTCTCCATCTGGTGCTACTTAACCGTCTTTGGATTACAGAAACCTTTGGGAACCTGAAGAAAACAATGCACCCCTCCTTAGGAAAAAAAATGCTCATTTGACACATACCCCATTCAGTCCCCAACCCCCCTCCTACTCTTGAGAAGCCATTCACTGGCTCTAAATTAAAAATTCCCCATCTAGAGGCGCCTGGGTGGCTCAGTTGTTAAGGGTCTGCCTTCGGCTCAGGTCATGATACCAGAGTCCTGGGATCGAGCCCCGCATCAGGCTCCCTGCTCAGCGGGAAGCCTGCTTCTCCCTCTCCCACTCCCCCTGCTTGTGTTCCCTCTCTTGCTGTGTCTCTCTCTGTCAAATAATAACATCTTTAAAAAAAAAAATTCCCGATCTATTGTAAGTAGGTATGGAGATTGCCTGTATGTGGCCACGTGCTGAGTGCTGTCTAAACGGTTTGCGGGGACCCATTTCTCTCTTTGGAAGGTGAGCTGAGATATGAGTCTGAGACGTGACATTCCCCCTGCCTCCGCTTCCCATCCAGTAGCCTTCACAACTCACATCTCGATGCCTTCCGTCAACCGTCCAGCCCAGATTGCCATGTGACTCACCTGAGAGCTTTTAGCAATACCCGTGCCGGGGCCCCTTCCCCCAGAGACCCTTACTTACCTCATCCGCAGTGGGCATCAGCACGTGTTAAAGCCCACCTGTGCCTCCGACGGGCAGCCGGGGGCGGATGCTGCCGGAGGAGACCCAGACGCCGCGGGGTGCAGCCGGCCCCTCCGCACTGACCCCGGGGGCACTTACCGACCTAATCGCACCCAGCTGCACGGGTGAAATTCAGTGGTTTTATAAGCTGCTTAAATTTAATAATCCAAAAATATAGAGTGCCTTTAGCATCGTGTAACAGGAAGAGGACCAGCCAGGGAATGAGAAATGTGGGGTTCGGTCCTGGTCTCCCCCGAGCCTGCCTCCCGCACGGCGGTCAAGGACACAGCCTCGCAGGCTGGGCGGCCCTCAGTTCACACCCAGCTTTGCAGCGTAGCAAGTAACTCAGCCGCTCCTAGCCTCTTGTGTGACCTCCAGACCGCATGACAGCCCTTACCTCAAAGGGCCTGATGAGCACAGAAGCGCCTCGGGAAAATTCTAGCATGTGGCAAGAACACAATGAGTTTTTGCTGTGATTATTAGGATTCGGCTCAGCAAACCTCTCGGAGCCATTGGTGAGGACGGTGGCAATGATGCAAATGTAGCCTTCAGTGAACCACAAAGCATTATAAGCTGGAGTGACTGTCGCTGAGTTCCGGGCTTTAACCAGGCTGAAGCCGGTGCATGAGGAGGGCTGATTCCCGAGCTCCCGCGAACGGGACTGGCACCCGACCCCTCCATACTTTCAGAGGGTCTTTTGAGACCAAAATGTGAGCGAGCCCCATCTTAGATGGGGGACCACTGTTAGGTTGGCCAAGCAGTCCTGTAATGGTGTATAGCTACTTTCTCACCTACTTTCCCACCTAGCTCTCGGGCCTGAGTCAAACCTGAGTACCAGGGCCACAACAGTGATTGAACTGAATTGGTCAAATTAGATGAGAAAAAAAAAAAATCAGATGAGCGCTATCTCCTGATGGATATTTTAAATGCTCCTATAGCAGGTTCTAGAAGAGCTTAGCATATTCAGAGATACTTAGGAGGCATAGCTCAGAACCTGCAGACATTTTCAAAACTTTGTTTTGTGTCTTCTTTACAAGTGCTGCCAAATGCACCCTGAAAAAGTGACTGAGCTCCCCAAATTCCTGGATATGGGTGAATAGGAAGCTTGGGGCACGTATCTCCCTGATTAGTCATGAAAGAATCTCTTAGGTTTGAAATTGCTTTCACCACTTAAGGAGGTCTTGCTATATTTAATGGCAGAGCAGTATGAATGAACTCCGCCATCCGGGTAGTAGCCTGCTGCCTGTTTGAACAAAGAAAAGGAAAGAGGGAGAAAAACAGCAACTAAATTCTGAAAAACATCCTGCTGCACTGAGCACAAAGGGGAGCAGGGGATACTGGTTGGCCAACTGAGGCATCAGTGTTCCTTATGCAGAAGATTTACGGGGCATTGCAGAGTGATAATAATGATGAGGATGATTAATAATAATAATAATCAATAAATGTTCCTATATGTGGGGAACACAGCTAAGGACTTTTTATACATACTAGCCAACTGAATCCCCTTAACGATCCTATGAAATCAATATTATTTTCAGTTTACATGTAAGAAAATTACAGTTGAGAGAGTCTAATACACTTGCCCAAGGTCATACAAGATTAGTTAATTAGTTCAAGTAATCCAAGTAAAGGTCTTTCTGACACTAAAGCTCTGCTTTTAACCATTGCACAATACTACCTGAATACGCATCCCAAAACATGTCACCCAGAATGTCAGTTTCCTATTCCCAAGAAAAGGTTAACAAATTCCACAATAGGAAGAAGACAGAGTCCTGTTTTTCTCTGGGACCTTCCCCTCCCTGTTTCAGAGAATAAGTAACCGAGATAACCAAAGGGCAGGCCACAGGAAGAAGGGACCAATGAAAAAAAATCTGAATTGATGAAGAGACAATTGAGCAAAACACCTTCAAATTCACAAATCTTTCAGAAAGTTTGGAATCTTAAAATCTCTTTGCAAGTATAAAACAGGAAATGTGTTAGCAAATTTTCACTCTGAATGAAGGACATAATTTTCTCTATTATATTCGTGGCTCCCCTACCTTCTGACCTGGGAGTTTCAACTGTATATAGCCATGGGATAATATACCCAGTAGGCTTCTTGTTAACTTTTGTCTTACTGAGCAGCCATGTCATCTTTAAACTACTACAAAAACCTAAAAGGCAAAAGAGAGGAGGAGGAGAGAAGAGACAGTTCTGATTCAGCCACTGTGTCAGAACACCAAAAAAAAAAAAAAAAAGATACAAATGAGGGCCAGGAGCAAGGGTGTCTAAAGCGGGACAGAAGCTTCTAAAAGTTCTGCAAAGAGGGCATCACTAGCATTTGTGTGCTTTGCAGAAAATGCCCAAACTTGGGATCTCCTGCTTCCTGAGAAGAGAGCTGTTCACTACCTAGGACTCAGTGACCCCCAGTGCCAAAGCCGATTAAAATGTGAGTTACATCCTGCATTTGACCATCCGATCCACATTTTCCCGTGAGTTAATAATTTGACCCCTCTGAGGGGTCTTGCTGTGTGTACTGAAAACTGTCTGTTAACTCTCCTATGGACTGCTGGGTTCGTATTTCATTTCCAGCAGGAATTTCAGAAGGTCAAAGTCCCCATCTGTGAAGAATGCCATGTGAGTAATGAAACAAGGCGGGCAAGTTCACCCTGGAGGAGATGGTAGTCTTTAAGCATGGTTGACAAAAGACCTTTAGACTGTAGACATTTGGGGCCTAGGGTGGAGTAAACAGAGAAAAGAATTAGCTCAGGGAGAGAGATTCTTAAATCAGTGGGAAAAAGCAAAACATACGATATGCAGAGTCGCAAGCTACTGGCACATTTGGTTTCCATTAACTGTACAAGCAATGGTTTGGGTTGTTATTGTTGATGTTGTGTGTGCATGTGCATTAGGTTTAATGGGCAACCGGAGCAGAGGCAGTAATAAAAATGTAGCAGAGTAAGTATGTGAAAGAATTAAAGCTAGAACTTATCAGGGTGGGGGAAAAAGAAATCCAAGTATTTGCGGGTCCTGGGCTCTCCGAAGCCTATGGTTTCCCACACTTAACAGAGAGAGCCCCACAAGGTGTCAGCTCTCTCATTTCAAAGTCAAAAGCAACCAAAACCAAACAGGAGCCTCACAGCTGAGTGGTTTCTCTCTGATTTACACATCAATGTTTCTGTGAGTGTTGATTTAGTGCAGTCATCCCTGGCTGCACCCTGCAGACAAGGGCCTCTTCCTGCTGGTCCCTGTGACACTGTCAGCCCTCCAAGGGTAGAGCTGTGACAAGACACTCCATGCTCAGTCTGAGGGCGAGGAAATTTCCTGTACTTTCTCAGATTTCCATTTTGTAACGTCGATCCCAATACTGTCATGTACATAGTTCTTCTTCAGGTTAGTAATAGATTACGTAGGTTACTGGACATGAATATACTCAGGCCTCTCCTTACAGAAGGGCACCTGGGGAAGGGAGGTATTTACCCACTGGCATGTTCCATGTCAGCATTTTTGTGATTGGAGGTCAGAACATCTAAGCGACATGAACTTCTGAGACTCCAAAGACAATGAGAGTCTACTGCAGCTACCACCAAATCACTGTTTGGAGGATTTATAAAATAATAATTTTGGGGCGCCTGGGTAACTCAGTCGGTTAAGCGTCGGACTCTTGATCTCAGCTCAGGTCTTGATCTCAGGGTCTTGAGTTCAAGCCCCGCATTGGGCTCCAAGCTGAGCATGGAGCCTACTTAATAGAAAGAAAGAAAGAGAAAGAAAGAAAGAAAGAAAGAAAGAAAGAAAGAAAGAAAGAAAGAAAGAAAGAAAGAAAGAAAGAAAGAAAGAAAGAAAGAAAGAAA